>NC_092714.1:255649722-255964134 GCF_047496885.1 Scyliorhinus torazame | reverse complement strand
GTGGGTAGCCATTTTCGAAATCGGGCATGCAGCCCATGAGCACTGGAGGGGGTTGGTGGCTGGGCACCATCGATGTGGGTTCGCTCTGGGCTCCGGGGGTGAGGGTTCAGCCCCCGTGAGTCCTACAGACCATCCCCAGTTAGTGTGTACCCATGACAAGGGCAACTACACATGTCCCACCGAACACCTCCAGGGCGGACCCCTGTCTGCGGTGATATGGTGCAGATCATTTTAACTCCCTCTGACTGTGAGCAGCCTCTGGCTGCACAGCTGAAGCCTTTTACTGATGGGGAATTGACAATATTTGTTCTGTGAGCACTTCACAATTCTCAAGTGGTGCTGCAGGTTGCGTTTGCTGCTCGCTCCTGCTGGTAGCTGCAAATGCCTGAAGTTTGTGTGTTAGTTTGCTGCCACCTCTTCTGTGGCTTGAATAAGGCAAGGGAGGATGTAAGATGACCTACTGCCAGTGCTGGAGAAGGGGGGCTTTTTCTCTCTTCTAGCGTGCTCTGTGTCGATGTAACTTTCCACTGTAACTTTCCGCTGTCGAGAATCTGCTGCTGGGAGCTATGGGAGGGGGAGAGAGAGACGGTTTGATCCGAATGAGCAACTTTATGATTGTGTTGAAGAAATGCTTTTGCAGATTGCTGGTGATTTTATTGTGTTGTTGATTGTTTGTTTGGTTTTCCTTGTATAAATGAACTATTGTAGTATTGTGTTTGTATCGATATACTAGAGCAAAAAGATGCTTGTGCATTGCAGGGGGCAGCGTCCTCAGTGCCAACCGGGGCCTCCATGTAGCCCATTGGACCTGGTTGGGCACGAGGGTATGCACCATGCTAACATGTCGGCCTTTCATCCCCACAATGGGTATTGGAATTCAACCAGCAATCGTGGTCTTCCTTCTAATCGCCGCAGCCCTGGGGGATTCACTGCGGATGTACAAGATGGAGCTGCTTGAGGAGGAGGACGTTGCAGCAGCAGCGCTTGTGCCAGAGGAACAGGAAGCAGCTGGTGAGGATGGAGAACCAGCCACCCAACAGGCCCAGGAGGGGGAGGAGGTGCAAAAGAGGCGCGGGATGAGGCCTCGTATATACTGGCATACCGTCAAATACTCCGGCGGAGCAGGGGGACAGCACAACATATCTGCCAGGCTATGCCGTACCTGGCACCATGGGGAAACGGGGGAGCACACTCCCAATGGCCGTAAATTTGGCTGCCTGTGATAGAAGATCCCTGTCCTGGGCCTCGATGACATTTTCATCCATGGTCGAAATCTTCGCCCTCCAAGACCTCCACCGTGGGCACCACTTCCTGCTACAGCACGCGGTTGGACTCCTCCAATGTGCAAGGGGCCACCGCACACCCTAAAGACCTGGCCGCTCATCAGGCCAGGGAAGGGATCCAGGGAGAGACGCCAGCGATGGCCCTGAGTGTTCAGGTGTCATTGCTCATTCTGTTTTTTAATAAATTTAGAGTACTCAGTTATTTCTTTTGCCCAATTCAGGGGCAATTTAGCTTGGCCAATCCACCTAACTTGCACATCTTTGGATTGTGGTGGTAAGACCCACGCAGACACGGGGAGAATGTGCAAACTGTACACAAACAGTGATCCAGGGCCGGGATCTGAACCCGGGTCCTCAGAGCCGTAGGCAGCAGTGTTAACCACTGTGCCTCGTGCCGCCCGGGTGTCATTGGTCATTCGAGGAGATGAAGGACAGCATGTGCCACAGGAGGTTCCGCTTCAACAGGGAATGGTGCAACACCTGTGCCATGCCCTTGCAGTCTTGGCACCCCTTGGAGGAGGAGGACATCTGCTCCCGGTGGCCGTGAAGGTCACTGCAGCCCTGAATCTTTATGCCACTGGTTCATTCCAGGGCACGAGCAGGGACTTGTGCGGCATCTCACAACCTACAGCCCACAAGTGCATCTGTGAAGTCACGGGTGCCCTGTTTGCCCAGGCAGCTGACTATATAAACATTGAGCTGGACCAAGCCTATCAAGATATCCGAGCAGCAGGATTCTTCACCATCGCCAGGGTGCCCCAGGTCCAGGGCATAATTGATGGCACGCATGTCGCCTTGTGCACACCGGGGCAGCAGGATGTGCCCTACATTAACAGGAAAGGTTTCAACTCCCTGAATGTTCAACTCATGTGTGACTACTACCTTCGGATTATGCACATGCATGTGCACCATTCCCAGAGAGTGTGCATGACAGCAACATCCCGGGACACTCGGATGTTCCCGCCATCTTCGAAGACCACCCCGGGATGACAGGTTTGCTCTTGGGGGATAAGTGGTGCCCGCTGAGGTCCTGGCTGATGCCGCCAGTACGGAGGCCGGAGACCAATGTGGAGTCCCGATATAACCAGGCCCACATTGCCACCTGTGCTATCATTGAGCAGTGCATCGGGCTGCTCAAAATGCAGTTCCAAGCCTGGACCACTCTGGTGGTACACTCTGGTACACCCCCTACAGGATATCCTGCTTTGTGGTGGTCTGCTGTGCCCGCCATGACATGACGCAGCAGCGAGGCGACGTGCTGGAAGTGGAGGGACATGCGGCTTCGCCTGAGGAGGAGGATGAGGGGGGGCTGGACCAGGAGGGGCTGGAGGACGAGCCTGAGGAGGGTCCATGGAACCAGCCCGGGGAAGGAGGACAGGTGGCGGTGAGGGTCCAGCATGCCCAGAGGGCCAGGGAGCCGTCATCCTCCCCCACTTCTCAAAGGACAAAGCTTTGCCTGTCATCTCACCCCCCATCCCCTGTCCCCTTTTCCCCTCCTAGTTCCCTTTCCCCCAGTTCCCCCACTTCCTGTCCCCCCTTCCTCCCAGTCCCCCTTTCCCCGTCTCCCCTTTCCCCGATCGCCTCCCTTCCCCCATTGACCACCCTCATTCCAACCCTCCCACCCAACCCTCCCACCCATCCATACCCCCCCTGCCCCGTCCCCCGACTCTCCTGTTCCACCCTCCCAGGGACTGTATGACGTCACTCCGAGGTGGGTCATTATCCAAGGAAGGATGGTAACCTGCTGTGAGGTAAGCTTTGGTGCTTCTCGTTCTCTACTATAGTCTGACTCCTGTCTTTCTGCTGACAGTGTGAACACACCCATCACCTGCACATGATATCCATCGGAGGCTCCTGACCTAGGACCACTGTGCCCGTGGAAGCCGGGGTGGAGGGAGCAGAGGACAACAGGGGTGCAAGCTGGCCTGCTATGTGAATAACATGACAGTGGCTTCACATGTAACAGGTGTAACACATTCAAAACCCTCATTGTCACCCTCCTATGGCCACTCGGTGATCGTCAATCTTCTGAAGTTCCGTGCTCTACTGCTACATCTGGGTCTGTCCCCAGGATGCGTATCAGAAGTGGAGGCAACCTGCTGCTTCTCACGCTCTGTGGTCTTTGTTACCCCTGGTGTCCTCTGGAGGGCCTGGGGCCAGAAGGCCCAGCCGCCTTCCCGGTGACACTGGTGTTGCCATGCCACCCCCCCACCCTGTTCTACCCGCTGACCTCAGGATGTGACAGGGTAAGCAGGGGGGGGGGGGGGGCACACTTGAGAGAGCTGGAGACTGCCAATGTCTCCCTGGTGGGAGGCTCCAGGTTGGCCTCCAGTTCTCCCTTCTCTTGGACACTGCCTTTGTGGCACTGGGGATCTCCAAGGGATGGAGTGGCAGTTGGAGTGAGCTCCAGAGGTCCCTGCATCATCTGGCAATGCCGGTCCTGGCACCTTCCTATTGTCTGCACTGTGGTGGCAATGCCCTCAGCGAAGCTCCTTAGTCACTGGGACATGCTCTGGAGTGCCTCGACAATGTCCACCTGTGCCAGGAACAGGTTCCCCCGTGACTTGGACATGCTGCCAAGGCCGTCACTGACTGAGCCATGCCTTGGATACCACCAATCCTGGTGCTGATGCCGTGCTTTCCACCCTAGCATTGTTGGCCTTGGTGCCATGCATTGCTGGCTCCATCTCCTGCACCCGTGGACATCCAACTGCTGGCTCGCTTGGAGGTTCCTGCCTCCACCTGATGTGCATCAGCAACTGTGTGTGTGTTTGGGGCGTGGGGGTGGGGGGTGGAGACCACCCCGGTTGGGCGGGCCCCAATCAATGGAGGTCCTGCGAGAATGGACATGTGGTCAGTGAGAGGGTAGGATCATTTTATCACAACTCACTTGAGGCAGGTCATCTGGGTGAAGGGACAATTAGTTCTCGCCTCTGCGCGCAAGCCAACCTCACTGTTGGTGACTGTTCTATCCTCGGTCAGGCCCATGATCTCCAGGGCCGGTTCCTCACAGGGGCTGAGGACTCTCATGTCCGGCACCCCGCTGCCCCTCTGGGCCTTTACCTGTCTTTTATTTGCAAACTTCTCCTGCGGGCTAAGAGAGGGTATCATGAGCACATGCCTTATGCATCAGGGTGGTGGGGGGGGGGGGGTTCTATGGCAGGCAACATGTGTGGGCACCCCTGCTAGGCATGGGTGGGTTGTACTGGTGGGTGCCAAGGTGTGTTGGGGCACAGACACAATAATATTCTGTGGGAGGAATGTTGTGTGAGGTGCCAGCCACTGACCAATGGGAGGGGGTGGGGGTCATGGGTGGGGAAGGGAGCTGGTGTCAACTTACCCGTGTGGCCTGGTGGAGGTTGTTTGCCTTCTTCCTGCACTGGACCGAGGTCCTCCTGGTCACACTGCCCGAATTGACGGTTCCACGGCCTCGCAGGCGGCATTGGCAGCCTGTAGCTGGTCCTCCGAACCTCTTGGGGAACAGTGTGCCCCGCTTTGCCTCCACGGTGTCCAGCAGCCCGACCAGGTCGACATCCCCGAAGCATGGAGTGGGTCTACGTGGTGGCACGGCTGTGTGCTGTCTAGAGTGTGTTCCGAGGCAGTGGCTTATGTGCTGCTCCCCCTCGTTAGCGAGGAGCTGCCGGGCGCGGTGCAGGCGAATCAGCTGGTGGAACGGCCACTTCCGCCGCGAAGCCCGTGGGGGATTATTTCCAGCCCTAATAGACATTAGATACCGGCCGCGGTCTCGCAGGGTTGGCCATCAGGAGGCGCACGGGAAGCTGCACCCGCTGCAACACCTCGTGCTTCTCCCGTTCGATCGGGCCCACTGGCTCCACTTGGAAAGGAAGCAGCTGAAATGGAACATGATATGGTTGCTTTACACAAGATTGTTATGTCATATCTGCAATCCCTGGTGTAAATTTGTCACTAAAATATCCAGACCGTTAAAGGGATGCTATCCTCAGGGAAGAGTGTCACTCGGGACATATTGCGCGATCTACATATGCCGTGCCCAGCATAACACTGAATATGGCATAATGAACTTTATAAACAGCCTCTGAGCAGAGTCCAGTGAAACAGCTATAATGCTGTCTTTAAATGGCATCATGCACACTTGGCATTCGGGTAAATATTGCTAAGTGCCTCCCTGAAGCACACTATGGACGGTGCATTGGCACTTGGCTATTCGAGCGTGAAATATTCTGGGTGATTGTACAGTCAGCACGGAATTTTCACTGAGATTGCATTTATGAATAAATATTCTGGGAAATGCTGAATATTTTAAATTAGAATTAGGTGAACACATTCAAGAAAGGTTTCCTCCTTATTTGGGCAAATCCGAAATTGTGCCCACTTTTACCCCCTCATAGAGCAAACAGGGCAGATTTCTCCCAGTGTAACAAAATCATAAACCTTTTTTCTGATAAAAGGGTGGACATTTCTTCTGTATGCGGGGGAATGGTTAATTCCTCGTCACATAATGCAGAACAATGGAAAATATTATTTGCTGTTACCGGTTTGACTGTAAGTTTTAATGTTGCTCCTCTTGTTAATAAATCCCTCATCCTCGTTATTCATCAAATTCCAAACAGAGCAAAGAGGCTAACCTGGAAAGAACACCAAAACATCCATAAGTTTGCTCTCTGAGATGACTTGTTACAGTCCCACTCTCCTGTTGAGCCACGCTTGTGTTGAAAATTACTATTAATACTCACAATGATCATCTCGAGCTTTTTGTTTCGGGTGTGAGGGGTGAAAGACAAATGGAAATTTCCAACACCCTATCCTGGTATCTAATTTAAAATGACTTACTTAATGCCAACCAAATTCCGAGTGGGCATGTTGCAACAGTGTGTAAACCCTAAATCGGCAATGAAAGTCGCCATAGTTCGGAGGACCACAGGCTGCTCTCTCCTTTTGAGAGAGGGCTGACTGGTGGTGATTTAACCTGAGGGTCACCACACCTCAGGCGAGGGGCAAAGTTGAGAAGGCGGGGACTTCATGGATAACCTTAGCCGGTTTGGAAACTGAACCCGCGCTGCTGACGTTGCTCCGCAACATGAACCAGCCTTCCTGCCAGCTGGTAATTGAACCCAGAAAGGTGATAGGATGGCTGTTGTGAAAAGTTGAAAAACATTACACGGGTTCTTCTTCGATTGGAGCCAAGGCAAATGGATTAGACGTGCGAACAGCAGAGAGCATTGAGGTTCTATTTGTGGGGCTATGCCCTGGAAATATGCCTGACCCCATTATGGGCCAGGCAATAATCAGGCATTCCTGGAAGCCACCTAAAGCAAGCGTTTTAGACTTGTTAAAAATGGACCTCCTTCTGCTCACATCCTCAGACCCTTGACGATTATTTGCAACGATTTGTCATTTTCTTACTTTGGGTGGGGCGAGGAGGCAGGCCCCATGTTTACCTCAGCTGGATTAGAGGTCACACCCCATGCTGTTGGTATTTATACGATCCACACATTAGCTGTTTAACCGTCTGAGCTAACTGAGCGAACTGGCTCCAATAATGGGCCTACCGTTTGTTTAATCGCCTTGGCGAGAATTTCCAGGCGTGCATCTCCCAAGCGTTCCTGACCTCGAAGCGGCCTAAACAGCCACTGCCATCACCACCAAAGAAGTGAGTATATTGTTTTAGTTTTAATTCATGTCCAACAGCTGTCCTGGGGTCTGCTAATGGCTCACAATCTCCCGCCCCTCACCCCCCCCCCCCAATCTTTTGTTCCCATTCCCCTCCGAACACCAACCTGAGAACTGCCACGCAGTGAGGCAATCACCCGAAATTGACTCCACAGTGACTGGCAAGCTGCCTCTGGAGGCATGACCAGTGTCTACGGCCTGTCGATGATATTGTGATTCCTGTCCAGCCTCAGGCCTTCCTAGTTCAGCAGAACGCATCAAAAATGTTTTAGGTGAACTGGCTTAATGTTTCCTTTAACCCGGTGAGAATTCCTGCCTGATTCAGCTTCTGTGAAGCGGGTTGGGACATTTTACGCTGTTAAAGGGGCAGTATAAACGTAAGTTGTTGCTGTGAATGGGCTACAGCTCAATTTTACCCATTGTCTGGGGGAGTATGTATTTATTTAGCGTGCACATAGTCACACAGCGAACAAAAGCCTTGTTAATGGCTAGATAGAACTACTTAATTGGACACTCAAATTTAGGCAGCGGACACTCCTCAATACTGTGAGTCATTGTTTAGACTGCATCACAGCTGCAGCCTGGCTGGTCTTTGCAACACTGCTGCTGATGTTGGGTGACTGCTCAGAAGCCTTGGCCAGTACGGAAACTCTTTAAAAGGGCCCATTGACACCGCTTGAGATCAATGTTGGGTGGAAGACTAGTGGGGTTTACAATCAGAGTATGGTTTCTAGTGGATGTTTTCTCCTGCCATAGGACCTCAGTTATTCTCCTTAATGAGGGGGTGGCGTAACGGGAGGTGTACTGCAGGTTGAGGAGTTCCTTGAATAAGAGCAGGCAAGGGTTGGAATAGTCCTGCCCCAGTAGATTGCCTGTAGCAACGACCCTCACGATTGGGTGGACAAAGTTACTCAGGGCTGGGAGCCAGGGGAGTTGAGTTGGTTGGGGAGTACCTGCGATGAGGCGCCTCGTTGAGTTGAATTGCACATCGATAAGTTTTGTGTGGGTAGAAATGTGCATTCGGCGCACAGTATTTTGCAGTGGAGCGGCAAAAGCAGAGGTCCTTAGGTTCTTGACCTGTGACCCCCATAAGGTGCCAGCCAATTCTGAGGAGATTATTGGGGTTTCATTTTGTCTGCAGTTTTGATGTGATGTTGTCTGAACGTGAGGGTTCAGTCAAGAGTGACATCCAGATAAACAGAGTTGGGTTTGTGCTACAGTCTCTGGCCATCCAGTTCCCTCTCAGCACAAGCATTGTGCTGGCATTGTAGAAGGTCAAATGTACAAGTGGCTGGTTTGGTTGTGTTTGGTTTTAGGAAACATGTCTTGCTGTAGACGGTCAGTTTTGCAGTTTGGTTGTACAGTGTGTCTTCCAGCTCAGGGAATATCTGAGCCTGTATGACACTCAGATGTGGGGCGTCATTCTCCGCCCCCCCAGAGGGTCGGAGAATGCCCGCTGGCCGCCGTGAATCCTGCCCCCGCCCCCGCCGAAGTCTCCGAAGGGAGAAATATCGGCGGGGCGTTAATGGCGCCGCTGCCGCGGAGAATGTCACGGGTCTGCGCAAGGCAGCCGATTTTCGGCCTGCCGATATTCTCCCTTCCGGATGGGCCGAAGTCCCGTCGACGTGATGACCGTTCACGTCGACGTGAATCAAACCTCCTTTTCATCGGCGTGACCCGGTGCTCCAGGCTCACGCCGACCAGCGTGGAGGTGAGTGACGGCCTGGGGGGTTGGCTCTGGGCAGGAAATGGCGTGGCCGCAGACTGATTACGTGAGGAGAGGTGTGTCTCGGCTTGTGTGTGTGTGCGGCGGGGGGGGGTGTGGTTAGAGTAGGCTGGGCTCCGGGGGAGTGCCGGAGGGGGTCCGTGCCGGGGTGGAGGTTGGGGGGGGGTCCGTGCCGGGGAGGAGGATGGGGGGACCGTGCCGGGGAGGGGGACGGGGAGTCCGTGCCGGGGTGGAGGTTGGGGAGGGGGTCCGTGCCGGGGTGGAGGTTGGGGGGGGGTCCATGCCGGGGTGGAGGTTGGGGGGGGGTCCGTGCTGGGGTGGAGGTTGGGGAGGGGGTCCATGCTGGGGTGGAGGTTGGTGGGGGGGTCCGTGCCGGGGTGGAGGTTGGGGGTGGGGGTCCGTGCCGGGGTGGAGGTTGGGGGGGGGAGTCCGTGCCGGGGTGGAGGTTGGGGGTGGGGGTCCGTGCCGGGGTGGAGGTTGGGGGTTGGGGGGGGTCCGTGCTGGGGTGGAGGTTGGGGGTTGGGGGGGGGTCCGTGCTGGGGTGGAGGTTGGGGGTTGGGGGGGTCCGTGCTGGGGTGGAGGTTGGGGGTTGGGGGGGGTCCGTGCTGGGGTGGAGGTTGGGGGTTGGGGGGGGTCCGTGCTGGTGTGGAGGTTGGGGGTTGGGGGGGGGTCTGTGCTGGGGTGGAGGTTGGGGAGGGGGTCCGTGCTGGGGTGGAGGTTGGGGGTTGGGGGGGGGGTCCGTGCTGGGGTGGAGGTTGGGGAGGGGGTCCGTGCCGGGGTGGAGGTTGGGGGGACCGTGCCGGGGAGGGGGACGGGGAGTCCGTGCCGGGGTGGAGGTTGGGGAGGGGGTCCGTGCCGGGGTGGAGGTTGGGGGGACCGTGCCGGGGAGGGGGACGGGGAGTCCGTGCCGGGGTGGAGGTTGGGGAGGGGGTCCGTGCCGGGGTGGAGGTTGGGGGGGGGGGGTCCGTGCCGGGGTGGAGGTTGGGGGGGGGGTCCGTGCTGGGGTGGAGGTTGGGGAGGGGGTCCATGCTGGGGTGGAGGTTTGGGGGGGGTCCGTGCCGGGGTGGAGGTTGGGGGTGGGGGTCCGTGCCGGGGTGGAGGTTGGGGGGGGGTCCGTGCTGGGGTGGAGGTTGGGGGTTGGGGGGGTCCGTGCTGGGGTAGAGGTTGGGGGTTGGGGGGGGTCCGTGCTGGGGTGGAGGTTGGGGGTTCGGGGGGGTCCGTGTTGGGGTGGAGGTTGGGGAGGGGGTCCGTGCTGGGGTGGAGGTTGGGGAGGGGGTCCGTGCTGGGGTGGAGGTTGGGGAGGGGGTCTGTGCCGGGGTGGAGGTTGGGGGGGGTTCCGTGCCAGGGTGGAGGTTGGGGGGGGTCCGTGCTGGGGTGGAGGTTGGGGAGGGGGTCCGTGCTGGGGTGGAGGTTGGGGGTGGGGGTCCGTGCCGGGGTGGAGGTTGGGGGGGGGGGGGTCCGTGCCGGGGTGGAGGTTGGGGGTGGGGGTCCGTGCCGGGGTGGAGGTTGGGGGTTGGGGGGGTCCGTGCTGGGGTGGAGGTTGGGGGTTGGGGGGGTCCGTGCTGGGGTGGAGGTTGGGGGTTGGGGGGGGTCCGTGCCGAGGAGGGGGATGGGAGGGCAAGTGAGTTGGTCCACCTGGCCAGGTGCCAGCCTCCAACAGTTGGACCCATGCGGTCCATGCCACCTGGCTGGGGGGAGGAGGGGATATGGGCAATGATGACATGTCGTCGTTCCCCCCCACCAGGCCGTCATGTTTTCAGATCATCCAGCGATGTTGGCCGCCGTGGTGGCAGCCGCTCATGTCTATGTTGCCCTGGATGAGGAGGAGGAGGAGGAGGAGGAGGAGGAGCGTGCCAGAGAGGCGGCGCAGGCTGCCGCAGAGGGGCAGGCGGCAGCCGCCCAGGCTGGAGGGACACCTGACCGACAGGACGAGGAGGGGGAGGAGGACGTCGCGGCCCCACGGCAACGGAGGCACCCGAGGGCGCCCCGTGTGTACCGGCCCCGGCAGTCATACCAGGACCTCACGGACCGGGAATGCAGGAGGAGACTCCGGATGAGCCGGGAAACCGTGGCACACATCTGCCACCTGCTGGCACACCTGTCACCGCGTGGCACTGGCGGGGGCCACCCTCTCCCCGTGTCCGTCAAGGTTACGGTGGCCCTGAACTTTTATGCAACGGGGTGGAGGTTGGGGGGGGGTCCGTGCTGGGGTGGAGGTTGATGAGGGGGTCCATGCTGGGGTGGAGGTTGGTGGGGGGGTCCGTGCCGGGGTGGAGGTTGGGGGTGGGGGTCCGTGCCGGGGTGGAGGTTGGGGGGGGGGGAGTCCGTGCCGGGGTGGAGGTTGGGGGTGGGGGTCCGTGCCGGGGTGGAGGTTGGGTGTTGGGGGGGGTCCGTGCTGGGGTGGAGTTTGGGGGTTGGGGGGGGTCCGTGCTGGGGTGGAGGTTGGGGGTTGGGGGGGTCCGTGCTGGGGTGGAGGTTGGGGGTTGGGGGGGGTCCGTGCTGGGGTGGAGGTTGGGGGTTGGGGGGGGGGTCCGTGCTGGTGTGGAGGTTGGGGGTTGGGGGGGGTCTGTGCTGGGGTGGAGGTTGGGGAGGGGGTCCGTGCTGGGGTGGAGGTTGGGGGTTGGGGGGGGTCCGTGCTGGGGTGGAGGTTGGGGAGGGGGTCCGTGCCGGGGTGGAGGTTGGGGGGACCGTGCCGGGGAGGGGGACGGGGAGTCCGTGCCGGGGTGGAGGTTGGGGAGGGGGTCCGTGCTGGGGTGGAGGTTGGGGGTTGGGGGGGGTCCGTGCTGGCGTGGAGGTTGGGGAGGGGGTCCGTGCTGGGGTGGAGGTTGGGGAGGGGGTCCGTGCTGGGGAGGAGGTTGGGGAGGGGGTCTGTGCCGGGGTGGAGGTTGGGGGGGTTCCGTGCCAGGGTGGAGGTTTGGGGGGGTCCGTGCTGGGGTGGAGGTTGGGGAGGGGGTCCGTGCTGGGGTGGAGGTTGGGGGTGGGGGTCCGTGCCGGGGTGGAGGTTGGGGGGGTGGGGGGGGTCCGTGCCGGGGTGGAGTTTGGGGGTGGGGGTCCGTGCCGGGGTGGAGGTTGGGGGTTGGGGGGGGTCCGTGCTGGGGTGGAGGTTGGGGGTTGGGGGGGGGTCCGTGCTGGGGTGGAGGTTGGGGGTTGGGGGGGGTCCGTGCCGAGGAGGGGGATGGGAGGGCAAGTGAGTTGGTCCACCTGGCCAGGTGCCAGCCTCCAACAGTTGGACCCATGCGGTCCATGCCACCTGGCTGGGGGGAGGAGGGGATATGGGCAATGATGACATGTCGTCGTTCCCCCCCACCAGGCCGTCATGTTTTCAGATCATCCAGCGATGTTGGCCGCCGTGGTGGCAGCCGCTCATGTCTATGTTGCCCTGGATGAGGAGGAGGAGGAGGAGGAGGAGGAGGAGCGTGCCAGAGAGGCGGCGCAGGCTGCCGCAGAGGGGCAGGCGGCAGCCGCCCAGGCTGGAGGGACACCTGACCGACAGGACGAGGAGGGGGAGGAGGACGTCGCGGCCCCACGGCAACGGAGGCACCCGAGGGCGCCCCGTGTGTACCGGCCCCGGCAGTCATACCAGGACCTCACGGACCGGGAATGCAGGAGGAGACTCCGGATGAGCCGGGAAACCGTGGCACACATCTGCCACCTGCTGGCACACCTGTCACCGCGTGGCACTGGCGGGGGCCACCCTCTCCCCGTGTCCGTCAAGGTTACGGTGGCCCTGAACTTTTATGCAACGGGGTGGAGGTTGGGGGGGGGTCCGTGCTGGGGTGGAGGTTGATGAGGGGGTCCATGCTGGGGTGGAGGTTGGTGGGGGGGTCCGTGCCGGGGTGGAGGTTGGGGGTGGGGGTCCGTGCCGGGGTGGAGGTTGGGGGGGGGGGAGTCCGTGCCGGGGTGGAGGTTGGGGGTGGGGGTCCGTGCCGGGGTGGAGGTTGGGTGTTGGGGGGGGTCCGTGCTGGGGTGGAGTTTGGGGGTTGGGGGGGGTCCGTGCTGGGGTGGAGGTTGGGGGTTGGGGGGGTCCGTGCTGGGGTGGAGGTTGGGGGTTGGGGGGGGTCCGTGCTGGGGTGGAGGTTGGGGGTTGGGGGGGGGGTCCGTGCTGGTGTGGAGGTTGGGGGTTGGGGGGGGTCTGTGCTGGGGTGGAGGTTGGGGAGGGGGTCCGTGCTGGGGTGGAGGTTGGGGGTTGGGGGGGGTCCGTGCTGGGGTGGAGGTTGGGGAGGGGGTCCGTGCCGGGGTGGAGGTTGGGGGGACCGTGCCGGGGAGGGGGACGGGGAGTCCGTGCCGGGGTGGAGGTTGGGGAGGGGGTCCGTGCTGGGGTGGAGGTTGGGGGTTGGGGGGGGTCCGTGCTGGCGTGGAGGTTGGGGAGGGGGTCCGTGCTGGGGTGGAGGTTGGGGAGGGGGTCCGTGCTGGGGAGGAGGTTGGGGAGGGGGTCTGTGCCGGGGTGGAGGTTGGGGGGGTTCCGTGCCAGGGTGGAGGTTTGGGGGGGTCCGTGCTGGGGTGGAGGTTGGGGAGGGGGTCCGTGCTGGGGTGGAGGTTGGGGGTGGGGGTCCGTGCCGGGGTGGAGGTTGGGGGGGTGGGGGGGGTCCGTGCCGGGGTGGAGTTTGGGGGTGGGGGTCCGTGCCGGGGTGGAGGTTGGGGGTTGGGGGGGGTCCGTGCTGGGGTGGAGGTTGGGGGTTGGGGGGGGGTCCGTGCTGGGGTGGAGGTTGGGGGTTGGGGGGGGTCCGTGCCGAGGAGGGGGATGGGAGGGCAAGTGAGTTGGTCCACCTGGCCAGGTGCCAGCCTCCAACAGTTGGACCCATGCGGTCCATGCCACCTGGCTGGGGGGAGGAGGGGATATGGGCAATGATGACATGTCGTCGTTCCCCCCCACCAGGCCGTCATGTTTTCAGATCATCCAGCGATGTTGGCCGCCGTGGTGGCAGCCGCTCATGTCTATGTTGCCCTGGATGAGGAGGAGGAGGAGGAGGAGGAGGAGGAGCGTGCCAGAGAGGCGGCGCAGGCTGCCGCAGAGGGGCAGGCGGCAGCTGCCCAGGCTGGAGGGACACCTGACCGACAGGACGAGGAGGGGGTGGAGGACGTCGCGGCCCCACGGCAACGGAGGCACCCGAGGGCGCCCCGTGTGTACCGGCCCCGGCAGTCATACCAGGACCTCACGGACCGGGAATGCAGGAGGAGACTCCGGATGAGCCGGGAAACCGTGGCACACATCTGCCACCTGCTGGCACACCTGTCACCGCGTGGCACTGGCGGGGGCCACCCTCTCCCCGTGTCCTTCAAGGTTACGGTGGCCCTGAACTTTTATGCAACGGGGTCATTCCAGGCACCGAGTGGGGACCTGTCCGGCATATCGCAGACATCGGTGCACCGGTGCATCCGGGCAGTGACAGATGCCCTTTATGCCATGGCGCACCGCTACATCCGCTTCCCCGTGGACCGGGCCAGCCAAGATGCCCGGGCCGTGGGCTTCTCTGCCGTGGCCGGGTTCCCCATGGTCCAGGGCGCGATCGATGGGATGCACGTCGCCGTGCGGCCACCTGCAGATAACAGGGCCGTGTTCACTAATAGGAAGGGTACCTATTCGATGAACGTACAGGTGGTCTGCGACCACCGCATGATGATCCTGCACGTCTGCGCCCGTCACCCAGGCAGTGTACACGACTCATTCGTGTTGTCGCGGTCATCCATACCCGGCATGTACGAGGGACGCCATCCCCGGCTGAGGGGCTGGTTGCTGGGCGACAGGGGCTACCCATTGCGATCGTGGCTGATGACGCCTATACGGAGGCCACGCAATGAGGCGGAGAACCGCTACAATGATGCCCATGTAGCGACAAGGGGAGTGATCGAGAGGTGCTTTGGCGTGCTGAAGATGCGTTTCAGGTGCCTGGACCTCTCTGGGGGCGCCCTCCAGTATCGGTCAGATAGGGTCGGCCGCATCATTGTGGTGTGCTGCGTCCTGCACAACATAACCCAACAGAGGGGCGATGTGCCGCAGGCAGAGGAGGGCGGAGTGGAGGAGCAGCAGGAAGAGGCACAGTCCTCCCCAGATGAGGGGGATGGGGGCAATGGTCAGGGCAGACGGGGTAGACACAGGCGGGTGGCTGTCCACCGTTACCGGCTGGCCCAGCGGGCACGGGACAGGCTGATAGCCGCCCGCTTCACTGACTAGATGGGTGTGGGAATCGGGTAGTATGGCCACAGACCGCACACCATGGCAACAGCCGACCACCCACACCCCCCACCCATCCACCCACCCAGCACCCTCACCTCCCTCCCCAACCCCACCCTCCCCACCCGCATGCACACCACCCCTCCCCCATTGCCGATCCACCGGCGGCACAACGGGCCGGGCTCACACAGTTGCGGGTGGACGCGTGTCTATCGCAGGCCATGGAGGATGATGACAACCCGCCCTGCGATGAGCTCCTGGCTCTACATCATTGGACTATGTCTGACCCATGGCCACAGTACCACCATCCACCCGGACCATCCCTGCATGCGGCTGTGACACTGCAGCGCACGGTCCCGTCCTCTGCCCGGGGGATGTTGATGGTGGCCCAGGGGGAAGGGGGCAGACTCACCTGGGGCTGAGGTAAGACCACCCGTCACACACACACTTGCGCTCAACGTACATGACACGCCCGCACACTTTGGACAGAGCACAAAGGCAGCTTCGGTAGGTGTAACATTGACTTTAATAACCAAAGGAGTTCATGCACGTGCCCTAGCCCCTAAAACTCATCTGTGCCCTGCACCCGTGCCAACTTCCTCAGTGTCTAATTGTTTGGCCTTACGGGCCCTTTGACTACGTCTACGTGGTTCCCCAGACGGTACAGCAGAACTGGAGGTGGACTCCTGTGATTCCTGCCCTCTGACACTGGATCCCTTTGGCGGCCGTTTCCTGGGGCGTCCTGGCCTAGATGGGCCAGGCTGCGGCCCGGGCGACTGGGATGGCGAGCTGCCAGCCTGTCCTGCCCGTTGCCCACCCGATGCACCTGGGACGGAAGGGGGGGAGTCCGAGGTGTCGCGGTGTACCGGGACCTCCCCTACAGAGGGGGCCGGGACGGACCACACCACCTCGTCCTCCCTCGGGGTGCCCGATGGCCCCCAGGCCTCTACATGGGTGGGGGATGAGAACGGACTGGCCATCCGACGCCCCCCCGACATCTGGCGCTGCCAGTCCTGGAGGCCCGTGCTGGTATCGACAGGGGTCTGCAGGTTTGCAGCCATGGAGCCCAGGGTGTTGGCAAACCCTGTCTGTGACAGTGCGACGCCGGCTCGCACATGGCCACTGGCGCCGATGCCCTCAGCGATGGCCTGCTGAGACTGGGCCATGGCCTGCTGAGACTGGGCCATGGCCTGCAGAGACTGGGCTATGGCGTTGAGCGCCTCTGCCATCTGGCGCTGGCACTGGCTCATGGCCTCCTGTGAGAGGGCAGCCATTTCCTGGGCCACAGACGTCGCCTGCACGGAAGGCCCCAGGCCTCGCAAACCGTTCCCCATGTCTGACACCGTCGCACCCATTGCCTCCACCGCGGACGCCACCCGTGCGGTGTCAGCCTGGGTGGCACGCATGACCGGGACCACTCCCAGCTCCTGGATGCAGGTGGACTCCTCCACCTGCGACCGCAGCAGCCGCAAGCCGCCCGTCACCCTCTTCGCTCGTCTCCGGGTCGGTGGTTGCATCGGATCTATGTGTGGGTGTGGTAACTGCAGGAACCCGGGATCCATCTGGGCGGCAGATATTCGCTTGGCCTGGGCTGCCCTCCGACCGCCCGGTCCCTCTGCTGCTCCTACCTCCACCTGCTGTACCGGGACGGCTGTGTTGTGCGCACCAGTGAGTGTACCAGACGCCTCATCACTAAAGTGCCCAACCGTGGTGAGTGTTTCTGCGATGGTGGAGGGTGTTGGTGACAGCAGTGGTGTTGTGTCGTGCTCTTCGTCCCACTCTGAGTCCATGGCACTTTGGGGTGGGGGTTCGTCTCCACTCATCCACTCTGAGTCACTGTCCGGTATTTCGTCTTCCTGGGTAGTGCTGTCCCGGGTAGTGCTGTCCCGGGTAGGGGTGTCCTGGGTAGTGGTGTCCTGGGTAGTGGTGTCCTGGGTAGTGGTGTCCTGGGTAGTGGTGTCCTGGCTCGGATGTGACGGGGGCCTGTGGCAGCCCCCCTCATCGCTGGGTGGTCGCTCCCGCACGTGACGGGGGTGTCGTCTCCCTGTTGCTCCAGGTCTCTCCGTCTCCCGTGGTGTGCGAGGGGCATCCTGCGGGCGTCGCATGCTGGAGGGTCCGGGTCTCTCCGTCTCCCGTGGTCTCCGAGGGGCATCCTGCGGGCGTCGCATGCTGGAGGGTCCGGGTCTCTCCGTCTCCCGTGGTCTCCGAGGGGCATCCTGCGGGCGTCGCATGCTGGAGGGTCCGGGTCGCTCCGTCTCCCGTGGTTTGCGAGGGGCATCCTGCGGGCGTCGCAGGCTGGAGGGTCCGGGTCTCTCCGTCTCCCGTGGTCTCCGAGGGGCATCCTGCGGGCGTTGCATGCTGGAGGGTCCGGATCTCTCGGTATCCCGTTATCTCCGAGGGGCATCCTGCGGGCGTCGCATGCTGGAGGGTTCGGGTCTCTCCGTCTCCCGTGGTCTCCGAGGGGCATCCTGCGGGCGGTGTGCATCTGCGGGGATGGGTGCCTGGACGTTTGGTCCTGCGATACACAATGAAGCATGCATGGTTGAACATCAGGCAGTGATCAGGTGATACGGGGAGGGGGATATAGGGGAGGGGGGATATGGGGGAGGGGGATATGGGGGATATGGGGGAGGGGGGATATGGGGAGGGGGGATATGGGGGATATGGGGAGGGGGGATATGGGGGATTTGGGGGAGGGGGGATATGGGGGAGGGGGATATGGGGGATATGGGGGAGGGGGGATATGGGGGATATGGGGGAGGGGGATATGGGGGAGGGGGGATATGGGGGGGGGGATATGGGGGAGGGGGGAATGTGGATGAGGAGGGATATGGGGGATATGGTGGAGGGGGGATATGAGGGAGGGGGGATATGGGGGAGGGGGGATATGGGGAGGGGGGATATGGGGAGGGGGGATATGGGGGATATGGGGGAGGGGGAATATGGGGGAGGGGTGATATGGGGAGGGGGATATGGGGGAGGGGGATATGGGGAGGGGGATATGGGGGAGGGGGGATATGGGGGAGGGGGGATATGGGGGATATGGGGAGGGGGGATATGGGGGAGGGGGGATATGGGGGAGGGGAGATATGGGGGAGGGGGATATGGGGGAGGGGGGATATGGGGGAGGGGGGCATATGGGGGATATGGGGGAGGGGGGATATGGGGGATATGGGGGAGGGGGGATATGGGGGAGGGGGGATATGGGGGATATGGGGGAGGGGGGATATGGGGGATATGGGGGAGGGGGTATATGGGGGATATCGGGGAGGGGGATATGGGGGGTATGGGGGAGGGGGGATATGGGGGATATGAGGGAGGGGGGATATGGGGGAGGGGGGATATGGGGGAGGGGGGATATGGGGAGGGGGGATATGGGGGAGGGGGATATGGGGGAGGGGGAATATGGGGGATATGGTGGAGGGGGGATATGGGGGATATGGGGGAGGGGGGAAATGGGGGATATGGGGAGGGGGGATATGGGGGAGGGGGGATATGGGGGAGGGGGGATATGGGGGATATGGGGGAGGGGGGATATGGGGGAGGGGGGATATGGGGGATATGGGGGAGGGGGGATATGGGGAGGGGGATATGAGGGATATGGGGGAGGGGGGATATGGGGGAGGGGGGATATGGGGTATATGGGGAGGGGGAAATGGGGGAGGGGGGATATGGGGGAGGGGGGATATGGGGGAGGGGGGATATGGGGGATATGGGGGAGGGGGGATATGGGGGATATGGGGAGGGGGGATATGGGGAATGGGGGGATATGGGGGAGGGGGGATATGGGGGAGGGGGATATGGGGAGGGGGATATGGGGGAGGGGGATATGGGGGAGGGGGGATATGGGGAGGGGGGGTTATGGGGGAGGGGGGTATATGGGGGTTATGGGGGAGGGGGGATATGTGGGAGGGGGGATCTGGGGAGGGGGGATATGGGGGAGGGGGGATATGGGGTATATGGGGAGGGGGGATATGGGGAGGGGGGATATGGGGGAAGGGGGGATATGGGGAGGGGGGTATGGGGGATATGGGGGAGGGGGGATATGGGGGATATGGGGGAGAGGGGATATGGGGGAGGGGGGATATGGGCGAGGGGGGATATGGGGAGGGGGGATATGGGGGATATGGGGAGGGGGATATGGGGGAGGGGGGTATGAGGGTTATGGGGGATATGGGGAGGGGGATATGGGGAGGGGGGATATGGGGACATGGGGGAGGGGGGATATGGGGGGATATGGGGGATATGGGGGAGGGGGGATATGGGGGATATGGGGAGGGGGGATATGGGGGAAGGGGGGATATGGGGGATATGGGGAGGGGGGATATGGGGGACATAGGGGAGGGGGGATATGGGGATATGGGGGGATATGGGGGATATGGGGGAGGGGGGATATGGGGGATATGGGGGAGGGGGGATATGGGGGAAGGGGGGATATGGGGGATATGGGGGAGGGGGGATATGGGGGAGGCGGGATATGGGGGAGGGGGGATATGGGGGAGGGGGATATGGGGGATATGGGGGAGGGGGGATATGGGGGCTATGGGGGAGGGGGGGATATGGGGGAGGGGGATATGGGGGATATGGGGGAGGGGGGATATGGGGGCTATGGGGGAGGGGGGATATGGGGAGGGGGATATGGGAGAAGGGGGGATATGTGGGATATGGGGAGGGGGATATGGGGAGGGGGGTTATGGGGGATATGGGCGAGGGCGGATATGGGGGATATGGGGGAGGCGGGATATGTGGGAGCAGGGATATGGGGAGGGGGATATGGGGGATATGGGGGAGGGGGGTATGGGGGAGGGGGGATATGGGGGAGGGGGGATATGGGGGTGGGGGGATATGGGGGAGGGGAGGATATGGGGAGGGGGGATATGGGGGAGGGGGATATGGGGAGGGGGGATATGGGGGAGGGAGATATGGGGAGGGGGGATATTGGGGAGGGGGGATATGGGGATATGGGGGATATGGGGGATATGGGGGAGGGGGGATATGGGGTAGGGGGATATGGGGGAGGGGGGATATGGGGAGGGGGGATATGGGGGAGGGGGGATATGGGGGAGGGGGGATATGGGGGATATGGGGAGGGGGATATGGGGAGGGGAGATATGGGGATATGGGGGAGGGGGGATATGGGGGAGGGGGATATGGGGGATATGGGGGAGGGGGGATATGGGGAGGGAGGATATGGGGGATATGGGGAGGGGGATATGGGGGATATGGGGGAGGGGGGATATGGGGGAGGGGGGATATAGGGGAGGGGGGATATGGGGGACATGGGGGATATGGAGGAGGGGGATATGGGGGATATGGGGGAGGGGGATATGGGGGATATGGGGAGGGGGATATGGGGGTGGGGGATATGTGGGATATGGGGGAGGGGGATATGGGGAGGGGGGATATGGGCAGGGGGGATATGGGGGAGGGGGGATATGGGGGAAGGGGGGATATGGGGGAGGGGGAATATGGGGAGGGGGGATATGGGGGAGGGGGGATATGGGGGAGGGGGGATATGGGGGATATGGGTGAGGGGGGATATGGGGGATATGGGGCAGGGGGGATATGGGGGAGGGGGGATATGGGGGAGGGGGATATATGGGATATGGGGGAGGGGGGATATGGGGGAGGGGGATATGGGAGATATGGGGGATATGGGGGAGGGGGGATATGGGGCAGGGGGGATATGGGGGATATGGGGAGGGGATATGGGGGATATGGGGCAGGGGGAGATATGGGGGATATGGGGAGGGGGATATGGGGATATGGGGAGGGGGGATATGGAGGAAGGGGGATATGGGGGATATGGGGGAGGGGGGATATGGGGGATATGGGGGAAGGGGGGATATGGGGGAGGGGGATATGGGGAGTGGGGATATGGTGAGGGGGATATGGGGGAGGGAGGATATGGGGAGGGGGGATATGCGGTATATGGGGGAGGGGGGATATGGGGGAGGGGGGATATGGGGGAGGGGGGTATGGGGGAGGGGGGATATGGGGGATATGGGGAAGGGGGGATATGGGGGATATGGGGGAGGGGGATATGGGGCTTATGGGGAGGGGGATATGGGGGATATGGGGGAGGGGGAGATATGGGGGATATGGGGAGGGGGGATATGGGGATATGGGGAGGGGGGATATGGAGGAGGGGGGATATGGGGGATATGGGGGAGGGGGGATATGGGGGAAGGGGGGATATGGGGGAGGGGGGATATGGGGAGGGGGGATATGGTGAGGGGGGATATGGGGGAGGGAGGATATGGGGAGGGGGGATATGGGGGATATGGGGGAGGGGGATATGGGGGAGGGGGGATATGGGGGAGGGGGGATATGGGGGATATGGGGGATATGGGGGAGGGGGGATATGGGGAGGGGGGATATGGTGAGGGGGGATATGGGGGAGGGAGGATATGGGGAGGGGGGATATGGGGGATATGGGGGAGGGGGATATGGGGGAGGGGGGATATGGGGGAGGGGGGATATGGGGGAGGGGGGATATGGGGGATATGGGGGAGGGGGGATATGGGGGAGGTGGGATATAGGGGAGTGTGGGATATGGGGAGGGGGATATGGGGAGGGGGGATATGGGGAGGGGGATATGGGGGAGGGGGGATATGGGGGAGGGGGGATATGGGGGATATGGGGGAGGGGGGATATGGGGGATATGAGGGAGGGGGGATATGGGGGATACGGGGTCTATGGGGGAGGGGGGACATGGGGCATATGGGGAGGGGGGATATGGGGGGGTATGGGGGAGGGGGGATATGGGGGAGGGGGAATATGGGGGAGGGGGGATATGGGGGAGGGGGAATATGGGGGAGGGGGGATATGGAGGAGGGAGATATGTGGGAGGGGGGATATGGGGGAGGGGGGATATGGGGGAGGGGGATATGGGGGATATGGGGAGGGGGGATATGGGGGATGGGCGGATATGGGGGAGGGGGGATATGGGGGATATGGGGGAGGGGGGTTATGGGAGAGGGGGCGATATGGGGGATATGGGGGAGGGGGATATGGGGAGGGGGGATATGGGGGAGGGGGATATGGGGGATATAGGGAGGGGGGATATGGGGGATATGGGGGAGGGGGGATATGGGGGAGGGGGTGATATGGGGGAGAGGGGATATGGGGGGGATATGGGGAGGGGGATATGGGGAGGGGGGATATGGGGGAGGGGGGATATGGCGGATATGGGGGATATGGGGGATGGGGGATGTGGGAGATATGGGGGATATAGGGGAGTGTGGGATATGGGGAGGGGGATATGGGGAGGGGGGATATGGGGAGGGGGATATGGGGGAGGGGGGATATGGGGGAGGGGTGATATGGGGGAGGGGGGATATGGGGGATATGGTAGAGGGGGGATATGGGGGATATGGGGAGGGGGGATATGGGGGAGGGGGGATATGGGGGAGGGGGTATATGTGGGAGGGGGGATATGGGGGAGGGGGGGATATGGGGAGGCTCACCCTACCTGCTCTGACGAGGTCGTTCACCTTCTTGTGGCACTGGGTGCCTGTCCGTGGTGTCAGGGCCACAGCGGTGACGGCCTCTGCCACTTGCCTCCACAGACGCCGGCTGTGGCGTGGGGCAACTCTGCGGTCGTGCCCGGGATACAGGGCGTCCCTCCTCTGCTCCACCGCGTCCAGGAGCGCCTCCACATCGCGTGACTCGAACCTCGGGGCTGAGCGACGGCCAGCCATCCAGTCGGGTGTTGCGGTCGGGTGTTTCGGTCGGGTGGGGGGGAGCAGCGTGGCCTTATGAGCCGTCACGCCGTGCAGTGAGTATGACGCTGCACGGCGTGAACCACTGCGCAAGCGCGGATCCCGTTACATCACTGCTAGCCCATTTCGGGCCGGAGACTATCGACCCATTTTTCCGACGTGACGTAAGTCGGATTTGCGCCGTTTTTTGCGCCGATCGGCGGACTTTCCGCCGATAACGGAGAATTTCGCCCGTGATCTGGATCGACAAACGTCCCGGGCGCGATTCTCCACTCCCGCGCCGGTTGGGAGAATCACCTGGGCTGCCAGAATTTCCCGCGACGGCAGTCCGACCCCCTCCCGCGATTCTCCCAAGCGGCGGGAATGGCCCCCTCAAGTTCCGCGGGCCGCATGCCGGAGAATTGCCCGAGACACCCAAAATGGCGATTCTCCGGCACCCCTGCTATTTTCAGGCCCAGATGGGCCGAGCGGCCAGCCCACAACGGCGGGTTCCCCCCGGCGCCGTCCACACCTGGTCGCTGCCGTCGGGAACAGCGCGGGAACACTGGGGAGGCGGCCTGCGGGGGGTGGGGGGGGGAAGGGGGGATCCTGCACCGTGGGGTACCTCAAATGTGGGGTGGCCCATGATCGGTGCCCACCGATCGTCGGGCCGTCCTCTCTGAAGGAGGACCTCCTTTCTTCCGCAGCCCAGCAAGATCCGTCTGCCACCTTCTTGCGGGGCGGACTCGGAGAGGACGGCAAACACGCATGCGCAGCTTGGCGCCGGCCAACCTGCGCATGCGCGGGTGACTCCAGTTATGCGGCGCCAGCCGCGTCATGTATGCGGCGCCACCTTTACGCGGCGACAAGGCCTGGCGCGTGTAAATGATGTGGCCCCGCTCCTAGCCCATTATCGGGCCCTGAATCGGTCGGGATAGGGGCCGTTTCGCGCCGTCGTGAACCTCGACGGCGTTCACGACGGCGTGGGCACTTCGGCGCGGGAGTGGAGAACCCCGCCCCCCATTTGGGGACTGGGTTTGGGGGCAAGGGTGGGGTGGGGGTTGGGGTGGAGGGGGTGGGGAGGGGCTGCCGGTTAATGGCCTGCAAGGTGAACTTTGCTCTGCATCACAAACTAGCTGTCCAGCAGGGGTTCAATTCCCCCACCAGCTAAGGCCTTCTCAAACTTGCCCCTCGCCCGATGTGTAGTGATCCTCAGGTTAAATCACCAGTCAGCTCTCCCCCTCAAAGGGGAAAGCAGCCTATGGTCATCTAGGACTATGGTGACTTTACATACTTTACAAGTTGAACAGAGGTGGGACTAATGCTCCTAATTGATGTCCACATAGGAACGGATATGGCAAGAAAATCCTAACGGGGGTTATCAGAGAACGTGAGGTATTTCCTAATCACTTTCAAGAGGGTTTTTCATGTGTTGCTGTGTGAGGAATGCTACCACTGGGTTATAACTATATCATGGCAGCTAAAGGGCGCTATTCTCCCCCCCCCCACGCCGGGTGGGAGAATCGGTGGGGCGCCGTGCGAATTGTGCCACACTGCCCCGACCCCCGCACGCGATTCTCCCACCCCTCGGAAACCAGCGGCGTGCGATTCACACCGGGCCGCTCGGAGAACCGGCGAGCGGCGATTCTCCGGCCAGATGGGCTGAGCGGCCGCTACGACACGAAAGGTTCCCGCCGGCGCCGTCCACCCCTGGTCGCTGCCGGCGGGAACTCTGCGGGAACGCTGGGAGGGGGGGGCGGCCTGTGGGGGGGGGGGGGCTCCTTCATCGGGGTGGCCTCCGATGGGGTCTGGCCCGCGATCGGAGCCCACCAGGCCTACCTCCTTCCGCCCCAGAACACCGGCTCCATGTTGGTGATGGGCCGGCGTGCGTAAGACGTTCCCCGCGCGTGCGCAGGATGGCGCAGCCCAACTGCGCATGCGCAGGATTGGGCTGCCCCAACAGGAACGGAACCCATTTGGCGCCGCGTAAGGACGCTGGAGCGGCATGAACCGCTCCAGCGCCATGTGGGGGCCAGAATAGGTTGTGTCCGGGCCTTGAATTACCCCCAAAGTTCTTGGAATAGCAGTGGCTTACCCAATTATGGCTCTTTACATGCTTCTTATTGAGAAAAATCCTGTTTTTTTCCTATCCTGAGATATTTTCCATATAATACAGGTTATGTTTTGCCATTATGTGGCCTTTTAGGTGTGGCTATACTCAAAAAAAATCAGAATAATCTTGATCTGGTTAAATACACAGCGTTAATAACCTTGAATCTATGTAACACATTCATATAAGTGAGGTGCAGTGATAAATATTGTTGTGCTCTTTGGAACACATTGCAAACCGGAAGTGAAGAAGTGCGCTGATGTGCCAATGCCTTTTGGCTTACATGTTTCAGGCAGTTTCTTGATTTAAATCAGTCCAGTTGGCTTTAGCTGGGATAGTTTCCAGTGCAAAGAATCATTGAAGCAGCTACATGTCAACTGGCTCCAGTTGATTCCAACTGTTTCCATCGGAAGCCAGCTAGTTCCAATGAAATTCAGGTGGTTACAGTTAAAGTCAACTGGGCAGACGGAATCACAGCTGTTCCCCCGTTGTAAGCACCAGCTATCCCCGTTGCATACAGCTGAACCAATCAACAGGTCAACTGATTCCAGTAGGATTTAAATGGTCGCAGTCAAATCCAACTGGCAAGTTGGGAAGCCAACCCATCTCCCATTATAACCTCCGGCCAGCCATGTTGCGTCCACTTAGAACCAGTTGTGATCTGTTATTTCCAGTACAAATCAGTTGTGACCAGTTCCCAGCATTGATTCCATCAACATTGAGTTGCTGGATGTGAAATGTGGGTCCAGCATCACAGGATTTCATATTGCTGGTTGTTTTTCATTCCATGATACCGGGATTCTTCAAGTGCAGACTTGTTAAATTCAATTTGCTGGGAGAAGCATTGGCTTCCCCGATGTAGGTTGGGTACTGACGGGTGATGAGAGTGCTGATCAATTGCCACCTATTCGGGGAGAGCTCATTATTTAAAACCAAAAAATCTACAGTGCATCCTACTTAAGCCCACACCTCCACCCTATCCCCGTAACCCAGTAACACCACCTAACGTTTTGGACACTAAGGGGCAATTTAGCGTGGACAATCCACTTAACCTGCACATCTTTGGACAGTGGGAGGAAACCGGAGCACCCGGAGGAAACCCACGCAGACACGGGGAGAATGTACAGGCTCCACACAGACAGTCACCCGAGGCCAGAATTGAACCTGGGACCCTGGAGCTGTGAGGCAGCAGTGCGAGTCACTGTGTCACTGACCGCAGGCCAGGTTTGAACCTGACACACAATTTGGCAAGTACTCCACTCTATAGCACCAATATCTAAACGGCAACAACTGGCATTTATATATAGCACCTTGAATATAATAAGGCACCCCTTAGGCACTTCACAGGAGCGGTACCAAAAATTATTTGACACGGAGTCATAGAATCATAGAATTTACAGTCCAGAAGGAGGCCATTTGGCCCATCGAGTCTGCACCTGCTCTTGGAAAGAGCACCCAAGCCCATGCCTCCACCCCATCCCTGTAACCCAGCCTAACCGTTTTGGACACATAGGGCAATTTATCATGGCCAATCCACCTAACCTGCACATCTTTAGACTGTGGGAGGAAACCGGAGCACCCGGAGGAAACCCACACTGACACGGGGAGAACATACAGGTTCCTCATAGACAGTGACCCAAGCCGGGAATTGAACCTGGGACCCTAGAGCTGTGAAGCAACCGTGCGAACCACTGTGCTACCGTGCTGTCCACATAAAGCAGTCACATAAAGAAGAATCAGGACAGGTGGTAAAGTCTTGGTCAAGAATTAGGATTTGAAGGGAAGTTTAAAAGGAGGAGAGATAGGGATACAGAGACATTTCAGCAAGGAATTCCAGAGCTTTGGATCATCCATGAAAAAGGGGGATGCGTAGGAGGTCAGAATTGGAGGAACACAGTGAACCTGGAGGGTTGTAGGTCCGGAGGAGGTGACAGAGAAGGTGGATGGGGAGGGGGGGGGGGGGGGGGGGGGGGTTGGCAGGGTGGGGGGTTGGGTGCATGTTGGGTAAGGCCATGGATGGATTTGAAAGCCAAGATGAGAAGCTAAAAACCGAGGTTTAACACCCCTCACTTCGAATAGCACAAATTTCACCCAAACAAGGAACACCATAAAATAAATTTGTCCTGTGAGAAAAGAGAAAGCTGAAGAAAGGACAATTGCGTCTCAGGTTTTCCCTGTACTTACTGGAACACAGGATTTTACTTAGTGCTTAATTACTCTCCAAAGAAAACTGGAGGCTTCAGACAGCGGGACACTCTGAAAGAAAGCTATTTTTCACCTAAGAGCTTTCATGCCTCTCCTAATAAATGCATGTTTGTTGATTTATGTAAGTGTGATGTAGGAGGATCCAAATGAATGTAATCTGCATCAAGCAAAACGCTAACCATTGGTGAACAGTGTGAATAATGAATCTCCACTGTATTCGATGGATGCTATTTATAATAATTCCTTGCTTTTCTCATTTCACCACGTATTCCAGTGATTAATCAATTTATTGGGCTATGTCACTGGGAACAAATTGCTCGCACAAGACAAATTTATTGCCTTATGATAAAAGAACTTGTTTAGATACAAATAAATTAAATCCTCTTTCATTATTTGAATTTAATGTTCACATGGATGACCTGAATAGTAAAAAGGCTAGCGAGGGTAAGAATATCCAATTATTCCGCTTGTATTTCATTGGTGGTGTAAGGAGCCATAAAAAGCAAAGTCGTTCTCCGCTGCTTAAGTGACCCTTGTGGAATATTAGGCGGTAATGATTTCAGACAATGATCAGAAGAGTTCGAGGGTCTCACCCGCACACCCAGTAATGTGTTGATTTTGTTTTTCTTTTTTAAGTGGATCGGGCATCATCTTTGTCCCTGGGAGTAGGAACGACAGCTGGCAACATCTACATTTACCTCAGCTTGAAGCTCAGTTGTTAAATTGAGCATAAACCAGAGGCAAGATTTTGAACACGCTGTGATAGCAATGATTATTTTTTTTCTGGGTGCTCTACCTCCATATTTTCCCCACCTCATTCCAACCACTGGTTCTTCCTGGGGCATCATCTTCCTTCGAGCATCATCAGCCCTCTAGTCTGTCGCCCACATAGCCAACTTTTTTCAATGTGTGAGGCCAGACAGTAGAAGTGTAGCCAAACAATTCAACTCAGGGACACCTGACACTCACCCAGGTTTTTCTACCTCAACGTCCACACTTTCAGTGGAAGTAATTGAAGAGTGACAGAGTAGAGAGCAATCCGTTGCACAGAGCTCAATTGTCAGAAGGATTAGAGGGATTTTGAGGAGAAATCTGCACTCGCTACCTGAACATGAGACGGAGGCAGAAACCCTCATTATATTAAAAAAATAATTGGATATTGTCTTGAAGTGCTGTAACCTATAAGGTATCAAACCACAACACCATAAGATCATAAGACATAGGAGCAGATGTAGGCTCCTCGGCCCATCGAGTCTGCTCCGCGGGAAAGTGAAATGAAACTGGACAGCTCTTTTTTAGCTAGCACAGATGCTGTGGATTGAATGCCATCATCAGCGCTCTAAACGTTTCTGATTTTATAGTTTAATGCAGACATCTATAGGTATGCTCATTAGGGACCTTACAAAGTCCAACACATGAGTACTGTTATATGTTGACACAGTTGCAGTGTTCCCGTGGCAAGAGGAAAGAGGCCTGAATCCTCTGCCTTATCTTCTGAGGAGTTTGTTTAAAGATGTTAGCCACGGATCAGGATTGGCGATCCTGCCTCTAAGTCAGGAGCTGCGGGTTCAGGAACCTCCCCTAATGCTTGAGCAGACAAATATAATAGTAATCGCTTATTGTCACAAGTAGACTTCAATGAAGTTACTGTGAAAAGTCCCTAGTCGCCACATTCCGGCGCCTGTTCAGGGAGGCTGGCACGGGAATTTAACCCGCGCTGCTGGCCTTATTCTGCATCACAAGTCAGCTGTTTAGCCCACTGTGCTAAACCAGCCCCAGTTCTTTGGCCCAGTTCTTTATAGGCCCAGGTCTTTGGGTCTCCAGATAGTTGGAGCTGGGACGCACCCCAGAAGATGCGCTATGAGATCCCTGGGATGTCCCAATGCAGGGACTCTCTGGGAATTGCCCGGGAAGTTTGACCTTCCGATGGACAATTCCTCTCCTCCCT
Source organism: Scyliorhinus torazame (assembly GCF_047496885.1). NCBI lineage: Eukaryota > Metazoa > Chordata > Chondrichthyes > Carcharhiniformes > Scyliorhinidae > Scyliorhinus > Scyliorhinus torazame. The sequence continues at coordinate 255,935,335 of NC_092714.1, read as the reverse complement.
GGGACTGTCTGAAGAAGTCTCCAACTCTTCTGACTTACTTACCTGGATAGTTTACCAGATAGAAAAGAAACCTAGGAAACCCCTGGGTATCTATACAACTGACCCCTCCAATCACTCACATTGATTCCCCCCAGCCCGACTTCTCCCTCGTAACTGCGGCTATCCCCCGGAACTTCGGGACTAGCCACCGAACTGTCACAACCTCTCCCCTGGCCAGACCACACCTATCCACCTACCCACTTCATGCACCGACTACCCTACTCATTTCACCCACCCCTAATCACCCAGCCGTATTCCACCTACTGACCCATCATCCTACCCACCTACCACCCTACACCCCTACCTACCTCACCCACCTTCCACCCTCCCCACCTGCCACCCTACTCACCTATCCACATTCCACATTGCCCACCTGCCACCCTACCTCTCTGCCCACCCTACCCACTTAGACACGGCATCCTCTTACCCCCCACTTGAGACACTTAACTTTCCTCTGTAGCCATTTTCAAAGCAGCTTGGGAACATTTAAACTCTATACTCACCGGCACTCAGCACCAATTGTCGTAAAAAGGGGAAAGTGCTTTCTGCATGGATTCTCTGCGCTGATCCCTACGGTTTAGCTCATATGGCTGGACAGCTGGTTTGTGATGCAGAGCAAAGCCAACAGCGGCGGTGAGGGGGTTCAATTCCCGTACCGGCTGAGGTTAGTCATGAAGGCCCCGCCTCCTCAACCTTGCCCCTCGCCTGAGGTGTGGTGATCCTCAGCTTAAATTACCACCAGTCAGCTCACCCCCTCTAAGGGGAAAGCAGCCTATGGTCAACTGGGACTATAGTGACTTTACCTTTACCTTACTCTACGAGGTTTGTTGCACCAGGTGGATGATCAGCATTCTCCAGTCAAAGACTGCCCTTAAATAACGGAGGAAGTTAAGTGCGCATTTTGTTTTGTCCGGCCAGGATTGGAATTCTGATCGGAGTATCTGGGTCCTTTACAGTACTCTCAAAGGGTTGCTCAGGTGAGATTTTAAACTGAGGCTCTGTATGCCCTCTCAGGTGGAGGTAAAAGATCCCACAGCACCATTCAAAGTAAGATAGGATTGTTTTCCTGGCGGACTAACAGATCTTTATCCCTCAACAGACACCTAAACGGATGAGTCGCCATTGATGTATTTTCACATTGTGCTTGTCAATTGCAGGATCGCCATGCCTGATCCATGGCTAAGACCTTTAAATAAACTCCACAGACGATAAGGCAGAGGAGTCAGGGCTCGTTCCTCCTGCCATGGGAACAGTACAACTGTGTCACCACGTAACAATACTCAGATGTGTGGGTCATTGTAATGTCCTTAATGTGCATACCTATAGATGTCATTTCATCGGTACTCTGCAGTTTGGCTGCTGCATTTCCAACACTGCAATTGTGACTGCATTTCATAAACGCAACGCACTTTGTGATGTCCTATGGTCACAAAAGGCAGCACGTCGGTGCGAGGCTTTCTTTGCTTAATTAGTCTCTTTGGCCTAGCTGCCCTTTGATCGTGCTGAAGAGCTTAATCATGCTCTTTGGCCTGACTTCTGATTTACCATATTGGGTTAAGCTTGACTGTGGCCCCCGATCACGGTTTATCACAAAGGGCAAAGCTAGCTCTTTGCCCAGCCTCTGATTTCCCTTGCTAATTTAAGCGGAGCCTCTGCCCCCTGTTTTCAGTTTATCACTGGAAGTTAAGTGGTCCTGCACCCGCTTAATTAATTAGTCCCCTTCCCTCAAAAGCCATCCTTGTTCTGTCCAGTTTAATTTGCGGCAATTAAATTTCATGATCACCACCTTCAAGGAAAACCCCAGTGTTATTTAATTAACTTGCTGCCGGGCCATTGGAGATTTGCATGCATTTGCATTAGACTGGTTGCAGGAATTCTCATGGCCTGTATTAAAAGGATTAAGTCTGTAAGCACCATCCCTTTTCCCAACTGCATGTAGAAGAACACATGCTGTGTCGTAATTGGCAATTTGGGCTGTAAAAATTAGCGAGAATTTTCTGCGGCTAATCTTAGCGAGGGAAATAAAAGAGAGCGAGAAAATCTGTTCATTCATTATATGCCCACTTTAATCAATTAGCGTTTCAATTAATTATTAATCATTAGGACTACTGCACCTTTAGCAAGATCCTGTGTAGCAGAAATGTTTCGCTGTGGAGAACAATCTGCAACTAGCTTCAGCCCGCAGGTGAGCTTGCGGTCATATGGGTTTTTGCAGTATGAAAGTGATAAATGGATTCTACAATCTAGGTGCAGCAGTATTTTTGGTAGTGTAGTGAAGTGCGAGCTCCCCTGTCTCCCATAGCAATGAGGGCAGAGTCCCCTTAATGTCTCCACCATCCCTTGGGCTGTTCAAAGGGCATAACAGATACCTGGCATGCAGTGAAAGAACGGTCCCATTTCCCTCATGATATTCCCACTGCTGCCCGAACTTCATTAATGGAATGTTGGAGTGGAAACGCACACAATATGCTATTGCTCGTGCTTTCCAAAGTATGGATAATGTCCTCATATCTTCTGAAGTGCCTGCTGGGAGGTACGTAACTCAGGCAATTTCTGTCACACGTGCGTACACACTGTGGGTAACAGTCTCTTCTCCACCACAGGGCATCATCTATAAAACATATTTCTTGCTAATCTCTTGCCTTTCAGTTTGTGGATCACTTAAAAGAACATCTGATAATTTAACAGAAAAAAACATAACTTTTTCCGAATAGACCCGTGCTACTGCACATTTCGCCATCTGGCTCTTTAATCTGCCCGCATCGACAAAAGCAATTGTGGTTTAGTGATGTAGGCCATCCCCAAACAGTCAAACCACACTTATTATCACCTTCAGGGCCATCACAGGCAGTCTGTAAATTTCCTCTGACATGCTTCTTGTCGGAACGCTGCAATAATTCAGCGTGAAGCTTTTTAAAAACATATGCTTTCATGGGGTGTCAGTGATTGCCCATCACCTCCTGCAGCAATTTGAGTGGCTTGGAAAGCCATTTCAGAGGCAGTCGGTGGTTTGGAATCGTGTGTAGGCCAGACCAGGGTAAGGACAGCAGATTTCCTTCCCTAAGCGACATTAGTGAACAAAATGGGTCTTGAACAACAATCAACAATGGCTTCAAGTTACCTTTACTGAGACCATCCTTCAATTCCAGATTTATTAATTGAGTCTAAAATCCACCAGCTGCCACGATGACATTTGAACCCAAGAGACCTAGGCCTCTGGTCTACTAGTTTGGTGACATTTGACATTACCATTATACCACCGCCTCGCCTAAAGTGTACACAGCTGAGGTTTACACTGTACTTCCAGAGAGGTTATGCCATTAATTCTGGGAAACTAAAACAACACCTATGCATTTTTGCCCGATAACTGTGGAGAGTTGATCGAGCTCTTATGATAGTTTCATGAAGAAACTCAACCAGGTTTTGCATAGCCTTTGTACATCAAAAGTGGAGATTATCTTTGGAATAGAATTTCACACCTTCCAGACCCGTTAGAGAAATGCTCATTCATAATTCTGCCATGTACATACCAATATCATTGGTACAAGTAATCGAGGGGCCCAGGCGAATGCTCTGGGACATGGGGCGAAATTCTCCCCCAACGGCGGGATGTCCGCCGACTGGCGCCAAAGCCGGCGCCAATCAGACGGGCATCGCGCCGGCCCAAAGGTGCGGAAGGCTCCGCATCGTTGGCGGCCTAGCCCTAACATTGAGGGGCTAGGCCAACGCCGGAGGGATTTCCGCCCCGCCAGCTGGCGGAAATGGCGTTTGTTTCCCCGCCAGCTGGCACGGAAATGCAGCGTATGCGCGGGAGCGTCAGCGGCCGCTGTCAGTTTCCCAGCGCATGCGCGGGAGCGTCAGCGGCCGCTGTCAGTTTCCCGCGCATGCGCAGTGGGGAGAGTCTCTTCCGCCTCCGCCATGGTGGAGGCCGTAGTGGAGGCGGAAGGGAAAGAGTGCCCCCACGGCACAAGCCCGCCCGCGGATCGGTGCGCCCCGATCGCGGGCCAGGCCACCGTGGGGGCACCCCCCAGGGTCAGATCGCCCCGCGCCCCCCCCCAGGACCCCGGAGCCCGCCCACGCCGCCTGGTCCCGCCGGTAAATACCAGGTTTGATTTACGTCGGCGGGACAGGCAATTCCTGGGCGGGACTTCGGCCCATCCGGGCCGGAGAATCCAGCGGGGGGTCCCGCCAACCGGTGCGGCCGGATTCCCGCCCCCGCCCAATCTCCGGGAGCGGAGACTTCGGCGGGGGCGGGATTCACGGCGGCCAACGGCCATTCTCCGACCCGGCGGGGGGTCGGAGAATGACGCCCATGGTTTCAGATGTCCTTTTGGGAAGAAATTCAGATGTCTTTACCTGGTCTGGCCTACATGTGACTTCGGAACCATTGCAATGTGGATGCCTCTTCACTGCTGTGGTAGTATGCATTAGGGGTCATGTGGGACTGTGAAGCCGTGATGTCATTGGCTGACAGATCCCGGGTCCTGGTTGGCTGTTGACCTCTAGCTTCGCCCTGAAGGCGGAGTATAAGAACCAGGAGTTCTCCCCCGCAGGCCAGTCTGTTGCTGAACTGCGGGGAACAAGTCACGCTTAATAAAGCCTCATCGACTTCATCTCTATTCGTCTCTCGTGAGTCTTTGTGCGTGACAACTGCCCTCTGAAGTGTTCAGTTCATGGACTGGATTGCCCCAAGCCATGAAAGAATAAAGAAAAAAGTGCATGAAACTGCAGGAATTGATCGAATAATTGTGTCTCATTACTTTTCATCTCGGGCAGCTTGGCGGCACAATGGTTAGCACTACAGATTCACAGTGCCAGGCACCCAGGTTCAATTCCAGCCTCGGGTGACTGTATGGAGTTTGCACGTTCTCCCCGTGTCTGCGTGGGTTTCCTCCGGGTTCTCCGGTTTCCTCCCACAGTCCAAAGATGCGCAGGTTAGGTGGATTGGCCATGATAAATTGCCCCTTAAATGTCCAAAAAGGTTAGGTGGGTTTACTGGGTTACAAGGATAGGGTCAGGGTGTGGGCCTCAAGAGGGTCAGGGTGTGGGCCTCGAGAGGACCGGGGCGTGGGCCTCGAGAGGGTGCTCTTTCCAAGGGTCGGTGCTGACACGATTGGCCGAAGGGCCTCCTTCTGCACCGTAGAGATGCTGTTCTCTGATTCCACAAGCTTTAGGACCTTGTAAGCATGATTTCTTTTTTTTTTCAACCAACTACCAGCCTTGTGGTTGACTGAATAAGGCAACAAAAATGAAGCAAAAGTGAAAATTGTCAGACAGCCAATTATTTTTTACAATTATGAACGGAAAAACTACAGTTGTGCTGGAAATCTGAAAAACAGCACATGGTGGAAATACAGGAGCCATTCGTCAGCAACTGAGAAAGGGCAGGTTCAAACATTCCTATACCGTGCTCTGTTTAAGAATACAAACCCAAGCATCATAAACTGCCTTCTAAGCTGACACTACAGTGCAGTACTGAGGGTGCATTGCACTGTCGCAAGTGCTGTCTTTAGGGTGAGTCTTTAATCTGATGCACCAACTACCCCTTCCGGTAGATGTAAAAGATTGCATGGCATTTAGTTGGAAGAAAAGAAGGGGAATTTTGACACTTACTTGGCCCTCAAACCAACATCACTAAAAACAGATCATCTCATTACTGTCTGGGGCACCTTGCTGTACACAAAATAGCTGCCGTGTTTCCCACAGTACAACAGTGATTACTTCAAAAGTACTTCATTGGTTGTAAAGCACTTTGAAATATCCTGCGTAAAATGCAAATCTTTCCTTATTTTTTTGTTCTCTTTGCGGGTACTGACTGACCCGCTGTGCATCTCCAGCCATTTCTATTTGATAAATGATCGGGTGCAACCACCCTCTACATGAGGGAAAAGGGGCAGAAGGGGTGGAGTGCTGCCTGAATGCATTAAACGCCAGAGGGCAGGAAAAAGGCTCACCTCATAGCAATTACCCTACTTTAGTGAAGATAAACTACTGGGAGTCACAACTAGTTGTGTTGTTATGGACATGTTGCCTATTTCGAGAATGAATGAAAAACAAGTTTCCTTTTAAGCAGGTCTTCAAAAGAAAGAGGATAAATAAATACTATTGATGCCTGTAAAGTGTAGCTATTGTTAGTTGATGACGTTATTATTATCGAAGGTTTCCACGAGTTACCGAAAAGTCAAACTTTGGGAACAAGCATCACTACAAGGGTTCGCCACTGTCAGATTCAGAAACATTTCGCACACCAGATAGAATGACACTTAAAGCTGTTGAAATAATTTTGCTAACCCCAACCTTGAACTCTTAGCAGAGAGTGTCAACACATCCAGCCCGCTTACCTAACTCTAATAATCTCTGTGGCTGTTGTAAAAAAAAAAAAATGTGATGCCAAGAGGCAGTTAACACCAATCTGGACAACTTCAGAAAAAGTTTCGGAGGCTTGACCTGTCACGCTATAGGATGAAGGTGGAGGGGATGTCTCCCTTGGCTTCATGGTTTCCAAGTGCAAGTTGGTCCTTGTGAGGCGGCCTGTGAAAGATCTTGAGATGCTAACTTTCAGCCTCTCTGATTTGATGTTGATGTCCTATCTGCTATATATTGGATGATATACAATGTAATCCTTTTTGCTTTTATCCTCCTCAGACACATTAGTGACACCTTCCGAGGAAACAGTCCAGGTTTGAGATGTGGATGAATCATCTGTTTAAATACATGAGAATGATTTATGAATATATGACTTTGGAATACGAGGGCTTTCTAAAGATTGCTGCGTAAGAGATTGAACTGTATGTTTACAAAAAACTATGCAATGAAGATAAAATTGGACAATAAAGATTTTATATGTCCTGTGTTACTGCCATCCATTTTCTATTAACTTAAATTACACTTGGTTGTTATTCTAAAACTGTGAATGAAGTGAGATAATGTTGAAAAATAGCTTATCCAAGTATAGGCTGCTCTTACTCATCTCAAAAGCACCTTGCCTCTAAAAGCCCTGGGGGAAAGGTGCATCGGTCTCGGGTGTGCAATGGGTCACTGCTTGCGCGGCGAATATGCAACTGAATGCAAATCAGCTCCTTGGCAAACTTGGCCACAATATTGAATTGCCTTCAGGCATCCTTCGAGTGTTTTGTCATTAAAGGCATAACGCAGCCATCTGTATGCACACGTGTTAGGTTATTCCAGGTGGAGTCGAAGACTGGAGTTATCCCAAGTTGGGATCAAAAACTGGGATCATTCCAGGCTGGGACTTCCATATGCGGGAAGGGCCAGAAAATTCAGCTCTATATTTTTGCACAATGTCATGATTAAAGTATCAATTTGTGAATCTTTAGAGATGCATTTCAAGCTGTTTGTTTAACAGTTGGCATTGAGAAACCTAGGTGAAGGATCAAGCCCCTTGTGTAAAATATGACCCTTGGTCAAAATATCACAGAAGATGACATAAATCAAGCAGTAACGGTTAGATAATGCTATGATTGGATTTTAAAAGTCTGTAGATTTTAGGGGGGTTCGGGAAAGGTAACGTGGTAATCTGCTTAAAACAGCGATTGAGAACTGGGTCACATTTATTCACCTGCTCAGATATGGTATATGCCAAGACCTGGATAAAGCAGGACGCCTGCTGTGATTTTCTGGTCACCTTCAGAAGGAACAGAGTCATAGAATCCCTACAGTGCAGAAAGAGGCCCTGAAGCCCATCATGTCTCCACCGATCCATGCCCCACTCTATCCCTGCAACTCCATTACTTAACCTTCACATCCCTGGACACAAAGAGACAATTTAACATGGCCAATCCACTTACCCCGTACAATTCTGGACTGTGAGAGGGAACCAGAGCACCCGAAAGAAACCCACGCCGATGCAGGGAGAACGTGCAAACTCCACACAGTCACCCAAGGCCGGTATTGAACCCTGGTCCCAGGCGCAGTGAGGCAGCAGTGCTACCCACTGTGCTATCGTGCTACCCCATAATTATAGAATTAGAATGATCAAATCCCTACAGTGCTAAAGAAGGCCATTCAGCCCATCGAGCCTACACGAACCCTCTGAAAGAGCACTCTACCTAGGCTGATTCAATGGGTGCAGTCCCACTTAACTGCTGGGATTGTAACCGAGGGATCGGGAGAACTTGCTTTGATTTGATGACTTAATTTACCACTGGTGTTCCGTGGTCAAAATTAGCATTGCAATACCCTGGTTGGGAGATCTTGTGGTTCAGTGGCAGCAATCCTACTTCTGAGCCAAATGCTCCAGCTTCAAGTCCTACCTCAGGACGTCATAGAATCATAGAATGCCGACAATGCAGTAGGAAGCCTTTCAGCCCATCGAGTCTGCACTGGCACCTGCTCCGATAGAGCACCCTATGTTGGCCGAATCCCCCACCCTATCCCTGTAACCCCACCCCTTTGGACACCAAGGGGCAATTTAGCATGTCCAATTCACTTAACCTGCATATCTTTGGACTGTGGGAGGAAACCGGAGCATCCGGAGCAATCCCACACTTACGCGGGGAGAACGTGCAAACTCCACACAGATAGTCACCCGAGGTCGGAATCGAACCCGGGTCTCTGGAGATGTGGGGCAGCAGTGCTAGCCACAGCATCACTGTGTCGACTTGATGGCTGTGGAAGCTGCATTTGTAGCACGGCCAAATAAATTGATAATCAACCTGTAAACCTTTCCACAATGCCTGGTGGCAGGCAGCATGACCAGGAGATCTTCCTGGTCAGTGATACTGCAGAAAGCAATGGCAAACCACTTCAGTACTATACATCACGGCCCAATCCAATGGAGGAGAGAATGCCCTCTTAGGGCCTGCTACCTGAAGGAGGAGGTGGAATGTTTGGGTAATGACTACATATCATTACCACATAATTAACTACAAATATTGCATTCAAGCTTTGTGTTATTTGCGCTGTGATTGCTTGAATGCAAGACACACATTAGGTCATGAAACTGCAGCTGAAAACCTTGAGAATGCAGTGCTATCATTATTATTGCTTCATTATATTACAGTGCATTGAAATATTAATTTTGTGATAATGCAGTAAAGACTTTGTTATCTTTCTTCTTTCCCAATCCTTGGTTCAAAGCTACGTGTTTTGTTAATTTGAACCCTGTTTATCTGGTCGTTGTGACCTTCCATGGGCTAATAAAATAACAATCTTCAGCTTCAGTTATACTTCTGAAATAGATAAACAAGTGATAGGTTTCGGAGTTAGAAATTCAAACTGGCTCCATAACAATTAACTTTAACATTAAACTTCTCAGGCGCGTCAACAACAGGTTCCAAAGCGTATTGACAGCTCACAAAATACTTTTTGAACCGTAGCCACTGCTTCAATGCAGGAAAACGCAGCAAGCAGTTCCCACAAACAGCAAGGTGCCAATGATCAGATCATCTAGATGCCAGGGAGAATGTCCCTGTCAGGGGAGATTTTTCAATCCATCTGCAAGAACAAATGGTCACTTCTGTTTTTTTCCAAGTGGATGACCACTGCCTTGCCTCAGTACTGCACTGGGTGTGTAAGCCTGAATTTCATGCTCATGCCTCTGCAGTGGGACTTGATCCATAGCCTTACACACGGACATACAAATTAGGAGCAGGTGTAGGCCACTCGGCCCCTTGAGCCTGCTCCTCCGTTCAGTAAGATCATGGCTAAATCTTCGACCCCACGTTCCTGCCGACCCCCGATAACCTTTCACCCCCCCCTTGTTGATCAAGATTCGATCTAGCTCAGCCTGAAAAACATTAAGAGACTTTGCTTCCGCTGCCTTTCGAGGAAGAGAGTTCCAGAAACTCACGACCCTCTGAGAGAAAACATTTCTCCTCCGGTCTCTGTCTTAAATGAGCAACACCTCGGGCGCAATTCTCCCATCGGGAGACTAAGTCCCGTCGCCGGAGTGAAAACTGGAGTGTTTCACTCCGGCGCCGGAGGCTGTTCCCAGCCCCCTATTCTCCAGCCCCCGGGGGAGGGGCTAGGAGCGGCACCGCATCATTTACGTGCGCCGGGCCTTGCCGCTGCGTAAAAGCGGCGCCGCGTAAATGACTCGACCGGCGCCGCGTAAATTACGTCACCCGCGCATGCGCGGTTGCCGTCCTCCCCGCAGCTGCCCCGCAAGAAGATGTTGGATGGATCTTGCGGGGCAGCGGAGGAAAGGAGGTCCTCCTTCAGAGAGGGCAGCCCGCCGATCGGTGGGCACCGATCGCGGGCCAGACCCCTTTTGAGCCCCCCCCCGGGCAGGAACCCCCCTTGCCCCCCCACAGGCCGCCCCACCAGCATTCCCGCGCTGTTCCCGCCGGCAGCGTCCAGTTGTGGATGGCGCCGGCGGGAACCTGTCATGTTGGGCAGGTCGCTCGACCCATCCAGGCCGGAGAATCGCCGCTCGCCCGTGGCAAGCGACGATTCTCCCAGCGGCCAGCCGTGATTCGCGCCGCGCCGGTTTGGGGGGGGGGTGGGAGAATCGCGTGCGGGCGTCGGGGCGGCGTGGCGGGACTCGCACGGTGCCGGGGCGATTCTCCCACCCGGCGTGGGGAGGGGAGAATTCCGCCCCTCATTTTCAAACAGTGACCCCTAGTTTTGGATTCTCTGACAGGAGGAAAGCTTCAGACTGAAGAAGCAAGAGTCCAATTCACTTCAACCACAGCTGAGGGCTGGATTTAAAACAGACTTATAAAATACTTAGAATTGAGTTTTTCAGTGGTTATGTGCATTCGTTGACACCTTTCTGATTTTCTCTCCGCCATATAAAATAATATTCAAAGCTTTAAATGTTACCCACACGCTCCTGGGCAATTTGTGGATGGAAAGCAAATTCGCTGACACAGTACATCTGAATTGGCTATAATAATGTAACCCCGGTATTTTTATTTGGTAAAAAGATATGGGTCTATCACATTAGGGTTCCAAAATGACAACAGAGCAGAGAAAACAGGAGAAATGATGCCACTGGAGAGACTTCTCACAGCATGCTTGCTGTTAATAAAGAGAAATGACAACAAACATTTTATTCTTATTCAAAGTGAAACATGCAGAGATGAGCCATTCATTCAGCAGGGAGCTGAAAGGTAGGCATGTTGCTGATCCAAGTGTCACATTCTATAAAATGGTGTTGACTGATTGCACTATAGTTTCTGAAGCAGCCAAATGTGAGGGGAACTCAGGGCAGCACGGTGGCGCAGTGATAGCACGGCAGTCTCACGGCGCCGAAGCTCCAGGTTCGATCCCGGCTCTGGGTCACTGTCCGTGTGGAGTTTGCACATTCTCCCCGTGTTTGCGTGGGTTTCGCCCCCACAACCCAAAGATGTGCGGGGTAGGTGGATTGGCCACGCTAAATTGCCCCTTAATTGGAAAAATGAATTGGGTACACTAAATTTTCTTTTTTTAAATGCGAGGGGAACTCAAACTGACAGCAACAACCTCACTGTATACATGTGCAGTCCAACAGCTTGCATTTGTAAAATGTCCCAAGGTGCGACAATAACACTGAGGTCTACGGGCGGCACGGTGGTTAGCACTGCTGCTTCACAGCGCCAGGGTCCCAAGTTCGATTCCCGGCTTGGGTCGCTGTCTGTGCGGAGTCTGCACGTTCTCCCCGTGTCTGCGTGGGTTTCCTCCGGGTGCTCCGGTTTCCTCCCACAGTCCAAAGATGTGTGGGTTGGGTGGATTGGTCACACTAAATTTCTCCGTAGTGTCCAAATGTTAGGTGGAGTTGCTGGGTCACAGGGATAGGGTGCGGGCGTGGGCTTAGGTAGCCCCGCTTCACCTTGGTCCCTGATTGGTTAGGTGGGTCATGTGACCCTCTCGGCAGATCGAATCATAAAAGGGACAAACTCCACCCAAGGGATGAGGGTTTCTGGTTCTTGGATGTCCAGTTTAATTCAACTCATCTAGGTCTGCCTCAGGCAGAGCAGGATTTCTGCTCAGAACCTGCACCTTCATCCAGGATCAGTTTTTGGATCCACCATGCAGTATTCCTGGGAGCCATCACCATTTATGCTACTCTCACGAGGTCACTTTTATGATTCCGTTTTATATAGAAATATATTTTGAATGATTATGAAGGAAGGACAATTTGAAAACTGAAGAAACTGCCATTGTTCTGTTGGAGCAGAGAAGACTGAATGAAGATTTGATAAAGATGTTCAAAACCAGGAAGGATTTTGAAAGGACAAAGAATGATAAACTGTTTCCTCTGACAGAAGGGCTGCTCACCATTATGTTCTCTTCCAGAAAGCCAGGCAGTGTGAATTGGAAATGGAGCCAGCTCTTTACGCAATCTAAAAACCTTTATTGACACATTACAAACTTACACCTCCAACCCTAATCGCCGCAGTGTTGTAACCTCAATGGAGGACTGTCCGATTTCCTTATTTCCCTTGACCGCCCCGAAATATGAACTTCCCCTTAAAGGCAAGCAGGACTTCCCCTTTAAGGGGTGGGGTTTCCCCTTTACAAGGAGAGCCCAGCTGTATAAAAACCCCGGCCTAGCTGCAGGTTCAGGAAGGAGACCCTTATTGGAATAAACCTTAAGACAGGACCTCGAGGGTTGTAATCTCGGGATTACTCCCTGTGCCACGTGCCAGTGAGGCTAGAAATAGGAAGATAGAGCAGACAAACACGTGGCTAAACAGCTGGTGTAGGAGGGAGGGTTTCTGTTATCTGGACCACTGGGAGCTCTTCCGGGGCAGGTGTGACCTGTATAAGATGGACGGGTTGCATCTAAACCGGAGAGGCATAAATATCCTGGCCGCGAGGTTTGCTAGTGTCACACGGGAGGGTTTAAACTAGTATGGCAGGGGGGTGGGCACGGGAGCAATAGGTCAGAAGGTGAGAGCATTGAGGGAGAACTAGGGAATAGGGACAGTGTGGCTCTGAGGCAGCGCAGACGGGGAGAAGTTGCTGAACACAGCGGGTCTGGTGGCCTGAAGTGCATATGTTTTAATGCAAGGAGCATTACGGGTAAGGCAGATGAACTTAGAGCTTGGATTACTACTTGGAACTATGATGTTGTTGCCATTACAGAGACCTGGTTGAGGGAAGGGCAGGATTGGCAGCTAAACGTTCCAGGATTTAGATGTTTCAGGCGGGATAGAGGGGGATGTAAAAGGGGAGGCGGAGTTGCGCTACTTGTTCAGGAGAGTATCACAGCTATACAGCGAGAGGACACCTCAGAGGGCAGTGAGGCTATATGGGTAGAGATCAGGAATAAGAAGGGTGCAGTCACAATGTTGGGGGTATACTACAGGCCTCCCAACAGCCAGCGGGAGATAGAGGAGCAGATAGGTAGACAGATTTTGGAAAAGAGTAAAAACAACAGGGTTGTGGTGATGGGAGACTTCAACTTCCCCAATATTGACTGGGACTCACTTAGTGCCAGGGGCTTAGACGGGGCAGAGTTTGTAAGGAGCATCCAGGAGGGCTTCTTAAAACAATATGTAAACAGTCCAACTAGGGAAGGGGCGGTACTGGACCTGGTATTGGGGAATGAGCCCGGCCAGGTGGTAGATGTTTCAGTAGGGGAGCATTTCGGTAACAGTGACCACAATTCAGTAAGTTTTAAAGTACTGGTGGACAAGGATAAGAGTGGTCCGAGGATGAATGTGCTAAATTGGGGGAAGGCTAATTATAACAATATTAGGCGGGAACTGAAGAACATAGATTGGGGGCGGATGTTTGAGGGCAAATCAACATCTGACATGTGGGAGGCTTTCAAGTGTCAGTTGAAAGGAATACAGGACAGGCATGTTCCTGTGAGGAAGAAAGATAAATACGGCAATTTTCGGGAACCTTGGATGACGAGTGATATTGTAGGCCTCGTCAAAAAGAAAAAGGAGGCATTTGTCAGGGCTAAAAGGCTGGGAACAGACGAAGCCTGTGTGGCATATAAGGAAAGTAGGAAGGAACTTAAGCAAGGAGTCAGGAGGGCTAGAAGGGGTCATGAAAAGGCATTGGCAAATAGGGTTAAGGAAAATCCCAAGGCTTTTTACACTTACATAAAAAGTAAGAGGGTAGCCAGGGAAAGGGTTGGCCCACTGAAGGATAGGCAAGGGAATCTATGTGTGGAGCCAGAGGAAATGGGCGAGGTACTAAATGAATACTTTGCATCAGTATTCACCAAAGAGAAGGAATTGGTAGATGTTGAGTCTGGAGAAGGGGGTGTAGATAGCCTGGGTCACATTGTGATCCAAAAAGACGAGGTGTTGGGTGTCTTAAAAAATATTAAGGTAGATAAGTCCCCAGGGCCGGATGGGATCTACCCCAGAATACTGAAGGAGGCTGGAGAGGAAATTGCTGAGGCCTTGACAGAAATCTTTGGATCCTCGCTGTCTTCAGGGGATGTCCCGGAGGACTGGAGAATAGCCAATGTTGTTCCTCTGTTTAAGAAGGGTGGCAGGGATAATCCCGGGAACTACAGGCCGGTGAGCCTTACTTCAGTGGTAGGGAAATTACTGGAGAGAATTCTTCGAGACAGGATCTACTCCCATTTGGAAGCAAATGGACGTATTAGTGAGAGGCAGCACGGTTTTGTGAAGGGGAGGTCGTGTCTCACTAACTTGATAGAGTTTTTCGAGGAGGTCACTAAGATGATTGATGCAGGTAGGGCAGTAGATGTTGTCTATATGGACTTCAGTAAGGCCTTTGACAAGGTCCCTCATGGTAGACTGGTACAAAAGGTGAAGTCACACGGGATCAGGGGTGAACTGGCAAGGTGGATACAGAACTGGCTAGGCCATAGAAGGCAGAGGGTAGCAATGGAGGGATGCTTTTCTAATTGGAGGGCTGTGACCAGTGGTGTTCCACAGGGATCAGTGCTGGGACCTTTGCTCTTTGTAGTATATATAAATGATTTGGAGGAAAATGTAACTGGTCTGATTAGTAAGTTTGCAGACGACACAAAGGTTGGTGGAATTGCGGATAGCGATGAGGACTGTCTGAGGATACAGCAGGATTTAGATTGTCTGGAGACTTGGGCGGAGAGATGGCAGATGGAGTTTAACCTGGACAAATGTGAGGTAATGCATTTTGGAAGGGCTAATGCAGGTAGGGAATATACAGTGAATGGTAGAACCCTCAAGAGTATTGAAAGTCAAAGAGATCTAGGAGTACAGGTCCACAGATCACTGAAAGGGGCTACACAGGTGGAGAAGGTAGTCAAGAAGGCATACGGCATGCTTGCCTTCATTGGCCGGGGCATTGAGTATAAGAATTGGCAAGTCATGTTGCAGCTGTATAGAACCTTAGTTAGGCCACACTTGGAGTATAGTGTTCAATTCTGGTCGCCACACTACCAGAAGGATGTGGAGGCTTTAGAGAGGGTGCAGAAGAGATTTACCAGAATGTTGCCTGGTATGGAGGGCATAAGCTATGAGGAGCGATTGAATAAACTCGGTTTGTTCTCACTGGAACGAAGGAGGTTGAGGGGCGACCTGATAGAGGTATACAAAATTATGAGGGGCATAGACAGAGTGGATAGTCAGAGGCTTTTCCCCAGGGTAGAGGGGTCAATTACTAGGGGGCATAGGTTTAAGGTGAGAGGGGCAAAGTTTAGAGTAGATGTACGAGGCAAGTTTTTTACGCAGAGGGTAGTGGGTGCCTGGAACTCACTACCGGAGGAGGTAGTGGAGGCAGGGACGATAGGGACATTTAAGGGGCATCTTGACAAATATATGAATAGGATGGGAATAGAAGGATACGGACCCAGGAAGTGTAGAAGATTGTAGTTTAGTCGGGCAGTATGGTCGGCACGGGCTTGGAGGGCCGAAGGGCCTGTTCCTGTGCTGTACATTTCTTTGTTCTTTGTTTGTTCTTTGGTCGCCAACGCCGAAAACGCGTTCGCCGATCGGTCGGAGAATCCCTGTTTGCGCTAAAATCGGGGGCGCCGCCACTTTTGCGATGCTTTGCCCCCTTGAGTATGCCGCACGCTAGCAGGGCGGCTTCACAACGTCACCTAAGGCCCTCCCCCAACGCTCCGCCCCCGATGGGCCGAGTTCTCGCCGGCGTGGAACACATATCCTATGTTTTTCATGAACCCGGCGTGGCGGCTGTGGACTGAGTCCAGCGCCGACACGGTCGGGGGGGGGGGGTGGGTGTGGGGGGGGCATTCCACGGGCAGTGGGGGCTAGGGGCACTGGGGGGGGGTGGTCTGGGTTGGCGAGCCTGGTCACAGGGGGGGCAGTTTTTGGCAGGCCGGGTCCGCGCGCGGCTGCCACCATGTTCGCGTGCGCATGCGCGGCCATGGACCTGCCAATTCTGGCTGTATCCGCAGGTAAAGCCGGGAGCTTTACGGTGTGTGCCTGCTAGCCTCCCACCAGACGGAGGATCAGTGCAGCTTTTGCGCTGTTTTGTCGGGCGTAAAACGCCACTGTCCCCACGCCGGCGTTAGGACTTAGTCTTCAAATCAGAAAATCCACCCCCTTGTTCATTCATCTCTACCATCGTCTCTGCGTTCTGCTTATCGTGAATTCAACACGCAGTTTTGGCCTGTTACAATTCACACAGGAGGTGAAGTCACTCCTCACTAAATGCCCACCACCTGAATAGAATTAAACATTTAATTAATATACAATTAACCCCAAAAGTATAGATTTAAGTTATTTAGCAAAGGAGCCAGAGTTGACATGAGGAGAGTATTTTTCCTGCAATGGTTTGAAAGGGCGGTGAAAGTGCATTCAATAGTGACCTTCAAAGGGATTTGGATAAATGCTTGAAGCAGGAAAATTTGCAGGGCTCTTGGGAAAGAACAGGCAAGTGGAACTAATTGGTGACTCTTTCAAACAGTATGAGCACAATGGACCGAATGGCTTCTTTTGCTTCTATGATTCTACATCATACAACACAGAAAGTAGCCATTCACCCTGTCTTGTCAGCTTTGACCCTGTGAAAGAGCCATCCAATTTGTTCCAGTCCACTGCTCTTCTCCCCCCCCAAAACCCTGAAAATCAGACTGTTTGTGTGGCAAAACGTCTCTGAGCTAGCCTCCGAAAGGGCTCTGGTTACTGGAGGTGACAACCCTTTGCCCACTGAACAAAAACAAAAACCTCCACTCCTCCTCCGCCAAAATAAAAAATCTCTCCCCAGATTTTCTGGGATTGCTTTCAAACGATGACAAGGAACTCTTTGGAACGGAATGGTGCGCCTGATAGATTCATTGTCACTTCCTGAGTGTCTGCAATGATCAACCAGCTCTGAGGACTCTACTCAAACATTAGTCGTTGCTAATGTAGATGGTAAACTTACCATCCCCCCGCACCGCGCCCCCCCCCCCCCCCCCCCCCGCCATACACAGCCAGCTTTGACCCTTTTTTTCAAATAACAACATTTAAAATCAAATCAAAGTGTTAATAGATTGCTAGCACAGAAGTATAGGTTTGGTTCCTTGAACAGCAGATAGCACAGATTCTTCAGGGACAGCGCAGTGAACACTGTGTGGTTTACTTCATGGCTTCAGACCTGGGCAATAGACAGGAGGAGACAGAAGAGTTTTTTATAAAGGTAGATAGAGAGAAACTGTTCCCACTACATGGAGGGTGAGAACCACTCTCTTGTTTAATATCCATACAGTCTGGACATCCCCAGTGTGAATTATCCATTGGTCAGAATGCATTACTGAGCAGCAGGTTGACCTGGCTGTTGCATTCTCCTCTCTGACTAAGGTATCGGTGGGGGGGCAATGGGTAGACTCTTATCTGAATGGACCTGCACACAGTGCAGTGCACATTTAACTAAAAGTATCAATGGGGGAGCTCAGCCCGGTGTTTTGCACAGCCTGAATGAAGCATGTTGGAATTCTTAGT
This sequence comes from Scyliorhinus torazame, assembly GCF_047496885.1. Classification (NCBI taxonomy): domain Eukaryota; kingdom Metazoa; phylum Chordata; class Chondrichthyes; order Carcharhiniformes; family Scyliorhinidae; genus Scyliorhinus; species Scyliorhinus torazame. The sequence goes on along the minus strand of NC_092714.1, from coordinate 255,917,492 downwards.
CACTCCTTGTACGTCGATATGACCACATGTGCGGGAAGTGGCGCTGGTTAAACCAGCAGAAGAGACGGGTTTCGGAACTTGCGCGGAGGCCAGAGACACAGCGGTGCATCCGCGGGGCAGAGAGACTTGTGGATAGCACCTTTTTTTAGACACCCTGCAGTTTAAGGAAGTGCAGTCAGAGAGGGAATGGGTGAGGGGGCCAGCAGATAGCCAGGAAGGCCCCAGAGTGAATCTCACTCAAGAAGCATTTTTCTGAGCTGGGAAACTCGAGAGTGACGGTTCCTCTGGGGAATGCAGCCAGAGCCGAATCCATGGCCCTGTAGGTGCTTAGCTGCACAAGGGGGGAGGAGTAAGTGTGGAAGAAGCAATAGGGAAGTGGATTAGAAATTTAAAAAGGAAATAGTTGCCTGCGGGTGGGCAAGAGTAGGGGGGTGAGGATAATTGTCGACAGCACTTTCAAGGGGTTAGCACATGCACAGTGGGCCAAATGGTCATCTGGGTTGTGTGATTCTATGATTCTACCTTGCCATTTGCAACTCCATGATTTTCATTCTGGTCATTTCAAAGGAACGTATTCTCCAGTTGGTGATGATGACAGTTTACTTGGTGAGTTAACATAGAATGTGTTGTGCCCCTTTATTGGGGGACAGCATGGAAATAATCCACCAAAGAATAGTTCCCACCAGGTGAGGATTAAATATTTAATAGCTACTGTGTCACTCTATTTAGTGCAATGATGTTGCTCGTTATAGATGGTATTATCAACACCAAAATTTGGGGGGGGAGAGGGTGTTACAATTGACCAGAAACTGAACTGACCCAGCCAAATAAATGCTGTGGCTACAAGAGCAGGTCAGAAATTGGGAATTCTGAGGTGCGTGACTCACCTCCTGACTCCCCAAAGTCTGTCCACCATCTACAAGGCAGAAGTCAAGAGTGTGATGGAATACTGCCCACTTGCCTGGATGAGCGAAGCCCCAATAACACTCAAGTAGCTCGACATCATCCAGGATACAGCAGCCTGCTTAATCACCCCATCCAGCACCTTGAACATTCACTCCCTCCGTCACCAATGCACAAAAGCAGGAGTGTGCACCATCTGCAAGATGCATTGTAGAAATACACCTCCTTCTACAGAACCTTCCAAACCCATGACCTCTATCACCTGAAGGACGAGGGCAGTGGATGCCTGGGAACACCACCACCTACAAATTCCCCCCAAAGTCTTAGACCGTCCTGACTTGGGTCTATATTGTTGTTCCTTCATTGTCACGGGATCAAAATCCTGGAACTGCCATCTTAACAGCACTGTGGGTGTACCTGCAGCACATGGACATCAGTGTTTCAAGATGGCGGCTCTCCATCATGATCTCAAAGGGCAATTAGAGATGGGGAACAAACGCTGGCTTTGCCAGCAACATCCATACCCCATGAAAGAATTTTTAAAAACTCCATGCTCACAACAAATGGCAGGCAAATTCCCCAAATGTGGAAATTCAATCAGGTTTAGATACATTAATGCCAGGAGTAGTTCAAAGCCCATCAATCCATATTTTAGTAGGGTGAGGACCAAAGGAGAATGTTTGGCCTAGTAGGTTTAAAGTTTCTTCACAAGACATCACTACACCATGTCATAAATATTGCACATGTGTATCACATGTTAGAAATCAGAGAAAGAGGGCAGCACGGAGGCGCAGTGGTTAGCACTGTTGCCTCACGGCGCCAAGGTGCCAGGTTCGATCCCGGCTCTGGGTCACTGTGTGGAGTTTGCACATTCTCCCTGTGTTTGCGTGGGTTTGACCCCTCAACCCAAAGATGTGCAGGCTAGGTGCATTGGCCACGCTAAATTGCCCCTTAATTGGAATAAATTAATTGGGTACTCTAAATTTAAAAAAAAAAGAAATCACAGAAAGTTCAAAGTTTGCAATCATTATTTCTTTAAGTGGAATTAACATAATAAGGCGCAAATTCCTTTCCCCTGCCTGATCTTCCCCTCTGCATATTGCTCAGGCAACATTTAATGCCGTGATGGTCGAGACAATAGCCTACTCCACTCAGGTCTTCTGCCTTGAAGAAAATGTCTTGACACTTTAAGTTAAAATGTAATACAAATTGCTGGCGTTTGGACTGCAGGCATCAAAAGAGAAATAAAATCATTAATCAGGCAGATTTATTCAGTGGAGTTAATGAGTCTCTTCCAGAGAGATGCTTCCTCCGGTTCGTCTTCAATGGCAATGTCTCCTTCTTCAGCATCACTCGCTAATGACTATGATTGACCACCTAAGAAATTTGGCGTCACTGGCCATGGGGTCCATGGGTTCTTGCATGGCACCTCCGACTGCACTCTTGGTAGGTGTTTCCGGGGGGACGAGATTGATCTTGGGTGGAAATGCCATGTGGTCAGCAAAAGACCAGGATTATTTTGTCAACTTGCTTTGGGACATCACCACCAGAAATGACCAAACATTGTAGACATGCCCTCGGGAATTTATTGGCCTGCATACATTTCTGCTTCAGGATTCTACGTCATTGTTGGCCTTTTCTGATGGTTCTGTCGGTGGGTTTATTTTTGAGGTCACCAATCTTGGCTTCTGTCTTCCTCCTCAAAAAGCTGAGAAGACCTTGTTTCTCTCAAGAGATGTGTCTCACCTGGAAAGTAAGGAATACATTTTACAAAATGTTTTGATGGCAGCCTCGCACACACAATCTGATCATTGAGAGTAAAGTAAAAAGAATAGCATTGTCCACTGATGCACAGCTGATGCCATGACTACAATCAAAAGCATCTGGAAACTTGGGGAGCGCCATAAGCTTCCTTTTCCAGTTGGTGTTGGACAGATAATTGAAGGGACATCTGTAACCTCAGCGATAATGTCTGATACTTATACCCAGGAGAAGCCTAATGACTGCATGACCACTTTCACCTGCACAGACTGAATGTTTATCCTTGGCTTCAAATCTGGCTGGGCCCAGGCATCACTAGGATTACATCCCTGTCAAAGAACAGCCTCGCACCAGACAGAACTGACTGGACCATTGATACGTGTTGGGGGATTTAACAGATTGTTTATTTTAAAAAGGCACAGGTGTGATGTGAAGGAAAGGGGAATGCATTCTATTAAATCCATCCTTTGTCTGGATGTTAGTTGTTAGATTGAATTTAAGCGAATTACTGAAGTGGTCAGGACAATTCAGGATGGACAAAAATACCAGTGATGCCTGAGGAATGCACCGAGAAAGTGGTGGTAATTTAAGTGAAACATTTTTAAGTTCAATATAACAAATGGCTATTTGGAGAGCCTGCGGTTGATATCGACTCAATAAGTTCACTGTAAAAATAGCACCGTGGATGACACATCGACATCACCAGCTCCTATGCTAGCTAAAATGCTGGCCTATGTGTTCTCTTGCTTCTGGTCCAACTCCTCCGGCATTGTCAGACCTAATGCTGCTGCATCCGCAGGAAATCTTGTCCCTCTGCCAATATCTTCCGCTTTGCTTACCACGAGAGCACCGCCTGCTCGATTATAGTCTTAATGCCAACGTGAAGAGTTAGTGTTGCATCTGTGCAGCAACATCTCTTAGAAACATAAACTGGTAGCAGGAGTAAGCCATTTGGCCACTCAAGCTTTCTGTTTCTGCTCTTCCATCTCAATTCCATCTTTCCGCACTATCCCCCTATCCTTTCATTCCCCCAGTAGCTAAAAACCCATCAGTCTCCGTCTTGAATGTATTCATATTCCTGTACATATATTCATGAAAATATCAGCTGGAGGTTTAGGAAAAGTGACAACAATGCATTGATTGTATTAGCTAAATTAATGCTTAATGTGCAAACTAACTATGCATTTAACACACTCGATTTCTGCACCAGCTCAAGTACTCACAGAAAATCTGGACCCGCTAAAGAGTTAATTTTGTAGTTACTGATTGCCCCCTTTCAAATGTGAGAGACCTGCTGACAAAGCATTCTATTTAGTTAATAATCAATAGCCTGTCAAGGAATAATTGGACTTGGGAATGTATTATTTCAGTGTATTCCAGTGGACAGTGTGCTCAAATACAGCTCAAAGCTGTGTAGTTTTCATTGGTAACAGCAGACTAGCTAACTTTAAAACTCCAGCCTGAACATTGGTGATATGGAAACTATTTCACTATCGGGTACACAGCCTCCATGGGCCTTGCTGGTTATTTATTGCGAAATGCTATTAAGGACGTGCGAAAGTTTGGGGAGGGGAGAACCTTACTGCAAGCACACTGTCCCAAAATAAGCTTGCATTGAAGAAAGAACCTGCATTTATTTAATATCTGCCCTGGCTTCAGGATCTTGCAAATTGCTGGTGTCGTCACTAATGTTGAGGGGCATGGCAGCCAACATGTATGCAGCAGGATCTCACAATGAACAATGAGATAAGTGACCTGATAATCTGCGTCAGAAATGTTAGTCATCGGGAAAATGATGGCGAGGACACCAGGAAAACTCCATGGCACTTCTTTGAATAGTTTATGTTCACCAGAGAGACTGGATAGGAGCTTTGTTTAATGTCTTGTTTGAAGTACATCACCTCCCTTGGGACAGTACTGAGATGATAGTGTGGATTGAGTCTGGATGTTGATATTACATTCATTTTGAGATTTATTCTGTAGGGCAGGATGCTCAAGATTTTCTGATTGTAGATCTCTTCAGCGCAACACATGGACACATCTGCTGGCCACATTTATGGTTGAATTTCCCCTAAATGGTGTAATTTGATTTGTACACCTTTAGAACCTGCCTAAGTCTACATTACAAATAGCACACACAGCTCCCGATACACAAGAACATAAGAAATAGGAGTAGGCCATTCAGCCCTTTAATCCCACACCGCAATTCAATGAGATCATGGCTGATCTTCTACTTCAACTTTCCTGCGCTATCCCCATATCCCTTAATGTTTCTAATATGGAGAAATCCATTGACCTCAGCCTTGAACCTACGACTGAGCCTCCAAAGGCCTCTGATGCGGAGAATCCCAAAGACCACCACCTCCTGAGTAAAGAAATTCCACCCAGTGCCTGATCCTTATTCTGAGTTTGTGTCCATTGGTTCCAGGCACCCCTCAGGCATCTACCCTGTCCAGCCCTGTAAGAATTTTGTACGTTTGAATGAGATCATCTCGCATTCTTCGAACTCCAGAGACTAAAGGCCCAAGCAGTCTATTTAACCTTTTTTCATTTCAGGATTTAGTTTGGTGAACCTTGGTTGCACCCTTTATTATTCGTGACTCCAAGCGCAAACACAGGTACACCTGGAGAAATCTGAGCATTCGTTATATTTATAAATGATGGGACCAATTAAAGGGAAGTGCCCCAGTTGGAGGAATAAAAATTCCGAAAGCTTTTGGAGAGCCTTAAACGCGCTCTGAACACATCAGCAACCTTTGTCATGGCTGAAGTGGCAGGGGTTTAGGAAGTGACAGGTCAAGGCGAAGAGATAAGGAACAGGCATGAGTCTGTAGGTAAATGTGAAAGCAGCCAAATGCTGTTTCATTATTACTGAATTCAAAGTGGTGCTGGAGGTGGGAATTTTGAGATGGACTCTCATCTGTCTCACTCCATGGCACCATGTCCCATGTCAGTGCTGCAACATGTCTGCCAGTGGTTTCAGCCAAATTCCATGTCCTGTGACCAATACCTGCTTTATATGCAAGCCTTTTTCTAAGTGGCCATATGCCTTTACAGAAAGTGACATAGCTCAGTATCTGCTCCTCTGCGCATCCAAACCCTGGGAAAGCATCCTCATTTAGAGTTGAATTTCCCAGAGTCTGCAGAAATGGATGGTGACTCCATGGTCCAAAGATGTGCAGGTTAGGTGGATTGGGCGTGCTAAAAAGAAAATTTCCCTTAGTGTCCAAAGACGTGCAGGTTAGGCAGGGTTACAGGGATAGGGCCGGGGAGTGGGCCTGGGCCTAGGTAGGGTGTTCCTTTGGAACGTCGGTGCAGACTCGATGGGCCGAATGGCCTCCTTCTGCACTGTGTGGACTCTATGGATTCCATGTGGGTGCAGCCAACCAGGAAAGGCTGACAGCACAGAAAAGGTTCTTCGGTCCATCGCATCTGTGCCGGTCAAAAACAACACCAAACTATTCTAATCCCATTTTCCAGCACTTGGCCCATTACCTTGAATGATTTGACATCGCAAGTGCGCATCTAAATACTTCTTAAATGGTATGAGGATCTCTGTCTCCACCACCTTTTCAGGCAGCGTGTTCCAGACTCCCACCACATTCTGGGTGAAAAAGGTTTCCCTCACATCCCCCTAAACCTTAAATCTATGCCCCCTGGTCATTGATCCCTCCGCCAAGGAGGAAAGTTCCTTCCTGTCTACTCTATCTATGCCCCTTATAGTTTTATACATCTCAATCATGTCCCGCCTCAGTCTCGCTGCTCCAAGGAAAATAACCCCCGTCTATCCAATCTCTCTTCACAGCTAAAACTCTCCAGCCCAGACAACTTCCTGATAAATCTCCTCTGCACACTTTCCAGTGCTATCATACCCATCCTATAATGTGGATTCCAGAACTGCACTCAATACTCTAGCAGTAGCCCAACCGATGTCTTATACAGTTCCAGCATAACCTCCTTGCTCTACGCCTCAGCTAATAAAGGCAAGTGCACCACATGTGTGATCTGTTTTATGTTTGATTGTGCCCCCGTGACGCACTTTGAAATGTTATCTGTATTAAAGTAATTCTATGAATGCAAATTATTGTTGAAGATGCACTTTTGGGGTGGGATTTAACTAATTGGAACAAAGTCCCCGAGCGAGCACATTTAGCCGCGTGTTTCCCAGTGCCCACTGTGCCGAGAAACACATAGCTATAAAACGGCACTCGCGTTAGATAGGGGGCCTCAGCGGGAAATGTGCAGCCGGGATGGGACACCATTTTTAAATGGCATCCTGATCACTGCGGTCTCCGAAGCGATCCCCGACCCCTCCAAGTCCCAGTGCATTATGGGAAAGTGCCCCCTTGCCCCCACTTCCCCTCAAACACCCGCAGAGGGCAATTCCGGATAGATCATTACTGCGCATAAATGCCAGCTTGGCACCTGGGCAGTGCCAGGCTAGGCTGCCAGGCTGGCAGTGCCAGGGTTCCTGGGTGGCACCAGCACTGCCAATGTAACACCCTGTCCAAACGACATGCACCTGGGGTCCTCCAATTCTCTGTGCCGTTCCGTCTGATCCCCGTTTGTGGAGACCATACTGAATGGCGCTGGCCCGAGGTCTCTGAGGGGAAAGAGAAAGATCCCACGCCTCGGGTACCTCGTGAATCTGCACATTAAAGTGAGACCAGCTGTCTCGCTTTAATATGCAGATTTGCTAAAAGATGATCCCGCCCACGATGGGCGACTGCAACGTCTCATGAGATTGCGTTAGATCTCGTGCCGCGTTGCGAGCTGGGTAGATCCTGGGCGCCATGCGGAGCTGCTTTTTGGGCGCAGAGTGGCCATAAAATCACGCCCATGTTTGCCAAAGTGAGGTGAGAGTTTGCAGATGTGGCTATGCAGGTGCCAGCATGAGGACATGGAGCACTTCCAGAGCAACCTCAACTGCCTGCCGTCTGAATGCATCTCCTCCTCAGCTTCCTCCGAATATCTCAGCTCAAAGGATCCCTATTGATTAACATTTTGGAGGCCATAAAAGTGGACCTGCCCAGCTTGTTTCCATGGAGATGTCGAGGTCTTGGCAGTTGGCACCCAGCACATGGTGGGTTGGAAAATGGCACTGTGCCCTTCCCAGCCGCCGTCTAAAGCTTTCACCAGCTGTGGCTGGGCACTTGCAATGTTATTTCTTCCCTGCCTTTCTTGTTTTTTAATCAGTGTTTCTTCCCCTCTTTAGGTCATCTACCACCCCACAATGCAACATTGTGCATTGCGTCTTGGTCGATGGAGAACACAGCTGCATCCCTGGTCTCTGTTTCTGTCACTCTTCCAGCAACTCTCAGGAGGTTATCATCATAGAATTTATCATAGAATTTACAGTGCAGAAGGAGGCCGTTCGGCCCATCGAGTCTGCACTGGCTCCTGGAAAGAGCACCCTACCCAAGGTCAACACCGCCACCCTATCCGTATAACCCAGTAACCCCACCCAACACTAAGGGCAATTTTGGACACTAAGGGCAATTTATCATGGCCAATCCACCTAACCTGCACATCTTTGGACTGTGGGAGGAAACCGGAGCACCCGGAGGAAACCCACGCACACACGGGGAGGACGTGCAGACTCCGCACAGACAGTGACCCAAGCTGGAATCGAACCTGGGACCCTGGAGCTGTGAAGCAATTGTGCTATCCGCAATGCTACCGTGCTGCCAGGTCCACTTTTATGAAGAAGTGTTACTTCACTTTTCCTTCAATTTCAGCTAATTTCCTGCTCCGTGCCAGCATTTGGGAACTCTACAACATGTAGAATTACAAATATAGAGCTACACACTGGGCGGGATTCGCCCAGCCCTGCGCCAGGCCGGAGAATCCCCGCGAATGGGCCACGCCGCCCTGACACTGGCACGCGATTCTCCGCAGTGTGGAGAATCGGCGACATTGGTGCCGGCGTGGTTGGCGCGGCGCCGGTCGCGGGCCGCTCTACGCGGCCGGCCCGCCGATTCTCCGGCCCGGATGGGCTGAGCGGCCGTAGGAAAAGAGCCGAGTCTCGCCGGCGCCGTTCTAGCCTGCTTTGGGCCGGAGGGACCTCGGCGTGTAAGGGTCGGGTGGCGGCCTGTGGGTGGTGCGGAGGGGGGTCCGACCCCGGGGGGCCTCCAACGTGGCCTGGCCCGCCACCGGGACCCACCGATCACCGTGCCGGCCTCTGTGGCTGGGGGCCTCCTTTCCTACACGCCGGCCCCTGTAGCACTACGCCATGTTGCGTCGGTGCCGCCGCGTTAAAGGAGGCCACTGTGCATGTGTACATTGGCGCTGGCGCAACTGCGCCCCTGGAGGGGCCAGAATTAGACGTGTGAGCGGCCCGTTCACTCCATCATAAAACGCGAGAAAATTTATATGTTTATAATCCCAAAATATCACAAAGTGCTTTACAGCCAATTAATTACTCTTTGGAGTGCAGTCACCATTGTAATGCAGAGAACATGACGGCCAATTTGAACACAGAAAGGCACCACAAGGAGTAATGGAATAAAAAGCGAGAGAGTTTTTCTTTAGTTCTTGGTTGAGCGATAAATGTTGACCAGGGGAACTTCGCTGTTCTGCTTCGAATAGTGCCAAAGAATCTTTTTAATCCACCTTAGAGGGTAGGTGGAATCTCAGTTTAACCTTTCATCTGGAATTGTCACCTCTGACATTACAGCATCCTCCAAAGTTAATGTTCAAATCAACAGGGTCTATTGCTTTGTTAAAATATAACCAGATTAGAACTAAAAATACATCAGATATGCAGCCACTAACCCAAATAGAGGAAATATGAAGCTATTAATTTCAAATTCCAAGGACACAAAGCATACAACCATTAATCCCACATCTAATCATGTACAACACAGAGTCATTGATTTCAAGTTATATCAAGAACACCTAGTCATTAACCCAAATATATGAAACCTGCAATCATTAAGATCAAACACAGAAAATATGCAATAATTAATCCTTTCACCGATTTACTGTTACTTTCAAATTGAGTGCACAATTCACACTTATCTGGGCGTTTCTTCTATGAACAAGTGGGATGATATATCTCTTTGAATCATCTTGGATAGTTTACACCAAATGGGTGGATGCATTTAAATAAAATATCTTCATGGTGATGCTCATTTCAGCCTCATTTGTGTTCAGCCGAAGTTGCATCTGTTACACAATGGACATCCCGGATTGCTATGGGCTGTGGCGATGATGAAAGTAAATTTGAAACTAGATTACTGCAATGCTGATGAGGCATTCGACAGAGCACCACAAATGTTGGCAGCGGGTTCTTCCAATTGACCAGCTATGTGCTTCCAAACTCTCAGAAGCAACGCCGAGTAGAGAGGTACCCCAAAAAAAAGCCCATGGAATTAGGGCCAGTCCGAGAGCTTCCACTAACCGTGGGATCTACAACAACAGGCTGAAAGTATAGAGCGGGATTCTCCGTTAGCCGATGGCAAAATCGCGACAGGCGCCGGTTTGATGCCAAATCACGATTCTCTGTCATATCATAGTGGGCCCACCCGCGATTCTCCGCCTCCGATGGACCGTGTTCCCGACCGCATGGTCCACATGTGCTTTAAAAAATCATGAACCTGGCACGGTGGCTGCTGAGAGACAGTGGGGGTGTAAGGACCATGTCCAGCATCGCCATAGTTTGCCGACAGTCATGCCGCCGGCCGGGGGTGCTTCTGCCAGGGCCGAGGGGAATTGCGGAATGTGGCCAGGTGGTGGGCTGTGAGGCCGGGGTGGACGGACGTGGAGCACCATTGCCGCGGCCGGCAAGGCAGTCATGCAGCTGCGCACACCACTAACTGCCCACTTTAAACCTAGTGCCAGGGGTCGTATAGGTATCCCCCCCCAGGGCACACTCCTGGGTGCCCTCTGGCCCCAGCCAACCCATCAGCTGCATGGGCACAACCAGTGCTATCTTTTTGGCTGTTGGTGTGTGTGGGGAGTGTGTAGTTTGTCAGCCTCCTGAGTGTCAATCACGGACCCGGCCAATCCCGCACCGTTTTTCATGGGAATCCACTGCGTTCCACGCGGCGCCTGTGCTAGCCCCTCAACGGTAACGGAATCAGTTCAGGTGCGGCGCCAATTTTTCTGTTGTAAAAGTCCACGGATTCTCCGTTGGCGTCAGCACTTCGTCTCAGAAACGGAGAATTCCGCCCGTCGTGCTTCTTGAGATGTTTTCATGCTTCCCCACGATATCCAGGTTTAAACGTAATGTTCTGTTTGCTGGTACCCAGTGGTTTCTGTAGCAGAGACCACATTCCAGCCCTTTCCAGTGCAGGAAGTCCCAATGCTTCGGGCTTTAGGCGGGAGAGACACATTTCATTTGAGCTGCTCCTGTTCATTGCCAAGACAGAATGCGAGGGAGAGAAAATATAACTTTTCTTCTGTTCAACTTTGATCATATTGTCCTGTGGTTCTAGTCTCTTGATCATAGTTTTCAAAGGGGAGGAAAACGTCAGGGTGTGGAAAATGCTAGTGAACAACACCTTAGGAAAGAGGGGGTGGGGGGGATTCAGCGCAGGTTCGCCACAGTGGTACCTGGTTTTGGAGGGTTGAAATATGTCGAAAGGCTGAACAGCATTTCTACTGACTTTTCTACCTTGAATATGGAAGATTAATGGGGTAACTCATTGAGATGTTTAAAATGCAACCAGGAAGGACAGATTGGAAGAAACTGTTTTCCTCTAGTGGGGGAACTTGGGAACTCCAAAAAGCTGTGGATTCTCGGATCATCGGAGTCTTCAGGGGCGAAATTCTCCCCCAACGGCGGGATGCCCGCCGACTGGCGCCAAAGCTGGCGCAAATCAGACGGGCATCGCGCCGGCAAAAAGGTGCGGAAGTCTCCGCATCTTTGGCGGCCTAGCCCCAACATTGAGGGGCTAGGCCGACGCCGGAGGGATTTCCGCCCCGCCAGCTGGCGGAAATGGCGTTTGTTGCCCCGCCAGCTGGCGCGGAAATGCGGCGCATGCGCGGGAGCGTCAGCGGCCGCTGTCAGTTTCCCCGCGCATGCGCGCGAGCGTCAGCGGCCGCCGAAAGTTTCCCGCGCATGCGCAGTGGGGAGAGTCTCTTCCGCCTCCGCCATGGTGGAGGCCGTAGCGGAGGCGGAAGGGAAAGAGTGCCCCCACGGCACAGGCCCGCCCGCGGATCGGTGGGCCCCGATCGCGGGCCAGGCCACTGTGGGGGCACCCCCCGGGGTCAGATCGCCCCGCGCCCCCCCCCAGGACCCCGGAGCCCGCCCACGCTGCCTGGTCCCGCCGGTAAATACCAGGTTTGATTTACGTCGGCGGGACAGGCAGTTTCTGGGCGGGACTTCGGCCCATCCGGGCCGGAGAATCCAGCGGGGGGTCCCGCCAACCGGCGCGGCTGGATTCCCGCCCCCGCCCAATCTCCGGGAGCGGAGACTTCGGCGGGGGCGGGGGCGGGATTCACGGCGGCCAACGGCCATTCTCCGACCCGGCGGGGGGTCGGAGAATGACGCCCCAGGTTTGATATTGATGGATGTTTGTTGGGTCATTGTATCAAGCGACATGAAGCAACAGTGGGTAAAATGGATTTGAGGTGCCGGTCCGCCATGATCGAATTGAATCGTGTAGCAGGCCTGTGGAACCGGATGGCCAACACCTGTTCCTGTGGTTAAACTTATGGGCGGCACGGCAGCACAGTGGTTAGCACTGTTGCCTCATGGCTCCAGGGTCCCAGGTTCGATTCCCTGCTGGGTCACTGTCTGTGGGGAGTCTGCACGTTTTCCCCGTGTCTGCGTGGGTTTCTTCCAGGCTCTCTGGTTTCCTCCCACAAGTGCTGTCAGGTGAATTGGGTATTCTGAATTCTCCCTCAGTGTACCTAAACAGGTGTCGTAATGTGGCGAGTGGGGGCTTTCCACAGTAACTTCATTGCAGTGTTAATGTAAGCCTACTTGTGACAATAAAATTTATTATTATTATGGTGTCGACCTATTGACACTTCAGCCTTGATATGAAATACAGATTGGTACACATTGTGAAAAGTGACAATAAAGTAAAGGTAAAGTCGCCATAGTGACCATAGCTGTTTTCCCTCTTTGAGAGGGAGAGCTGACTGATGGTGATTTAACCTGATGATCACCACACCTCAGGTGAGGGACAAGGTTGAGAAGGCGGAGCCTTCATGACTGACCTCAGCCTGTACAGGAATTTAACCAGCATCTGCTGGCGAACCAGCTGTCCATCCAACTGTGCTAAAAGTAACAATATAACTGCAGCACGGTAGCACAAGTGATGAGCACTGTGGCTTCACAGCGCCAGGGTCCCAGGTTCGATTCCCCGCTGGGTCACTGTCTGTGCGGAGTCTGCACGTTCTCCCTGTGTCTGCGTGGGTTTCCTCCTGGTGCTCTGGTTTCCTCCCACAGTCCAAAGATGTGCAGGTTAGGTGGATTGGCCGTGATAAATTGCCCTTAGTGGCCAAAAAAGTTAGGAGTGGTTATTGGGTTATGGGGATAGGATGGAGCTAAGGGCTTAAGTGGGTCGGTGCAGACACGATGGGCCGAATGGCCTCCTTCTGCACTGTATGTTCTATATTCTATGTTCTAACTGCTGTCGATCTGTTGAGAGTTGCCCCATTAACACTGCTCACATTGAGACTGCAAGTCTGATTCTAGACCGCTATTCAGCTGTAGGTAAAATATGCCAAGATACAAAAAATGTTTTTTAAAGAAATTTAGAAGGCCACATTGCGCACCCCTAACTTCAAAGATCAGTATCGGAAACAGCAGAGCTCTGCACAGGCATCTAAACAATTCAGCAATGATTATTCAAATCCCAATCTTAACCGCAAGATACCTGCCAGTGGTAGATGCCGAATAACTGCAGCCAAATATACCGGGGTTGAACTTTTATTTTCACTTCTTGGGCAAAGTGATTGGGCGAGCAGATTACCCTCCTGTTCTGGAACTTTTGTTTCAGTGGAGTGAATCACAGAGTAACAGATTTGTTGTGGCGCAAAAGGGGGCCGTTTGGCCCAACATGTGCACCGGCTTTCCAAATGAGCATTATGACATGGTGCCATTCTCCTGCCGTTTCCCCGTAACCCTTACAAGTTGTTTCTGTTCAAATATGGGCGGCATGGTAGCACAGTGGTTAGCACTGTTGCTTCACAGTGCCCGGGTCCCAGGTTCGATTCCTGGCTTGGGTCACTGTCTGTGCGGAATCTGCACGTTCTCCCCGTGTCTGCGTGGGTTTCCTCCGGGTGCTCCGGTTTCCTCCCACAAGTCCCGAAAAACATGCTGTTAGGTAATTTGGACATCCTGAATTCTCCCTCTGTGTACCCGAACAGGCGCCGGAATGTGGCAACTAGGGGCTTTTCATAGTAACTTCATTGCAGTGTTAATGTAAGCCTACTTGTGACAATAAAGATTATTAAAAGAAATTATATTATTAATTAACGCCGTCTTGAATGCCTCGGTTGAGCCTACCTCCACCACACTTCCAGGCAGTGCGTTCCAGACCCAAACCACCCAGTGCATGAATAAAGCTTTATCCCACATCACACTTGCTTCTTCTGTAAATCACTTTAAATCTGTATCCTCTCGTTCTCGATCCTTTAACGAGCGGTAATGGTTTCTCCCTTTCTACTCTGTCCAGCCCCCCCTCATGGTTTTGAACATCTCCATCAAATCTCAATCTCCTCTTCGCTCCTTCTCTCCAAAGAGAACAGTCCTTGATTAGAACACCATCAGGGTTTATATTGGGCCGACAGACCACTATGCCAGATTACCGTCCAGATTATGAAGGTGAAAATCTATTTTATCGATCTTGATGTAACCAACTCTGAATTGCCAAAGACACATTTTAGCTTCCTTTTACAGAATAAATTAACTACGAATCTGTTTGTGACAAAGAGACAAGCATTATACAAAAGTGCCGCCTTTGTGGTGTAGTTCAGAGAGGGTGGTGTTGCATTAGCACTCCATTCCTCAAAGGCAGCACTTTTTTCTCTTCCCTTCTGTAAATCATTTATGGATAACAAATGCTTAAATTAAAAGTGGTGAGGATGTAAGGAATTCTTCTGCTCCTTTGAGAGCAAATGGCTGCCCACACAATATGTAACCGTTAAATTAAGATAATTGTGTAACTGGCTCTTTGTGCTGGTGACTGGTGCGTTCACCACATAACCTGTCAGTTAGTGCCCTGAAGTCATAGTCACAGTTGTCATCCTATTCTTTGAAAAGGCTTTTTCTCTCTTGTTGCCTCTGGTCAGTCTCGACTGCTCCCCTGGAATTCCCAGACCAAAGAAATGGAAATGGTATTCCCATCTATAGAGACATATATATATATATAAAATATATTTGTCTTTTTTTTTAAAGAGCTGAAGTGAGCATTATAGTCAGTTGTTCTGCTGTGATTGATACTACACCATGTAGGTGTAATGAAATGGAGGCTGTCTGCTTTGCACCTGTGATTTATGAGGGCTAAACTTGAGATGAGAAAAGGCCCCATGCAGGGAGCCACATCTTTTCCCACAAAGCAGAAATGGTCATCCATCACACACTGTGCAAGAGTCCAACACCGGGCGGCTCATCAGACGAGCCAACGCTCTCTTTGTTGTGACTTCTAACAAGTGTTGGTTCAGCAGAAGTGTATTTAGACCGACGGACCTTTCTCAACAGATTGGTAGTGGGTCATTGATTCTTGCTGCGGCTGCAGAGTATGGGGCAGGAGCCCGGGGGTTATTTTTCATGCAATATTAATGGAAGTAATGACTGGTGCTTGAACTATTTTGATCCTGCCTAGACTTCACTCAAGGCCATTTAAATGAAAAAAAAAACACGATTCCAGTATCTTTAAACAGGTGTTGATTTTGGACTTCAGCTCCTTACCTATTGGTCCCAGTGTTTCAGAAGACAATAAATCACTGAACACGAGCACAACTAAATCCTGCTGTGAGGTGATCACGAGAATTGAGCATCTTCTCTCTCTCTCTGCTTTTGGAGTAAACGAGGTACACAAGCCAATGAACACAATTAAAAGGCAATGGTTGATCATTTTCTCCCCAGAATATTGGATTCTTATTTTTCTCTCTGTCTAGGGTTCTCCTTATGACAAATAATAAAAACCTGCGGACAGAACAGCCTCACAATTTGTTCCCAGACTTTGGCCAATGCTCCCTTTGAGCATGAGACAGTCTTTGGATAACTTACGTTTCCCTCCCAGTGCAGCCTTAATCAGTCTTTTTACGCCTACGTGAAGCATGAGACTCGGATTGGTAAATCACCTTGTTGGGAATTGAAGGCACAGTCCTGTTATGTTCTATCATTGCCTCTCAGAACAGGGTTAATGCGCCAGAGCACTGTGGAGGAAATGCATCAACAACCTGTATCGTACCAGAAATGTGTCCACTGCTCCCTTTCGCAACCTGCCCCTGGGACATAAGTGACAGCGACCCGGCAATAACGTGCCCTCTGATTTTCCTTTCCCACCAGGCCCCGGTTGACTTATCTGCAAATCAGTATAGCCAAATGGCCTTCTGCCAAAATACAGGACATTGCTACTCCAAGATATTAGCTATTGCATCCAGAAGATGATGATTCCTACACTCCGGCGCTGAGAGGGAGAACGGGGGTTATTGCAAACTGTATACGGCAGCCAGCCAGGACTGAACAGCGTGCCGGAATTGATAAAACATTAGACGGAGCGGTCCCATTATCTTTGATGATCAGGAAGTCTTTATGCAAAATTTTCTCTTAGGAGATTGAAGAGTCTGATTTTGCGGGCAAGGGGGTCATGTGTTTAGTCACGAAACAACAGCCTAGGAAATGAGACAGGCTGAAAGTAGTAAATTTGGCAGCAACTCTGAGGACTGGTCAGGAAGTTGTAGCGCTTTTAAAATTCATCTGACAATTTGATTAACCGTATGATTAATTTATAGAGTATTTCATTGTCAATCCATGCAGTGCACACTTCGTTCTATGTACTGGCTCACACGGTTTAAATAGCAATGCCCAGATGGAACAGGTGGAGGACAATTTTGCAAGGGGGAAAATTCAGTGCTATGAGGTATGGCTAAATTGATTTAATTGTGGGGAACAAAATGGGCCAATGGCTTTTTCCCCCATCGCTGCATTTGTATCACATTAACTTCTGTGTTCATAGAATCATAGAATCATAGAATTTACAGTGCAGAAGGAGGCCATTCGGCCCATCGAGTCTACACCGGCTCTTGGAAAGAGCACCCTACCCAAGCCCACACCTCCACCCTATCCCCATAACCCAGTAACCCCATCCAACACCAAGGGCAATTTTGAACACTAAGGGCAATTTATCATGGCCAATCCACCTAACCTGCACATCTTTGGACTGTGGGAGGAAACCGGAGCACCCGGAGGAAACCCACGCACACACGGGGAGGATGTGCAGACTCCGCACAGACAGCGACCCAAGCCGGAATCAAACCTGGGACCCTGGAGCTGTGAAGCAATTGTGCTATCCACAATGCTACCGTTACTTTGTTGTTTATTAACTCTGTGAGACTTCAGCACTCCTCCAACTAGAAGGATCCTCGATTTTCAGCGCTCCATTACTGGTGACCATGCCCTCAGCTACCTAATCCCTCAGCTCTAGCGTCACATCCCTAAACCTCCCACCTCTACCTCTGTGTCCTGCTTTAAGATTCTCCTGTGAAACCTCTTCACATCATAGAACCATAGAATTCCAACAGTGCAGAAGGAGGCCATTCGGCCCATTGAATCAGCCCGACCCTCTGAAAGAGCACTCCACCCAAGCCCACTTGCCCACCCCTTAACCTACACGTCTCTGGATGCTAAGGGGTAATTTAGCATGGCCAACCCACCTAACCAGCACACCTTTGGACCGTGGGAGGAAACCGGAGCACCCGGAGGAAACCCACGCAGACACGGGGAGAATATGGAAACTCCACACAGACAGTCACCCAAGGTCGGAATCGAACCCGGTCCCTGGTGCTGTGAGGCAGCAGTGCTAACCACTGTGCCACTGTGCGCCCTAAAAATTCCATGGAAAGTTTTACTATGTTAAAGGAACTATACAAATGGAAGTTGTTATTGTATATCCCTGAAATATGCTGGTGTGTCACTCACCAAAAGCCAGAAGAGCAATCACAGGTTCAAATAGAAATGTAACATGAGAGTTAAGATCATATAACCGCTGCCCAATATTTAATTTTTATTACTTGGAAAACAGATGGCATAATAATGTAACCAAAGATCATTGTAAAGAGTTCAGATGGTTCCTGCAGCTGGTTCTGGTGCTCACTGAGGACATAAATAAAACTAGTTCTGGGATTCCAAGGGTTGGCATGTTCCAAGAAACCTGACATTGAAAACAGACATCAAGACGTACCTTACTCAGTCAGGCCCCATATCTGCCATTTATTTCAATGCTATAATAGAGAGCACTCGACAATGTGATTGCAGCATTGCTAACAGTGATGAATGAACAAGATGCAGTCTATTAAATACTGGCCGACTTACTGCACATCGGCCCTTCAAATCTCAATCCAGAAACATTTACTCACAGAGGGCAGTGGAATCAGCGAGGGAAGTTATAGAAATAAAACTGGGAAAGATTTGAATTTGGCCAAATACTTGATTAAATGTAATACTCGGTGGATCATTGAATATGCTGTACATACATGTCCATGTGTTTGTAGATATCTATTAATGCATGTGCATTGATGCACTGGAGTTTTTTTCTTCTCTGAGGCACAGGGCAAAGTCGCCCGCTTGATTGCTCCCCGTTCCACAACGATTCTGTCCCTCCACCACTGATAAACAGTGTGCACCATCTACAAAATGCACTGCAGTAACTCACCAAGTCTCCATAGGCAGCACCTTCCAAACCCACGACCACTCCCACCTCGAAGGCAAGGGCAGCAGATACCTGGGAACATCACCAACTGGAAATTCCCCTCCAAGTCAGTTGCCATCCTGATTTGGAAACATATCGCCATTCCTTCACAGTCGCTGGGTTAAAATCCTGGAATTCTCTTCTGTACAGCATTGTGGGTGTGCCTACACCTCAGGGACTGCAGAGGTTGAAGATGGCAGATCTCTACCACCTTCTAGGGATGGACAATAAAAATGTATAGTACCTGTATGTGGCCTTATGCCACCCACATCCCATAAATGATTATTTTTTAATTTAAAGTACCCAATTCTTTTTTTTTCCAGTTAAGGGGAAATTTAGCGTGGCCAATCCACCTACACTGCACGTTTCTGGGTTGTGGGGGTGAGACCCACACAGACACGAGGAGAATGTGCAAACTGCACACAGACAGTGACCCGGGGCCAGGATTGAACCCGGATCCTTGGTGACATGAGGCAGCAGAGCTAACCACTGTGCCGCCCGGCATAAATTCATTTCTAAAACATGTCTTTTGGGGTTGCTCTTCTGAAGATTGACGTCCGTTGGTCAATAGCCCCCCTGATCCCCAGTGCCTCACAAGTGAGAAGCTCAGTGCACTGGAGATATTTTCAAGTGAACTAACCTTATGTTAGCGAGTGAGGCCAGCTCATCTCTAGATGTGTATGTGTGGGGTGTCTGAACATCGGCCGGGCGGTGCAGCAGAAAATGAGACTGTGTTGTTTGCACCATTCTGTTGTCTAATTGACCTATCAGGGGAACTTCACCTGCCGCGCTTTTCACCAACCTCTAATCTTGGTATCTATTTGTGGCCTGTCTCTGATTGGGCTCAATAGTACAATCTTTCAGCCAATCAGGAGGCACACCATTGAGGACTGAATAAGTCTTCGGAGTGACAGGTCAAACATGTGAAACTTATGGGGCAGGATTTTCCGGTCGCTGACTCCGAAATCGCATTCGGCGATCAGCCGGAGAATCCCCTTTTCCGACAAAATCGGGGGTGGCGCCTCTTTCGCGATGCCCCGCCCACTCCAAAGCGGCATACTCTAGGAGTACACCGCATGCCATATCGATGGTCTCAGGACGTTGCCTGAGGCCCACGGCCTGATGCTCCACCCCCGACCGGCCGAGTTCCCGACGGCGTGGGTCTCTATCGGTATTACCTGTCGGGAACACGGCGTGGCGGCTGTGGACTCAGTCCAGCACCACCACAGACGGGGGTAAACTGATCTGCGGGCAGGGGCTGGAGGCACTGTTGGGGGGTGGTCCGGGGCTCGCGAGACATCCAAAAAGGGGGACACTATTTTGCAGACCGGGTCCGCGCGCGGCTGGTGCCATGTTGCACGGTGCGGCCGCTGCTGGCCTCCGCCGGCGCACGTGCGGCCACGGACCCGGCAATTCTCCGGACCGTATCGGCAGCTAGAGCCGGGTGCTCTACGCTGCCTCCCTGCTAGCCCCCAGCCAAACAGATGACCGGTGGTCAGTTGCGCCAAATTTCCGGTCGTAAAAGGCCACCGTTCCCACGTCGATGTCAGGGCACAGCCTGAGAATCGGAGAATCCAGCCCTTCGGCTGACCGGCAAATTGTTGCGATAATTGTCAGCCATCCATCCTTGGAGCAGAAAGTCTGCGTTCTCTGACTGGGAGTGAGGAAAACCTCGGAAAGGTAAAACAAACACTCGCAGCTTTGTTTCAAAAATACCATTTTCTCCTTTCACTTGTGTCTGCATTTCATGATGTCTAGGCACTATTATTGAAGTTTTGGCTGTACTCTGTATGATCACAAAAGGAGAACTTGTGCTACTCCCCAAGTTTTGGATTTATTGAGCATAAAAATAACTTATTTGGTAAGGCTACATGCTGTAACTAGTTATTCTGGCACTGAACTCTGAAGGTTAGTCAGATATTAGCTTTGGAAATGATGACATTAATTACGCTTAGAAACATATTTAATTGTATTAATGGCTCAAAGAGCATTTTTCCATCAGTGGGTAAGCTTACTGTGTACTGGGCTAGAATTATATGGTCCACCACTGACAGGTTTGGAGTGGGGGGTTGCTGAGTTCACGGGCGAGATTCTCCGACCCTCCGCCGGGTCGGAGAATCGCCGGGGCCTGGCGTGAATCCCGCCCCCGCCGGTTGCCGAATTCCCCACCACCGGATATTCGGCGGGGGCGGGAATCGCGCCGCTCCGGTTGGCGGGCCACCCCCCGCGGGCCGTAGTCCCGCCGCTAAAATGCCTGTCCCGCCGGCGTAGATTAAACCACCTACCTTACCGGCGGGACAAGGCGGCGCGGGCGGGCTCCGGGGTCCTGGGGGGGGCGCGGGGCGATCTGGCCCCGGGGGGTGCACCCACGGTGGCCTGGCCTGCGATCGGGGCCCACCGATCCGCGGGCGGGCCTGTGCCGTGGGGGCACTCTTTCCCTTCCGCCTCCGCCACGGTCTCCACCATGGCGGAGGCGGAAGAGACTCCCTCCACTGCGCATGCGCGGGAATGCAGTCAGCGGCCGCTGACGCTCCCGCGCATGCGCCGCCCGGCGATGTCATTTCCACGCCAGCTGGCGGGGCACCAAAAGGCCTTTTCCGCCAGCTGGCGGGGCGGAAATTCGTCCGGCGCCGGCCTAGCCCCTTAAGGTTGGGGCTCAGCCCCCAAAGATGCGGAGCCAGGTACATTCCCCGCTGACTCGGCAGGCGGCAGGGAAGTAAAGGAAGCCATTCGAAAAGTTATCTCCTGATAGCCAAGTGCAGACTTTCCAATTGAAAGAATAGTTTATGTGGTTCAAGGTTTAACTAAGAACCAAAGATTTCTTATTAATAAAAAAATTTAGAGTACCCAATTATTTTTTTCCAATTAAGGGGCAATTTAGCGTGGCCAATCCACCTACCCTGTGCATCTTTGAGTTGTGGGGGTGAGACCCACGCAAATATGGGGAGAATGTGCAAACTCCACAGAGACAGTGACCCGGGTTCGATCCCGGGTCCTCAATGCCGTGAGGCAGCAGTGCTAACCACTGCGCCACCCTACCGCCTCACTAAGTGCCAAAGATGAGGCATTAAAGAATCTTCTAGGGATTCCAGAACAGCTTACGGCTTCCAGAAGATTAGGCTTGTCACAAACACTTAATTTATTCCGTTTAATACAATCCAATGTAAGTGTATAAATAAATATTAAAAACTACAGGTAATTTGTTCAGAAATGTTGGTGCCACCCTCAAAATGAAAACTGGTTGGAAGATCTAAGAGTGCCTCATCACAGAGTTTGCAGTAATTAAATTGGAAACCATTTCCACCTGCTAGTTGAGGCATGCATGTTCGCACCCACATTGTGATTAGTAAGGAAACACAACCTTTCGTCATCTGGACATGTCAGCAATAGTCTTTACTCTGACCCGAGCATATACAAATATCACAGTAATCCTTGCTATATTTATGTGCTGACATCATAAGGTGCATTAAAATAAAAACAACGTACTGCGTGCAGACGCTGCAAATCTGAAATAAAAACAGAAAATGCTGAGAAATCACCGCAGGTCTGGTAGAATCTGTGGAGAAATGAGCAGAGTTCGTTTTGAGTCCGTATGGCCTCTTCAGAGCTAAAGAGGGGCAGAAAGGTGATGGATTATATAGCTGAATTAGGATCAACTGGGAGCTCATGAAAGATTGACAAAGATGTCACGGACACAAGACATTGGGAGTGATAATGGCAGTGTTAAAGACTAAAGAAGGTGTTAATAATGGCACAAAGGTAATGTGGTGAACCACTGTAATAGGAGATGCACTACAGATTCGCCGGTAGCTCCTGCCGGCTGGCTCCACCCACGGTGAACTGTATAAATATGCATGACCTCCAGTGCCCTGCCATTTCGCCAGCTGCAGCAGGAGGCCACACATCTGACTGTAATAAAGTCACTGTTGTACCCAACTTTAGTCTTTGTGCAATTGATTGCGCATCAATTTATTACAGTCAGATTTTCCACAGAATGGATATCAGAGTTAAGCCCGATCGCCTGCAGTTGGATCCGCACTCACCCAAAGCCAGAAAAGACTTTACTCCCTGGCGAGCATGTTTTCAGGCCTACATCAAGGCTGCGGGCCCCGAGCCAACGGAGGCTCAGAAGATAAACGTCCTGTACTCCAGACTGAGCTCCAGCGTGTTCCCGTTGATCCAAGACACCACGAATTACACAAAAGCAATGGAACTCCTTAAGGAACACTACGCGCAGAAGGCGAACACGCTCTTCGCCAGGCATGTACTCGCCACCTGCTCGCAACGACCTGGTGAGTCCATCGAAGACTTCTGGCGGGCCCTAATTCCACTCGTCCGGGACTGTGACTGTCAGGCCGTTACGGCCGCCGAACACGCGAATCTCCTCATGCGCGATGCCTTCGTGACGGGGATTGCGTCGTACCGCATCCGAGAACGATTACTGGAAGGGGCCACGCTCGAACTGGCGGAGATGAAAACCTTGCCGCTCTCCATGACGGTCGCATCCCGTAACGTACAATTGTACCCCTTCCGCCGCGCTGCCCACCCTTTTACTCCTTCCTACCCCTCCTGGACCCCGCCGACGACCTCCTCAGCCAGGGCCCTGCCTTCCCAATACGCCTGCGCCGCACGCCGATCCGCGCACCCTGGGGGTCCCCGCTGCTACTTCTGCGGTCAGCAGAAGAACCCCCGGCAACACTGCCCGGACCGACCGCACTGCAGTTTGTAAAGCCTACAGTAAAAAGGGCCACTTCGCGGCGGTGTGCCAGGCCCGTGCAGTCGGTGCGATCGCGCCCGCTATCGCCCCCTCCCCCACGCCAGACGCACAATGGGAGCCGCCATCTTCTCTTCCCGGGTCCATGTGCGACCAATGGGCACCGCCATCTTGTCCCCCTTCGGCCACGTGCGCCCCATGTGTGCCGCCATCTTGTCCCAACCCCGCAATGTGCGCACCATGGGCGCCGCCATCTGGTCCCCCACAAGGTCTCTGGACATCCCGACATCGGAACCGCACACGCTCGCCACCCTAAGCGTCCGATGGCTACCCGCAGCTCGCTTTGATGACGCTGGATCGTTCTCGCCCGCACAATCTGGCCACCGCGTCGACAACGGTTAAAATCAACGGCCACGCGACCTCGTGCTTGCTGGACTCCGGGAGCACCGAAAGCTTCGTTCACCCAGATACGGGAAGGCGCTGCTCCCTCGTGGTCCACCCTGCCAATCAAAGGATCTCCCTAGCCTCCGGATCCCACTCCGTCCCGATCCGAGGTTTTTGTACAGTCACCCTCATGGTCCAGGGCGCAGAATTTAGTAACTTCCGTCTCTGTGTCCTTTCTAATCTCTGCGCTGCACTCCTGTTGAGCCTGGACTTCCAGTGCAACCTCCAGAGCCGCACCCTCAATTTCGGTGGGCCATTACCCCCTCTTAACGTCTGTGGCCTCGCGATCCTTTTTGCCAATCTAACTGGCAGCACGGTAGCATTGTGGATAGCACAATTGCTTCACAGCTCTAGGGTCCCAGGTTCGATTCCGGCTTGGCTCACTGTCTGTGCGGAGTCTGCACATCCTCCCAGTGTGTGCGTGGGTTTCCTCCGGGTGCTCCGGTTTCCTCCCACAGTCCAAAGATGTGCAGGTTAGGTGGATTGGCCATGATAAATTGCCCTTAGTGTCCAAAATTGCCCTTAGTGTTGGGTGGGGTTACTGGGTTATGGGGATAGGGTGGAGGTGTGGACCTTGGGTAGGGTGCTCTTTCCAAGAGCCGGTGCAGACTCGATGGACCGAATGGCCTCCTTCTGCACTGTAAATTCTACGAAATCTATGACTGCGGATTGCAAGCCTGTTGCCACTAGGAGCAGACGGTACAGCACCCAGGACAAGACCTTGATCAGGTCCGAAGTCCAGCAGCTGCTTAAGGAGGGTATTATCGAGGCCAGCAACAGCCCCTGGAGAGCCCAAGTGGTAGTGGTTAAAACTGAGGAGAAACACAGGGTGGTCGTGGACTACAGCCAGACCATCAATCGGTACACGCAGCTCGACGTGTACCCCCTCCCATGCACATCTGGTATGGTCAATCAGATTGCTCAGTACCGGGTCTTCTCAACAATTGATCTGAAATCCACCTACCACCAGCTCCCCATTCGGAAGTCGGACCGGCCATACACTGCCTTCGAGGCGGACGGTCGCCTCTACCACTTCCTTAGGGTCCCTTTCGGTGTCACAAATGGGGTCTTGGTCTTCCAAAGAGAGATGGACCGAATGGTCGACCAGTACGGTTTGCGGGCCACCTTTCCGTACTTAGATAATGTCACCATCTGCGGCCATGACCAGCAGGACCACGATGCCAACCTCGATAAATTCCTCCGCACTGCCACTCTTCTGAACCTGACCTACAACAAAGAGAAGTGTGTGTTCAGCACGACCCGGTTAGCCATTCTCGGCTATATAGTCCAAAACGGACTTCTCGGGCCCAACCCCGACTGCATGCGCCCCCTCATGGAACTTCCCCTCCCCCACTGCCCCAAGGCCCTCAAACGCTGCCTGGGGTTCTTTTCCTACTACGCTCAGTGGGTCCCAAACTATGCGGACAAGGCCCACCCACTCATTCAGTCCACCCAATTCCCCCTCGCGGCCGAGGCACAACACGCTTTCGCCCGCATCAGAGCAGACATCGGCAAGGCCGGGATGCGCGCAGTGGACAAGTCACTGCTTTTCCAAGTAGAAAGCGACGCTCCAGACATCGCCCTTGCCGCCACTCTAAACCAGGCAGGCAGGCCTATGGCATTCTTTTCCCGCAACCTTCATGCCTCTGAAATTCGACACTCATCCATCGAAAAGGAGGCCCAAGCTATCGTTGAAGCCGTGCGGCATTGGAGGCATTACCTGGCCGGTAAGAGATTCACTCTCCTTACGGACCAACGGTCGGTAGCCTTCATGTTCAATAACACACAGCGGGGCAAGATCAAAAATGATAAAATCTTGCGGTGGAGAATCGAGCTCTCCACCTATAATTACGAGATCTTGTATCGCCCCGGTAAACTCAACGAGCCCCCAGACGCCCTCTCCCGAGGTACATGTGCCTGCGCACAAGTGGACCAACTCCGGGCCCTACACGACAGCCTTTGTCACCCGGGGGGTCTCTCGATTGTACCATCTGGTCAAAGCTCGCAATCTGCCCTACTCCGTCAAGGAAGTAAGGACAGACATCAGGGACTGCCAGGTCTATGCGGAGTGCAAGCCGCACTTCTACCGGCCAGACCGTGCGCGCCTGGTGAAGGCTTCCCACCCCTTTGAACGCTTCAGCGTGGATTTCAAAGGGCCCATCCCCTCCACAGACCGTAACACGTACATTCTCAGTGTGGTCGATGAGTATTCCAGATTCTCCTTCGCCATCTCATGCCCCGATATGACGTCTGCCATCGTCATCAAGGCCCTCAGCACCATCTTCGCTCTGTTCGGTTTCCCCGCCTACATCCACAGTGACAGGGGATCCTCATTCATGAGCGATGAGCTGCGTCAGTTCCTGCTCAGCAGGGGTATAGCCTCCAGCAGGACGACCAGCTACAACCCCCGGGGAAACGGGCAAGTAGAACGGGAGAATGGGACGGTTTGGAGGTCCGTCCAGCTGGCCCTACGGTCCAGGAACCTCCCAGCCTCTCGCTGGCAGGAGGTTCTCCCTGACGCTCTGCACTCCATCTGGTCACTATTGTGCACCGCCACTAATAACACACCCCATGAACGTGTTTTTACCTTCCCCAGGAAGTCCACATTCGGGGTGTCGCTCCCAACTTGGCTCACTGCTCCAGGACCGGTCCTTCTCTGTAGGCACGTCCGACTCCACAAGGCGGACCCCTTGGTGGACAGGGTTCACCTGCTCCACGCCAACCCTCAATATGCCTACATTGAGTTACCCGACGGCCGCCAAGATACTGCCTCACTCAGGAACCTGGCACCGTCAGGTTCCACCCCAACACACACCCCCACCAATGTGCCCCACCCCCACCTCCCACCGCGCCGCCAATATTGACCCCACCAGACCACCCCCCCACTCCCCTTTTCCGCACAAGAGGACTTCTGCATGCTCCTGGAGTGCCCCGATGACTGGCCAGCATCAGCACCGCCACCACCACCATCGGGGCCACCTCCACCACCGCCAGCAACGACTTCGCTGCCACCGTTACGCTGCTCCCAACGAAGCACCAAAGCACCGGACCGGCTGAACCTTTGATGGACTCCGGACCATCAACATGGACTTTTCTTTCCCTACCACTGTACATAATTGCACTAATTGTATATAGTTTCACATCACCCCCGCCGGACTCATTTTTAACAGGGGGTGAATGTGGTGAACCACTATTATAGGAGATGTAAGGTAGGACCTGCACTACAGGTTCGCCGGTAGCTCCTGCCGGCTGGCTCCGCCCTTAGAGAACTGTATAAATATGCATGACCTCCAGTGCCCTGCCATTTCGCCAGCTGCAGCAGGAGGCCACACATCTGGCTGTAATAAAGCCACACTTGTACCCAACTTTAGTCTTTGTGCAATTGATCAGGTAAGTTAGCAGAATGTGTTGCTACGAGAACAAAGGTCAGTATTAAGAAAGCAAAACAAGTTACTGATGGCCCAGTGGGGGGAGGAGCGGGGTGGGGGGAAAAACATCAAAATGAGGGAAGGAATTCATGGTCTGGCACTGCTGAACACAACTGACCCTCTCGAGTTCTGAAGGAGAGTCATGCGGACTCAAAACATTACCTATGTTTCGCACTGTGGCTTCTGCCAGAACTGCTGAGACTTTCCAGCATTTTCTGTTTCCATTTCATGACGTGCGTTGTCAGGTATGGACACAGGTCCGCCTAACATGCCAACATCTAGCTCTGCGCACAGCAATAGGCACTTGTGAAAGCAGTAAGCTGACAGGAACTCTGCTAAAGGAAATCCTCACCACTGGTGTCGGTTCACCAGCTTAGTCACAGGGATTTCTGCATTCCCCTCGAGTTTACCAGGTACAGTGAATCAGGAGTGCTTCACCTCATCCAGGAAAGTACTTGATGCTAAAAGCATCAGCAAACAACATGGAGAAGAGCACATTACGCAACACACAGCACACTGCGCCAGCAAAGCACATTAAACACATGCAGCGCATTATTTGAAGCGCTTGATAAATTTAATTTATTGTTAATAGTTGTGGTCAACCCCAGGTGAGCTTCCCCAAAGTTGCTGGTCCAGGCAAGACCCCTCGTTTTGTCACCGTCTGGTTGGGGTACCGCCCCCCCTCCCCCACCTCACCCAATTTGTTACAAACCCAGGTGAGAAGGCTCCATATTTTTATTCAACCCTAACCCTCTGCTGGGAGAAAAAAAATCTCCCTTTCCCTTGGGTACAATTTCCAGACCCATAGTTATGTTGAAAAAGGGACCAATTTAATAATGATAATCACAAGTAGGCTTTAATGAAGTTACTATGAAAAGCCCCTAGTCACCACATTCCGACGCCTGTTCGGGGAGGCCGGTACAGGAATTGAACCCGCACTGCTGGCATTCTTCTGCATTACATAGAATTTACAGTGCAGACGGAGGCCATTCGGCCCATCGAGTCTGCACCGGCTCTTTGAAAGAGCACCCTACCAAAGCCCACACCTCCACCCTATCCCCATAACCCAGTAACCCCACCCAACACTAAGGACAATTTTAGACACTAAGGGCAATTTAGCATGGCCAATCCACCTAACCTGCACATCTTTGGACTGTGGGAGGAAACCGGAGCACCCGGAGGAAACCCACGCACACACGGGGAGAACGTGCAGACTCCGCACAGACAGTGACCCAAGCTGGGAATCGAACCTGGGACCCTGGAGCTGTGAAGCAATTGTGCTAACCTCCATGCTACCGTGCTGCCCAGCTATTGCAAGCCAGCTATTTAGCCCACTGTGCTAAACCAGCCCCTAACCTGGCTTTCTTGAGTTAAGATAGAGTATGTTTATTAACTAATAAAACGGTATGGCGAGATGATAAAACACGCACATCTATATTCATAGAAATGAGAATTGAGTCCAATAGTAAGTAAATAGTGATAAAAAAAAGTTTTGTTTTGCAAGGCGAAGATGATCAGCGTTGTGGCCACTACAGATTGATTTCAGTGTAGCTGACTTCGGCTAGTGAACAGTCATTTTCTGTTGTTTGGTAGAGAGATTTCAGTTCTTTTTCCAGCTGCGATCCTTCTGCTGAGAAAGAGAGTTATTAGATGTTTCTTGCAACAGGTGGTTATTTTTGCAAGGGTCCTACTTTGGTAGCTGTGGGTGGAATATTACCAAAAAATGGCAAAGTGTCTGTCCTGGCGAAAAAAGTCTGCTGGGCGGTCGACTTTCACAGTCAGAGAGAGAGAGTTTTTAGACATTCTTGAAAAGGGTGGTTATTTTTGCAAGGGTCCTGCATTGCTAACTGTGGGCAGAATATTGCTATAAAATGGCAAAGTTCCATTCCCAGCGAAAATATTGTCGGCGGGATTTCTCATGGACTCTTGAGCTTCTGAGAAAAAAAAGTGAATGGGCACAGTTACGCCATCATTCTGGTGAGGCGGGGACTCTTCGAGCTGGTAACCGGCTTTAAGCAGATTGGGGCACCAGCGTTAAAGGGCACCCTGACCAGCACTGAGGCTGAATGGCACTCAGGCCACATCTCAGAGGTCCCAAGGCTCTCCTCCTCACAGTCATCACCCGCAGATCCCCCCCCATCCTCCCCCTAACAGTCAGCGCTTGCAGATCCCTCTGCACCCCACCCAACAATCATCGGCGGCAGGCCCTGACCCCGCCCCCCCCCCATGCTCGACAATGATCGCCAGCAGATTCACTCCCCACCACCAATAATCATGTCCCCCCACCCCACTAGTTGCCAGCAGATCACACCCCACTCCCGACATTCATCGCCAGTGGATACTCTCGTCCTGAATGTCACCGCCGACAGATATTTCCCCATCCCCCTACTGACAGTAACCCCCAGCAGACCGATCCTGTGAATGTCTGCTCCATCCTCCCTCCCGCCCACCACACATATAAGCACCCTCCCAATGGCGCTCCCACTAGGGTCCTGTCCTGGCACTGCCCCCTGGCAAAGCTTGGCACTGCCACATTGGTACTACCAGGTTGGCACTGACAGGTTGGCTTGCAATGCCAACTTGACAGTGCCAGTGTGTGCCAGAGGCAGTGCCCGGGCATGTCCCTCTACTCCCCTGGGGGGCTATACATACCTCTGCACCCCAGAGGGATGCCCTCCACTGCCTCACGCCTGGCCAAATTTGGTTTAAATGATGCCAGCGTGAGAGGCTGGTGGTTTAGTGAGTATGAAAGTGCATTTATTGACTATGACTAGATGTGTGATATCATTGAACACCTTTGTACACGGCTCCTTCATCCTCAGGCCCAGACTCTAGGCAATGGTTCTCCTTGGCACCAGCTTCCACTGTCTCTGACGATGTACAGAGAGAGCCTCTTGGTGCTATTATGGCCTCTCTCTGTCCATCCAACGTCATTACCAATGTCTTCGCAACAGTTTTGGTGAATTTTGGAGCCCTCTCCCTTGTCTGCATCTAATAGGTTCCGTTGATGGATGTTAAATATCTTGATTTTGAGGTTATAAGGTGCTGTAATTATATTCAGATCTATATATAAAAGAGTCACAGTTCTGGGAGAAATTGTGTTAGAGTGGAGAATGACAAGCAATAACCAGTCTCCACCAAAGCACCCTAGTCTCAGTATCTTCTTCACCACCAGGGTGGGGAATTTCTCTGGCACTCCTGATCCATTTTCCTTCACATTGGACATTTCTGTTCCAGTTGTTTCCAGACTTGAGTTCCACTGCAGCTTCCATTTAAGAGGGACAGACTGCCTTTAAGAACTGGAGTGTAGCTGGAACCTGTGCCTTGTATATTCTGAGCCCCCCCCCCCCCCCCCCCGCTGTCGTGCTGTCAGCCACACAGCGGCACAGGTCATACCGAACGGCATATCAGAATCGTGGTAACGAGGAGGAAACATGAAGTTGGTGTGTGGCCTACCTCCAACAGAACAGGTGTGGGCTGGTCCCAGATAGTAACACGCACAGCCAATTAATGGCGCAAATGAATATTTAGCTGGTATACTACAAATTATTGTTTTTGAACAGTGCAATAAGTTGAATTATTAAATCAATTTTTTTCCCCCAAAGAGGTCATCTGTGACCCTACATTCCCCCAACCTCACCTTGCTTGTTGCTTGCATTTTTTCTGCATTTCCAGGTAACCTTTCTTCACAAATCTGAAGTGTTATAGCATCACTACATTGCAAGGAGTTGATGGGGGATCATTCAATCATCGCAATTAGTGTTGCAATTTTACCAACACGTCTCGCCATGTCCCTCCATAACTAATTCGTCGAAAGTGCTTTGCAAAGGTTGTATAACTCAATATAACCTTTCTTTTCTGAATGCATGTTGAAACTAGTGAACACTCCTCCAGCACAAATGGTGAGACCTACTTTATGCTAAGTCGTTAAAAGGTTTTAATTGTATTAATAGCAATTGCCGGCAAGCTCACGCATGCAGTCTTCTGCTTCTTTATTTAAATTTGCTACTGATGCAGTTAAGCCTTCCAGTAAAGGATTTTTCCAGTAATTCTTGCAAGCTACTCAACAAACTTAAAATTAGGCATCTGACCCCATACGTTAGGGCTGGGGAATGCCGGCAGAGAATTTTGCACTGGATCGAGAACAAATTCAAGGCCATCTTTATGTTCTGAACTGCAATGAACATCTTAAGGAGCTGGCCCACAATTTTAACCTACCCTTCTGGGCAGCCACAAGCTCCTGAGCCTGGAGGAAGGCACATGTGATTAAAACTTCCACTTTTATTTCAAGTATTATTATTAACTACCAACTGGCGGAATGCCATTCACCACACCTTTAAAAGCACTGAACACTGTCATCCCCACCTTCTGCTTTATGCCAACCAGTTTTACCCATGTGGCCACATTCTGCTTAATTGGTAACACAGTGGTTAGCACTGTTGCTTCACAGCTCCAAGGTCCCAGGTTCGATTCCCAGCATGGGTCACTGTCTGTGTGGAGTCTGCACGTTCCCTCAGTGTCTGCGTGGGTTTCCTCCGGGTGCTCCGGTTTTCTCCCACAAGTACCCGAAAGATGTGCTGTTAGGTAATATCGACACTCCGAATTCTCCCTCTGTTTACCCGAACAGGCACCGGAATGTGACGACTCGGGGCTTTTCACAGTAACTTCATTGCAGTGTTAATGTAAGCCTACTTGTGACAATAAAGATTTTTATTATAATAATTCCATGTGATTTTATCTTGGTGCAATTCTCTTATATGGTGCTTTCTCAAATACTTTTAAAAATCTGTTTAAAAATTACATCCACTACATTTCCTTTATCTATCCTCTTTACTGAATTCTGCAGGATCGGTCAATCTTCACCCGGCCTTTACAAATTTATGCTGAATGACCTTAACCCAGACGCTTAATAATTCCACCCCGTATTTCACACTTTACTATTTTACTGACAACTGAGACAAAACAAAGTACTCTTGAACTTCCTGGCATATCTTTGATTTGTTTGACAAGGAACATCACACTAGTCAACCTACAGTCCTCTGGCATGGTTTGCCTTGTGGGCAAATTAAGATTAGAATTCCACGCTGGCGGAAAGTCAGAATGACAGAAATTGTATCGACCAGACCTCTCCAGGGGAAACGTCGATGGATTTTCTTAGGCTCAACCTGGTTCACATTATCCTTGTACACCCTGGCAGAATAATTCACTGGAGAGTCTTCATCAATTGTCAAGGAAAAGTGATACTGTAGGGCCTGGGGGCTTGTGACATGATGTAAGGGATGGGTTAATTCTGCCCACTGTGAGGATTCTTGACAGCCTTCCAGGGCCAGGATGTTGACCGGGACTTAAAGCACCAGGTGTTCAGACTCAGGCGTTCTCATATATCTGGCTGACTTTCCCAGCCACTTATCTCTCCCAGACTTATTTACAACACTGTATAAATATGAGGCCTTTTTGCTCGTTCGTCGGACTTCACCTCGGACCTGAGTCACGACAGGTGTCAGGAGCCGAATCTCGAAGATGGTGTCGTCTCCGGGATCCCCGATGGGTTGACGGGCGAGAGATTCTTATGTTGTATTCTTAGCTTATATTATTCTTATATTATATTCTTCTATCATATTATTCTTATCAATAAAATAGAGTAGATGGACTTCTGTCATTGTTCTCTTAATCACATTGTGTCCGAATCACAAAGACCCTTGGAGTAATCCAACACACATGGGCAGATGAGGAGGGAAAACAATTCATGTGTATTCTAAAAAAAAATCATTGTTGTAGAATTGGGTTCAGGAGCTTCAGGGGCAAGCAAGTCCTAGCACTGTAGTAGCTGTAGCAGGGAACAAGGCTGATCTTGCTAACAAGAGTGCAGTAGAGTTCCAGAAAGCACAGTCCTAAGCAGATGCCAACAGCTTATTATTCATGGAGACATCTGCAAAGAATTCAATTAATGTGAATGAAATATTTTTGGCAACAGCAAAGAAATTCCCCAAGAATGAGCCTCAGAATGCAGGACCAAACAGTGGAAGGAGCAAAGGAGTAGATCTTCATGAACCCACCCAATAGACTAAGAGCCAGTGCTGTAGTAACTAGGCTTGTTTCTAATGCAAATCCATTTCCAAGTATCCACCTCACTCCTGCTTTGTAATGGAAAACCCGGTGTTAATAGATGACCCTCAACAATTTCAAAATTTAGAGCAGAAGCATGTAGTTACATTTCTAATACCAATATTTATGTCTTACGAACTTGTAGAATATATTTGGTCACTTGGTCATCAGTTGCACTCCTTAGTGTGAGCATTTGACATTTAAATCCCCTCCATGCCATTGAAACATTGGGAATGTCAGAAATGAGCTGGCATTCCTTGCCCCCAGCATTATTTTGAAAACTGCAACATCTGATGTGATTCCATTAGTGCGCTGTTTGAATTTACCCGTTCATATCAACAGTTGTAGAAATGACAGAAATGATACTGTTTGGGGGCGGGTTAGGTATGATATGGCAGTTCTTCCTTCCTGTCCATCCCTGAGTCTTCCTAATCCAAGAGGAAAATCATAGTTCTCTCACGTTATTTCTCCAATGCCTTTTTCGGAAGCCATCAGGTCCTTGTGATTCATTTTACTCGAGCTTGAGTAACTTATTCACTACCACTTCCCTCAACGAACAATGAACACCCACCTCAACTGTGGATTTCGATATCCACCTGAAAACTGAGGTGTGGTGCTTATGTAATACATCTGTGTTTCTGCACATTTCCAGATCAGCTCACCTCCTACATCTATTAGACATTCCAAACCTAATTTGGCCCTTATTCCTCTTACTGGAATGTGTCTAAAGAGGGCAATTTCAACACAGAAAGATGTGAGGTAGTTCATTTTGGTCGGAAGAATGGGGAAGCCACTTATTACTTGGAAGATACAGGTACAAGGGGGGCGATGCTCCAAAATAGAGCGCGAGTGTTCACGCCATTGTGAACGCCGCCGCTTTTCACGACGGTGCAAAATGGGCATGGGGATGACCGTTTCTGCCCCCTACAGGGGGCCAGCACGGCGCTGGAGCGGTTCATGCCACTCCAGCCTCCCTTCCCGGGGCCAAATGGGCGCCGCGCCAACCTGCGCATGCGCAGGGGACTTCTTCTGCGCGCCGGCCCTGGCTCAACATGGCGTCGGTGTTCTGGGGCCGGCCACGCAGGAAAGTAGGCCCGGGGAGGGGGGGGGAGAGGCCGGCCCGCTGATTGGTGGGCCCCGATCGCAAGCCAGACTTCGTCGGAGGCCCCTCTGGTGAAGGATCGCTTTTCCCCGCCCCACAGGCCACCCCCCGGCCCTTCGCGCAGAGTTCCCACCGGCAGCGACCAGGGGTGAACGGCGCCGGTGGGACTCTGTCGTATCTGCGCGGCCGCTCGGCCCATCCGGGCCAGAGAATCAGCGGCCCCGCCGATTCCAGCGGCCCGCGGCTGGCGCGGTGTCAAATGCGCTGGCGCAAATGCCGCCGATTCTCCGCACCTCGGAGAATCGCGTGCCAACGTCGGGGCGTCATGGCACAGTTGCGTCGATCCTCCGGCCTGGCGCGGGGCTCGAAGAATCGCCCCCAAGGTTGGAGGAACCAAAGGATCATGGGGTGCATGGAGTGTGGGGAGGCGATGGCATAGTGGTATTGTCACTGGATTAGTAAACCAGAGACCCCGAGTAATGCTCTGGGGGCCTGGGTTCAAATCCAGCCACTGCAGATGGTGACATTTGAATTCAATAAAAATCAGGAATTAAAAGACTAATGATGACCATGAAACCATTGTCGATTGCCGTAAAGACCTGGTTCAGTAGTCAGGGAAGGGAAGGAAATCTGCCATCCTTACCTGGTCTGGCCTACATGTGACTCCAGATTCACAGCATTGAGGTTGACTCTTTACTGCCCCCTCAAGGGCAATCACGGATGGGCAATAAATGCTGCCACAGCCTGCGACACCTACATCCCATGAACGAATAAAGAAAATAAATTGATCACTAAAACTTCCGCCATGTGTCAGCAAGATTGTTAAAAAAAAACCTAGGGCGACATTCTCCGACCCCCCGCCGGATCGGAGAATCGCCGGGGGCTGGCGTGAATCCCGCCCCCGCCAGTTGCTGAAGTCTCCGGCACCAGAGATTCGGCGGGGGCAGGAATCGCGCCGCGCCGGTTGGCGGGCCCCCCCGCTCGATTCTCCGGCCCGGATGGGCCGAAGTCCCATCGATAAATTGCCTGTCCCGCCGGCGTAAATTAAATCACCTACCTTACTGGCAGGACAAGGCGGCGCGGGCGGGCTCCGGCGTCCTGGAGGGGGCGCGGGGCGATCTGACCCCGGGGGGTGCCCCCACGGTGGCCTGGCCCGCGATCGGGGCCCACCGATCCGCGGGCGGGCCTGTGCCATTGGGGCACTCTTTTCCTTCCGCCTCCGCCACGGTCTCCACCATGGCGGAGGTGGAAGAGACTTCCTCCACTGCGCATGCGTGGGAAACTGTCAGCGGCCTCTGATGCTCCCGTGCATGCGCCGCCCGGAGATGTCATTTCCGCGCCAGCTGGCGGGGCACCAAAGGCCTTTTCCGCCAGCTTCCGGGGCGGAAATTCGTCCGGCGCCGACCTAGCCCCTCAATGTTGGGGCTCGGCCCCCAAAGATGCGGAGCATTCCGCACCTTTGGGGCGGCGCGATGCCCGTCTGATTGGCACCGTTTTGGGCGCCAGTCGGCGGACATCGCGCCGTTTCCGGAGAATTTAGCCCCGAGTGTTTCAGTTTTTTTGCTCGAGTGATAGAATTGAAAAGTAGAGAAATTATGCTAAACCTGTATTGAATCTTGGTTAGACTTTTTAAGATCCTGAAGGGTAATGACAGGCGGGTGTTTCATCTTGTCGGAGAATCTAGAGCTAGGGGGGGCGCTGTTTAAAAATAAGGGGCGTCATTCTCCGCCGGCGGGAGTCTCCGTTTTGCCGGCGCCCGGAGGTTTCCCGACGGCGTGGGGCTGCCCCACAATGGGAAACCCCATTGACCGGCCGGTGTTACGGAGACTCCCGCCGGCCGGTCGGGGCAGAAATGTGGCGGGGCGGGTAGGAGAATTTCGCCCAAGGGGTCGCTCGTTTAAGATGTAGATGAAAAGAATTTATTACTCTCAGAGGGGCGTGAATCTCTGGATCTCTCCTCCTCAAAAGGCAGTGAAAGTCTTTGAGTATTTTTAAAGCTGAGCGAGGAAGATTCTCGATGAACAAGGGGGTGAAATATTATCTGGGGTGGACAGGAGTTTGGGGTTGAAGTTGCAATCAGGTCAACCATGATCTTATTGAATGGTGGAGCTGGCTCAAGGCGCCAACTGGCTTATCCCTGCTTCTGATTGATATGGTCGGATGACCACATTTAGAGCACAACGTGCAGTTCTGGTTGGCGTATAATAAAAAGGATTTGGAAACACTGGAGAGGGTGCAGTGAAGATTCACAAGGAATATGTCAGAAGTGTGTCGATGTGCACATCAGGAAAGGATTGACAGGCTGGGTCCCGTCATTCTTGACAGTAGACGGCTGAGGGGCGACCTAATCGAAGGCATTCAAAATTGTGAAAGATTTTGCTGGAGCGGGCACAGGGAGAATGTTTCTTCTTGTGAGGAAGAGATAACCGGAGGACATCAACAGAAGGTAGTCATCAAGAAATCCAAGAGGGAATTCAGAAGAAACCTCTTCACCCAAAGATTGGTGGGCGTGTGGAATGCACTGCCAAGGGCCAATTGTATAGATGCATTGAATAGTGTAGGCACGTTTAGACAAGCATATGAAGGAGAAGGGATTGGATGGTTATGAATGTAGATTTAGATGAGAAAGGATCGGAGGAAGCTTAAGTGGAGTGTAAAAAATAGCATGGGCGGCACAGTGGTTAGCACTGCTGCCTCACAGCTCCAGGGTCCCGGGTTCAATTCCAACCTTGGGTGACTGTCTGGGTGGAGTTTGTATGTTCTCCCAGTGTCTGCGTGAGTTTCCTCCGGGTGCTCCGGTTTCCTCCCACAGTCCAAAAATAAACAGGTTAGGCGGACTGGCCATGCTAAATTGTTCCTTGGTATCCAAAAGGTTAGGTGGGATTACTAGGTTATGGGGATAGGGTTGGGGGGGGGCGAGGTAGGGTGCTTTTTCCAAGAGCCGGTGCAGACACGGTGGTCCGAATGGCCTCCTTCTGCACTGTCGGGTTCTATGACTGCCTGGGCAAAATGGTTTGTTCCTGCACCCTGTATCATGTATGATTCTCTGTATGCAATTACTAATTTTGTTCTCCTGGTATTTTGCTTTTATTCTGTCATTCTCCTGCTTTTTTATATTTTCCCTTTTGATTTGATTAGATTCATTGTCACATGTACCCGAAGTACAGTGAAAAGTATTTTTGTAACATCTCGATACTCTTTATGTTTATCCTCGCTTACATTTCTGTCTGTCTTAAGGTGTAATGTCCTTCCTTGCTCCTCCATTGAACACCAATCTCTTTCTGCCCCTTGTTCGTACCCTTGCTTCACTTGTTTTAAATGGTTCCCATTTTTCTATTTGCGCATCTCACCTGCAATTTAACTGCGGCAAGGTCCCTTTTAACTTTGCTATTATTTGCTCTTTTTTTTGGCGACCAAGAATTTCTTTTCCCCTTTCCATGTTCTTACACGTGTGGGTTGACCTTTATTGAGCGTCAGTGAGTTTGGAATCAGTGAAGCGGGCTGTCCGGAGCCAGCCTCTTTATACCTGAGCCATTATTGGGCTCTGACTTCATCAACATAATTTGGGGAGGGTGGGGGGAGTCAGTGGGCAGCTTGCCACCGGGGGCGATTGAGAAATCTACAGGCCACCAGAAGAGATAAAGGTCAGCAGTGAAAGGGGGAGAGGATGGGGATGGTCCCATGAATTATTTTTGTGAAGGCAGCACACAAGATCCTTTTGCGCCCCAAAAACCTCCACTTCCCACGAACCACCCACCTCTCCCCGAAGGAGTTCTACAAGCTCCACAAATTGCAACTGGTGGTCTCAGCAATCTGATATGTAAGCAGCTTTGTGCTTTCTTTGGGGCTGGCCTGCTCGATAATTATACAAAGTGCATAAATGGGAGGACTAATGTTGAAACATGGCCTAACCGCCTTGTGGCCATTATTTGCTAATTGTAACCCCCCCCCCCCCCGTCAACCATTGGCTGTTTATTCATATCAGGATTTTGTTTAAATACATAATTGTGAGAATTCAAGCTTTCAAACACCCATCAGTTGGGAGCATGATGCGATGAACGAATTGTCCTTTGCTTAAGCCACAAGGATTGATCATTTGCAAAACGGAACTGTCAAATCAGGCCAATGGTTGTTGTAATGCAGGGAGTGGGGTGAGGATGCCCGGTTGATGAACTGAGCTTTATCCTGAATCTGACAGAAGAGTACCTCGAGTTGTTTTGTTTTTAAAAATTAGAAGACTTGCCCTCATTTTAGGAACACAAAATAAAATCTGAATAGAGGAATGCCAACATTTAAAGGCGAATTTGAAGACCCGTCCAAAGGATTCCAGCACAAGGCCATATCAATCCACAGGTGTTCGGGACGCAACTCTCCGATTCGAACCTCAGCGAGAATCAATGTATGAACATCTTCTTCACGTCTTGAGAGCAACGTTTGGGGCTGGTTTCTCCCATTCTGGAGATTTAAGAGCTGCCCCCCCCCCCCCCCCCCCCCCCGGTGTAGAATCGTGAGACGTGCGCATTCCCGTTAGGAGTGCCGCCCAGGAACGGTTCATGGCAATCAAATGGCCCCAACGCAGCCGATGTGTGGCCCGCCTGATTCCCGGCCCCGCTGCTGTCTAATTCGCTGCGGTCAGGATTCGCGTTCAGAGCCTGGAGAGTTGGAGCAGCCTTTAAGTGCTCCATTGAGCACAGGCTGTCATTCCAGCCAAGAAGATGACAGGAAAAAGACCAGTACCAAAGTTCCTGGACTCGGACATTGAACCCGTGCTGGACATTGTAGAGAAGTGGAGGGGCACCCTGTTCCCCAGGGTGGGGCGGGGACCCAAGCTTGCTATACTGTATGAGGCATGAGATGAGGTGGCAAAGACTGTGAGTGGTGCCAGCCTCACCAAGAGGACTGGCACGCAATGCCGTAAGAAGATGAACGACCTCCTTCGAGCAGCTCAGGTGAGTAACCGCCTCAAAACCGCAGCACGGTAGCATTGTGGATAGCACAATTGCTTCACAACTCAAGGGTCCCAGGTTCGATTCTGGCTCGGGTCATTGTTTGTGCGGAGTCTGCACACCCTCCCCGTGTGTGCGTGGGTTTCCTCCGGGTGCTCCGGTTTCCTCCCACAGTCCAAAGATGTGAAGGTTAGGTGGATTGGCCATGATAAATTGCCCTTAACGTCCAAAATTGCCCTTAGCGTTGGGTGGGGTTACTGGGTTATGGGGATAGGGTTATAGAACATAGAACATTACAGCGCAGTACAGGCCCTTCAGTTCTCGATGTTGCACCGACCTGTGAAACCACTCTAAAGCCCATCTACACTATTCCCTTATCGTCCATATGTCTATCCAATGACCATTTGAATGCCCTTAGTGTTGGCGAGTCCACTACTGTTGCAGGCAGGGCATTCCACGCCCTTACTACTCTCTGAGTAAAGAACCTACCTCTGACGTCTGTCTTATATCTATCTCCCCTCAATTTAAAGCTATGTCCCCTCGTGCTAGACATCACCATCCGAGGAAAAAGGCTCTCACTGTCCACCCTATCCAATCCTCTGATCATCTTGTATGCCTCAATTAAGTCACCTCTTAACCTTCTCTCTAATGAAAACAGCCTCAAGTCCCTCAGCCTTCCCTCATAAGATCTTCCCTCCATACCAGGCAACATTCTGGTAAATTTCCTCTGCACCCTTTCCAATGCTTCCACATCCTTCCTATAATGCGGCGACCAGAATTGCACGCAATACTCCAAATGTGGCCGCACCAGAGTTTTGTACAGCTGCAACATGACCTCACGGCTCCGAAATGCAATCCCTCTACCAATAAAAGCTAACACACCGTACGCCTACTTAACAACCCTCTCAACCTGGGTGGCAACTTTCAGGGATCTATGTACATGGACACCGAGATCTCTCTGCTCATCCACACTGCCAAGAATCTTACCATTAGCCCAGTACTCTGTCTTCCTGTTATTCCTTCCAAAACAAATCACCTCACACTTTTCTTCATTAAACTACATTTGCCACCTCTCAACCCAGCGCTGCAGCTTATCTATGTCCCTCTGTAACTTGTAACATCCTTCCGCACTGCCCACAACTCCACCGACTTTAGTGTCATCTGCAAATTTACTCACCCATCCTTCTACGCCCTCCTCCAGGTCATTTATAAAAATGATAAACAGCAGTGGCCCCAAAACAGATCCTTGTGGTACACCACTAGTAACTGGACTCCAGTCTGAACACTTCCCATCAACCACCACCCTTTGTCTTCTTCCAGCTAGCCAATTTCTGATCCAAACTGCTAAATCTCCCTGAATCCCATGCTTCCGTATTTTCTGAAGTAGCCTACTGTGGGGAACCTTATCAAACGCTTTACTGAAAACTATATACACCACATCAACTGCTTTACCCTCATCCACCTGTTTGGTCACTTTCTCAAAGAACTCAGTAAGATTTGTGAGGCACGACCTACCCTTCACAAAACCGTGTTGACTATGTCTAATCAAGTTATTCCTTTCCAGATGATTACACACCCTGTCTCTTACAAACCTTTCCAAGATTTTGCCCACAACAGAAGTAAGGCTCATTGGTCTATAGTTACCGGGGTTGTCTCTGCTCCCCTTCTTGAACAAGGGGACAACATTTGCTATCCTCCAGTCTTCTGGCACTATTCCTGTAGACAAAGATGACTTAAAGATGAGGTGTTGACCTTGGGTAAGGTGCTCTTTCCAAGAGCTGGTGCAGACTCGATGGACCGAATGGCCTCCTTCTGCACTGTAAATGCTGTGATCTGTGAAAATCAACGGGAGCACCAGAGAATGGGAGAGGCACCCCAGATATTCAAGTCCACACCGCCCCCTGATGAAAGGGCCGCGTAAGATGTCCCAATAGCAAGTGAGTCACTGCTCTCCCACAGACTGATCCTTCACAAGATCTCACCCCCTGTCTTGCAGGATTCCCATCAGATGAGGCAGAGCCATCGGGGTTGCTGCCCCCCCACCCCCATCTAGACCCTCAGAACACCCCGGAGCATCACTCCGGGGAAGACACCGCGTCTCGGGTCGGCTTTCACCTGCACCATCCACCATTGCAGAGACTACCACCCCAGTGAACAAAGAACAAAGAACAAAGAAATGTACAGCACAGGAACAGGCCCTTCGGCCCTCCAAGCCCGTGCCGACCATACTGCCTGACTAAACTACAATCTTCTACACTTCCTGGGTCCGTATCCTTCTATTCCCATCCTATTCATATATTTGTCAAGATGCCCCTTAAATGTCCCTATCGTCCCTGCCTCCACTACCTCCTCCGGTAGTGAGTTCCAGGCACCCACTACCCTCTGCGTAAAAAACTTGCCTCGTACATCTACTCTAAACTTTGCCCCTCTCACCTTAAACCTATGCCCCCTAGTAATTGACCCCTCTACCCTGGGGAAAAGCCTCTGACTATCCACTCTGTCTATGCCCCTCATAATTTTGTATACCTCTATCAGGTCGCCCCTCAACCTCCTTCGTTCCAGTGAGAACAAACCGAGTTTATTCAATCGCTCCTCATAGCTTATGCCCTCCATACCAGGCAACATTCTGGTAAATCTCTTCTGCACCCTCTCTAAAGCCTCCACATCCTTCTGGTAGTGTGGCGACCAGAATTGAACACTATACTCCAAGTGTGGCCTAACTAAGGTTCTATACAGCTGCAACATGACTTGCCAATTCTTATACTCAATGCCCCGGCCAATGAAGGCAAGCATGCCGTATGCCTTCTTGACTACCTTCTCCACCTGTGTAGCCCCTTTCAGTGATCTGTGGACCTGTACTCCTAGATCTCTTTGACTTTCAATACTCTTGAGGGTTCTACCATTCACTGTATATTCCCTACCTGCATTAGCCCTTCCAAAATGCATTACCTCACATTTGTCCAGGTTAAACTCCATCTGCCATCTCTCCGCCCAAGTCTCCAGACAATCTAAATCCTGCTGTATCCTCAGACAGTCCTCATTGCTATCCGCAATTCCACCAACCTTTGTGTCGTCTGCAAACTTACTAATCAGACCAGTTACATTTTCCTCCAAATCATTTATATATACTACAAAGAGCAAAGGTCCCAGCACTGATCCCTGTGGAACACCACTGGTCACAGCCCTCCAATTAGAAAAGCATCCCTCCATTGCTACCCTCTGCCTTCTATGGCCTAGCCAGTTCTGTATCCACCTTGCCAGTTCACCCCTGATCCCGTGTGACTTCACCTTTTGTACTAGTCTACCATGAGGGACCTTGTCAAAGGCCTTACTGAAGTCCATATAGACAACATCTACTGCCCTACCTGCATCAATCATCTTAGTGACCTCCTCGAAAAACTCTATCAAGTTAGTGAGACACGACCTCCCCTTCACAAAACCGTGCTGCCTCTCACTAATACGTCCATTTGCTTCCAAATGGGAGTAGATCCTGTCTCGAAGAATTCTCTCCAGTAATTTCCCTACCACTGAAGTAAGGCTCACCGGCCTGTAGTTCCCGGGATTATCCCTGCCACCCTTCTTAAACAGAGGAACAACATTGGCTATTCTCCAGTCCTCCGGGACATCCCCTGAAGACAGCGAGGATCCAAAGATTTCTGTCAAGGCCTCAGCAATTTCCTCTCCAGCCTCCTTCAGTATTCTGGGGTAGATCCCATCCGGCCCTGGGGACTTATCTACCTTAATATTTTTTAAGACACCCAACACCTCGTCTTTTTGGATCACAATGTGACCCAGGCTATCTACACCCCCTTCTCCAGACTCAACATCTACCAATTCCTTCTCTTTGGTGAATACTGATGCAAAGTATTCATTTAGTACCTCGCCCATTTCCTCTGGCTCCACACATAGATTCCCTTGCCTATCCTTCAGTGGGCCAACCCTTTCCCTGGCTACCCTCTTGCTTTTTATGTAAGTGTAAAAAGCCTTGGGATTTTCCTTAACCCTATTTGCCAATGACTTTTCATGACCCCTTCTAGCCCTCCTGACTCCCTGCTTAAGTTCCTTCCTACTTTCCTTATATGCCACACAGGCTTCGTCTGTTCCCAGCCTTTTAGCCCTGACAAATGCCTCCTTTTTCTTTTTGACGAGGCCTACAATATCATTCGTCATCCAAGGTTCCCGAAAATTGCCGTATTTGTCTTTCTTCCTCACAGGAACATGCCTGTCCTGTATTCCTATCAACTGACACTTGAAAGCCTCCCACATGTCAGATGTTGATTTGCCCTCAATCATCCGCCCCCAATCTATGCTCTTCAGTTCCCGCCTAATATTGTTATAATTAGCCTTCCCCCAATTTAGCACATTCATCCTCGGACCACTCTTATCCTTGTCCACCAGTACTTTAAAACTTACTGAATTGTGGTCACTGTTACCGAAATGCTCCCCTACTGAAACATCTACCACCTGGCCGGGCTCATTCCCCAATACCAGGTCCAGTACCGCCTCTTCCCTAGTTGGACTGTTTACATATTGTTTTAAGAAG
The DNA here is from genome assembly GCF_047496885.1 of Scyliorhinus torazame. NCBI lineage: Eukaryota > Metazoa > Chordata > Chondrichthyes > Carcharhiniformes > Scyliorhinidae > Scyliorhinus > Scyliorhinus torazame. The sequence goes on along the minus strand of NC_092714.1, from coordinate 255,873,674 downwards.
CCCTCCTGGATGCTCCTTACAAACTCTGCCCCGTCTAAGCCCCTGGCACTAAGTGAGTCCCAGTCAATATTGGGGAAGTTGAAGTCTCCCATCACCACAACCCTGTTGTTTTTACTCTTTTCCAAAATCTGTCTACCTATCTGCTCCTCTATCTCCCGCTGGCTGTTGGGAGGCCTGTAGTATACCCCCAACATTGTGACTGCACCCTTCTTATTCCTGATCTCTACCCATATAGCCTCACTGCCCTCTGAGGTGTCCTCTCGCTGTATAGCGGTGATACTCTCCTGAACAAGTAGCGCAACTCCGCCTCCCCTTTTACATCCCCCTCTATCCCGCCTGAAACATCTAAAACCTGGAACGTTTAGCTGCCAATCCTGCCCTTCCCTCAACCAGGTCTCTGTAATGGCAACAACATCATAGTTCCAAGTAGTAATCCAAGCTCTAAGTTCATCTGCCTTACCCGTAATGCTCCTTGCATTAAAACATATGCACTTCAGGCCACCAGACCCGCTGTGTTCAGCAACTTCTCCCCGTCTGCTCTGCCTCAGAGCCACACTGTCCCTATTCCTCAGTTCTCCCTCAATGCTCTCACCTTCTGACCTATTGCTCCCGTGCCCACCCCCCTGCCATACTAGTTTAAACCCTCCCGTGTGACACTAGCAAATCTCGCGGCCAGGATATTTATGCCTCTCCGGTTTAGATGCAACCCGTCCATCTTATACAGGTCACACCTGCCCCGGAAGAGCTCCCAGTGGTCCAGATAACCGAAACCCTCCCTCCTACACCAGCTGTTTAGCCACGTGTTTGTCTGCTCTATCTTCCTATTTCTAGCCTCACTGGCACGTGGCACAGGGAGTAATCCCGAGATTACAACCCTCGAGGTCCTGTCTTTTAACTTTCTGCCTAGCTCCCTGAACTCCTGCTGCAGGACCTCATGCCTCTTCCTGCCTATGTCGTTAGTACCAATATGTACAACGACCTCTACCTGTTTGCCCTCCCCCTTCAGGATTCCCTCTACCCGTTCGGAGACATCCTGGACCCTGGCACCAGGGAGGCAACATACCATCCTGGAGTCTCTTTCACGTCCACAGAAGCGCCTATCTGTTCCCCTGACTATAGAGTCCCCTATAACTATTACTCTTCTGCGCTTTGACCCTCCCTTCTGAACATCAGAGCCAGCCGTGGTGCCACTGCTCTGGCTGCTGCTGTTTTCCCCTGATAGGCTATCCCCCCCGACAGTATCCAAAGGGGTATATCTGTTCGAGAGGGGGACAACCACAGGGGATTCCTGCACTGACTGCCTGCCCTTTCTGGTGGTCACCCATTTCTCTGCCTGCACCTTGGGTGTGACCACACTTACATAACTGCGATCTATGACGCTTTCCGCCACCTGCATGCTCCTAAGTGCATCCAATTGCTGCTCCAACCGAACCATGCGGTCTGTGAGGAGCTGCAGTTGGGTGCACTTTCTGCAGATGAAGCCATCCAGGACGCTGGAAGCCTCCCGGACCTGCCACATCTCACAGTCAGAGCACAGCACCCCTCTAACTGACATTGCGTCAATTAATTAAAATTAAAATTTGTCTTTTTTTTTTAATAAATACTTTTTTTTAAATTACAAAGTTACTGTCAACTACCTGTTACCTAGCACTAGATTTCTAATAGAAATGCGATAGCTAACTATAATATCCTCCGATCTCTGGCTTAGATATCCTCTAAATTATAATTAAGTTATTATGTTTAATTAGTTCCCAAATAGTCAAAAAAATTTAGGTTAGAATCCCAACCAGCCACTCAGGTCACAGCTTTTCTGTCCCCCCCGACACACACAATTTGAAAAAAGGTATAAAAGTAAAAATCACTTGCTTACCTTCTGAGATGTTCTCAGGTTCTCTCGCTGACAGAGACTGCTCCTCCACCTCCAATCCTTGGCCTGCACAATGCTAATAATATATAATATAATATGGCACTTACCTTACACCAATGGGTCTTATTATTAGGTTAGAGGAGGAGGGTGGGTGGGAGACACTACACGTGTAGTGTCTCGGGTTTCCTCTCCACCAGAATTTATTGGGGGGGGGGGGGGACTTGCCAGAGGTCGAACTTCCGGTTCCCGCCGAAATCCAATGGGCTGCTCCTGTAAAGGTAAGGTTTTTAAACTCACTACTCACCTCCAAGAAGGCCCCTGCGCACCGCTGCCGCCGAAATCCAATGGGCTGCTCCTGTAAAGGTAAGTGCTTTTAAACTAACTACTCACCTCCCAGAAGGCCCCTGCGCACCGCTGCCGCCGAAATCCAATGGGCTGCTCCTGTAAAGGTAAGGTTTTTAAACTCACTACTCACCTCCAAGAAGGCCCCTGCGCACCGCTGCCGCCGAAATCCAATGGGCTGCTCCTGTAAAGGTAAGTGCTTTTAAACTAACTACTCACCTCCCAGAAGGCCCCTGCGCACCGCTGCCGCCGAAATCCAATGGGCTGCTCCTGTAAAGGTAAGGTTTTTAAACTCACTACTCACCTCCAAGAAGGCCCCTGCGCACCGCTGCCGCCGAAATCCAATGGATCCAGTGGGTAATGTTAGCGATCAGACTCCTGGGTCACCCCCCTGGTGAGCACAACACACATGCTGTAGCCCATCAGGTGAAGGCAGAGACTCCCAAGAGAGCGGACAGTTGGAGGACTGGCCAATCCCAGAAAACGGCTGTTGCCCTCTGTGGCACTTCTGGAAAAGGTGATCCCATCACTGGTGCAGATGCAGAAGCAGAGCCAGAATTTACAGGGTGTGGAGGTGGGGGTGGGGGGGGGGGGGGGGGGGATGGGGGGGGGGGGGGGGGGGGGTTGGGGGGGGGGAGAGGTGTCAGCAACTTTCCAACTCTTGCCAGTACAGCTGGAAAGGTCCAGCCACAGGGGATGATACTGATAATGCGTGGCACCCATACCAACACTGAAAGGGTGATGTCTACAGTGGAAGGCCTGGGGCAATACATCAGGGCATTGTATCAGGATGTCAAAGGCCTGGGGCACACTGTGTTGTTCATGGGCTGAGGCGCAGGACACGAGAGCCCAGACACAGACGGACATACCCCGGGCACACATGGATATTGCTGCGGCACTCCTAAGCTTGGCCCATTCAGAAAGGGTCATGGCTGAGGGCATCAAGAGCATTGGCTGGGTGCTGACTGACCTTTGCCAGTCACAGAGGGGCACATCCGAGGTACTAAGGGACATGACCCGTCTCAGTGCGTCACGGCTGAGGGCGCGGAGACCATGCTTCAGACAAGGGCGGGCCTCCAGGACTGGCAGCATCAGGTGACCTTGGGGCCTCTGGAGCTCACTCCAGCCTCCCCTCTGTCCCATAGAGCAACCCAGGGGTGCAGCGACTACCTCAAGGGAGGAGGAAGTGATTGAGCACATCCCGGGCATCCCACAGGGGAGGCACTGGAACACGTCCAATCCAATGGATTCACCCCCATCTGACACTGACGCATCTGCTGGGCAGCGGACAGAACAGGCTGACACGTTGTCACTTGAAAGTCAATTGGGTATATCTAAGTGCTGGCCCTCCAGAGGATGAACGCCAAGGGCATCACAGGGCAAAGGATGAGGCAAGGAGCAGGCTGTGGTTATGTGTTGTCTGGGGTTACACATAGAAGAAGCGGTAGGCTCTGAAAGATGAGAAAGACAGACTTGAGTTGGCACTGGTTTAGTAGAGAGTAGATTGTCAGGGGAAGAGCACACATGTTGTAAATATTCACCATTCACCACTTTTGCTCCACCAGCCTGTCCTGTCCCTAACCTTTGTCTCACGGTGTGAAGGCTGGGCTGACGTGGGACATTGGGCACCGGCCGGGTGGGCTGGGATCGGTGGGTGGGTGGGGTGGTGGGGGGGGTGGGGGGGGGGGGGGTGCAGGTTGCCCATGACACATAAACATCCCACATGGTAACACCCTCACCGAGATGTGGCAGGGCATGGGGGCAGCAGTGTGAGCCCACCTTGTATGACGGCATGTCCATTTCCTGCAACAACCCCCCCCCTGCCCATACCCCCACAATGTATTTAGGCCCATGAGGAAGAATCGGCAGTGCACATGCAGGGGTTATTCAGCCGGACCGTGTTGTGTTACCTTAAAGACAGAGGTCAGACTTTGTCAGACAATGTGGAGCAACAGAGCTCATCGTCCTCCTCCGGCCCGTGGCCAAGACCTGTTTATGTTGACAACCCAGAGCCAATATCCTGTGGTGTTGCTCGGATGACCGTCAGAGGGGGAGGGAGTGGTGTGGTGATAGGAACGAGTGGAAGGCCCATGGGAATGTAGGGTGAAGGTCTAAGGGAGAGAGAAGGGGTAGAATGACAAAGAAAAAGGGAAGAGGTTGACGGACAAAGGGAAAGGGAGAGGTTGCGAGACCCAGGGGATTTTGTATGTGTGTGGGAGGTTTTGAAGTCGGAGGAAGGGGGGGAAGAGGTGAGACAGGATGGCAGAGCTGCCACTGGCCAGTCCTCCTAGTTGGTAAATAGGGAAGCGATGATGTTGTTCCCATGTGCAGCGGCCCTGAATCACACCTTGAGACGCCTTCCCTGCCAGCTCAGGCTCCATGCCCAGGTCTTCCTGGAAACCAACCTCGGCCTCCTCATCAGATGAGGCCTATCGTTCCTTCTCCTCCTCCACTGCTGCGCCATGTTATGAAGATAGCGGCAGGCCACCATGATGCTCAAGGCCCCCTGGGGCTATATATTGGAGTGCCCCACCAGAGCTGTTCAGGCATTGGAAACGCACCAAGAGCACGCTGATGCACTGCTTGATGATGCTCCTGGCTGCTGTATGAATGTCATTATAACAGTTCTCTGCCTCGGTCTGGGGCCTCTGCACAATCATCATTGGTCATGATGTCAGCGGTCGCCCACTAGCTAACTCCTCACAGAAGGGAGTGCCTCAAAGATGCTGGGAACTGACATGTATGTCAGGATGTATGTGTCGTGCATGCTGCTTGGATATGAGGTGCAGACGTGACTGGGATGCAGCTGGTGGTCGCACACCAACTGCACATGCATGGAGTGGAAGCTCTTCCCATTGATGAAGGGCACCCCATGACGAACCGATGCTTGGAAGGTGACATGTGTGCCAGTGATCACCCTGTGGATCTGGGGCATGCCTGTGATGGTGACAAATTCTGCTGCCTGGGCATCAAGTTGGGCCTGGTCCAGGTTGAAGGTGATGCAGTCCCATGCCCGGGCATTTGCGTGATCCCACACAGGAACAATCTCTGCTCAAGTCCCGGAATGAACCAGAGACATAAATGTTCAGGGCGACCGTCAGCTTGACGCCCAACGGAAGTGTGTCATCCTTCAGAACCCCGCAGTGCCAGATGTGCCACAATCAGGCAGAAATGGCACATGGTGTCCCTCGTGGGCTGGAATCAACGGCGTCACACGTGGTGTGGCAGCTCTTAGAAGGACGGATACCAACGGTATACACGTGGCCTGATGCGGCAACTCCTTTGCACCTCCTCCTCGGCCTGTTTCACGGCCTGCATCGGTTGACCGATGCTCTTCTGGGGCAGGTTGCTCTTATGCAGGGATCTACTTGGGCTGGCCCTGCCTTTCTCATTGCCGTATAGCTGCAACGGCTGCAGTGGCCAGATAGATAGCGAGCATCGCTGGCTGTAGTCTGAAATGATTGTCTCTTCAGGGCAAGGGAAGAGAGACAGAGAATGTCAGCAAGAGGAGGATTTCTTTGACCATCCAATGTCACCAGGTTACAACCTCACCCTGAGTTGTATCGCTGCAACTCCCCCCCCCTCCCCACCCCCGCACCCCTCGTCCACTTTGAGATGGCATAACCCACAATGTACCCTGATGATGTAGCCCATACTTCACCCATATTCCCCATCAGTGATTGGCACCGGCCTGTGATGTGGGGAGCCCCTATCCTCACCACCCACCATTGCCAAAGGAGGTGCCAGTGGCTGCCATAAACAATGTCAGCGATAGGCTCTGTGGTACCTGTCCGGTTTCTCCAAGGGGGTCTACTGTGGGTCTCCTCACTGGATGGGCCTTGTGTTTTCCCACCAGGAGAGTGGCAACTGCTTGTGTGTTGCTTGTGGTGATATGCATCACTGTATATCATAGTTTCCACTGGTCGGGGAAAGCAGAACTAGGGGGCATAGCCTCAAAATAAGGGGAGGTAGATTTAGGACGGAGTGTAGGAGGAACTTCTTCACCCAAAGGGTTGTGAATCTCTGGAATTCCTTGCCCAGTGAAGCAGTTGAGGCTCCTTCTTTAAACGTTTTTAAGAAAAAGATAGATACCTTTCTAAAGAATAAAGGGATTCGGGGATATGGTGTACGGGCCGGAGAGTGGAGCTGACTCCACAAAGATCAGCCATGATCTCATTAAATGGCGGAGCAGGCTCAAGGGGCCAGATGGCCTACTCCTGTTCCTAGTTCTTATGTTCTTATATACACAAGGGGTTAATGTAAATACACTCCAACTAAGTAACCACTCGAGGGAGCACTGGAGATGTCACTGTCATAATATACACCAGTATATCATGGTGCAGACACACACTGATGGACACACAGTGGGACCAATCAACACACACAACACCGCAGCCAATCACCAGTGAGAGCACACGCACTGTAAAGACAGGGGGCATCAGAATTCCCGCTCATTCGAGTTGCAGCTAGCTAAGAGGACAGAGCTCACAGCCTGCAACACAGACATTCACCATGTGCTGAGTGCATCGACTGGTTAGGACAAGGCAAAGGTTTTTAGTTAAAGCTAGTATCGTGTTAACCCACAGTCTTAGTATGTTAAACAGTTAATGATTCAATAAAATAGTGTTGCACTATTTCAAGTGTTGGTGACCTGTATGTGATCCAGAACACCCAACACATCATGATACCAGGTGTGGTGGGATATTAGCACTTCTTAGACCTACCTGCAAGTGATCTGCCTTCCGCCAGCATTCCATCATCCTGCAACATGGACAACATCAGCCTGCCGCCGCCGTACCGTATCGCCGGCAACCTGGGGCCAACTGGAAGATTTTCAAACAGCGCTTCCAGCTCTTCCTCGAAGCCACGGACAGGGAGGGCGCCTCGGACACCAGAAAGATTGCTCTTCTCCTCTGCACGGCCGGGGACCATGCCATCCACATTTTTAACTCTCTCACCTTTGCAGATAATGAAGATAAGACGAAGTTCAAGACGGTCCTCCTCAAGTTTGACACTCACTGCAGCATAGAGGTGAATGAAGGTTTCGAACGCTATGTGTTCCAGTAGCGTTTGCAGGGTAAGGATGAAACTTTCCAATCCTTTCTCACGCACCTCCGCATCCTTGCGCAATCTTGCAGCTACGGGCCCACCTCCGACTCCATGATACGCGACCAGATCGTTTTTGGTGTTCAGTCGGACCCCCTACGTCAGCAGGTCCTCAAAGTAAAGCAACTCACCGAGGCGACTGCCATCGAGATCTGTGTCTTACATGAAAATGCCACGAGACGCTATACAAGCGGCTGAAACGGCACGGCAAGGTCCCCACGAGGCGGAACGGGTCCAAGTGATTGAGCACCTCCAGGGCCTCAGCCTGGATGAGAGCGGCCATTTCGCGCGCTTTTTGAGGACTCCCGCGCTTGTACGCACCAAACGAGGGGACGGCGACGTTGAGGAATGTAATGCGCAGGCGCGCACCACGCACGACCGCACCGCACATGCGCGGTGGCGCAGCGATCGTGCTGACGTCACGACGTGCGGCAACTGTGGCTCCACCCATTTAAAGCGGCAATGCCCCACAAAATCTCAACAATGCCTATGATGTGGAAGACTTGGCCACTATTCTGCCTTCTGTCGAGCAGCTCAGCCTGCCAACTCATATCACTTCAGCCAGCCTCGCAGAAATGTTCAGGCAATTCAACCCACGGTCACCGATTCCGATGCGGACTTCCCACACAGCAGTGACACCGAGGACCCGATGGCGCCTTTTCGAGTTGGTGTCGTAACGAAAAACAGGCTGTCCCCGAAGCAAAGACACCAGCCGCTGTCGGTATACAGCATCGATCCAGACGATGAGTGGTGTGCCACCCTGACGGTCAACCGGTCCCAAATACGATTCCGCCTGGACACTGGTGCTTCTGCCAATCTCATGGTGTGGTCTGCTTTCCAAAGCCTTCGTGTCAAACCAGCCATCTTTCCATCGGCCTGCCAGCTATTGGACTACAATGGCAACATCACTCCTGCTACCGGCTCGTGCCAACTTGAAGTGGCGCACCAGTCACGGAAAGCCATCCTTCCTTTCGATATCGTGGGCTCCTCGAAGGACTCCCTGATAGGCGCACAGGCATGCAAGTTGTTGAACCTCGTTCAAAGAGTTCACTCTCTCTCTCCTGATGGCACGTCTGCCTTCCAGGACGCGGACTTCAGGGCGCAACTCGACGCCATCATCGACCAGCACCGTGACGTCTTCGAAGGCATGGGCATGCTCCCGTATACTTACAAGATCCTACTCAAACAGAACGCCACGCCTGTGGTGCATGCACCTCGCAGAGTCCCAGCACCCCTCAAGGACTGCTTCAAGCAGCAGCTCCAAGACCAAGGAGTGATCTCCAGAGTTACGGAATCAACCGACTGGGTCAGTTCCATGGTGTGCGTAAAAAAGCCTTCCGGCGAGCTGAGGATTTGCATTGATCCCAAGGATCTGAATCGCAATATCATGAGGGAGCATTATCCAATTCCCAAGCGCGAAGAGATCACATGCGAGATGGCTCGCGCCAAGCTCTTCACCAAACTTGACGCCTCGAAAGGATTCTGGCAAATCCAGCTCGACAAATCCAGCAGGAAACGGTATACCTTTAACACCCCCTTTGGCAGATATTGTTACAACAGGATGCCGTTTGGGATCATATCGGCTTCAGATGTGTTCCACAGGATCATGGAACAAATGATGGAAGGCATTGAAGGTGTGCGCGTCTATGTCGACGACATAATCATTTGGTCCACCACCCTGCAGGAGCATGTCAGTCGCCTCCAGCGCGTGTTCAAACGCATACGGGAGCAGGGCCTACGCCTCAACAGAGCCAAATGCTCCTTTGGTCAGATGGAACTCAAGTTCCTCGGGGACCACATCTCCCAGTTGGGTGTGCGGCCGGATGCAGACAAGGTGGCTGCTGTCACAGCTATGAAAACACCAGAGGACAAGAAGGCGGTCCTCCGATTTCTGGGCATGGTCACCTTCCTAGGGAAGTTCATCCCTAACCTTGCCTCTCATACCACGGCTCTCAAGAACCTGGTCAGGAAGACAACAGACTTCCAATGGCTCCCTGCCCACGAGCGCGAATGGAGAGAACTCAAAACCAAACTCACCACGGCCCCGGTCTTAGCTTTGTTTGATCCAGCAAGAGAGACAAAAATTTTGACCGATGCCAGCCAATCCGGCATTGGGGCAGTGCTCCTGCAACGCAATGAGGCCTCATCATGGGCCCCCGTTGCATATGCGTCACGCGCCATGACCCCCCCGGAACAGCGCTACGCGCAGATAGAAAAGGAGTGCCTGGGCCTTTTGACCGGTGTTGTCAAGTTTCATGATTATGTGTACGGCGTTCCCCAATTCACCGTCGAGACCGACCATCGCCCGCTGGTCAATATAATACAGAACGACATGTCGCCTCGCCTCCAGCGTATTCTGCTCAAGCTCCGGCGATACGACTTCCAGCTGGTATACACCCCGGGCAAGGACCTAATCATTGCCGACGCTCTCTCCAGGGCAGTCAACACCCCGTGTGACCCAGCGGGATTCGTCTGCCAGGTTGACGCCCATGTGGCCTTTGTGGCCTCTAATCTACCTGCCATGGATGAACGCCTCGTCCAAATTCGCTGCGAGGCAGCGGCTGACCCTTTGCTACAGCGTGCCATGCGCCACCTAACAGACGGGTGGCTCAAGGGCCAATGCCCGCAGTTCTACAACATCAGAGATGATCTGGCGGTAGTCGATGGTGTTCTCCTGAAACTGGACCACATTGTCATCCCGCACAGCATGCGCCAGCCCGTCTTGGAACAGCTACACGAGGGCCATCTTGGCGTGGAAAAGTGCCACCGACGGGCCCGCGAGGCAGTGTACTGGCCCGGCATCAATGACAACATCGCCAACACAGTGCTCAACTGCCCCACTATCAGCGCTTCCAGCCGGCCCAACCACGTGAGACCCTGCAGCCCCATGAGTTGGTCACATCCCCTTGGCCCAAGGTCGGCATTGACCTGTTCCACGCGCTGGGCAGGGACTATGTCTTGATTGTAAACTACTTTTCAAACTACCTGGAGGTGGTACGTTTACACGATATCACATCGTCTGCAGTCATCCGTGCCTGCAAGGACACCTTTGATCGACACAGCATCCCACTCACTGTGATGTCGGACAATGGCCCCTGCTTCGCAAGCCAGGAATGGTCCAACTTTGCCAGGAGGTACAACTTTGTGCATGTGACATCCAGTCCCCTGTACCCCCAATCCAACGGCAAAGCGGAGAAGGGCATCCACATCGTCAAACGGCTCCTCTGCAAGGCTGCCGATGCGGGATCCGACTTCTACCTCGCCCTGCTGGCCTATCGCTCGGCCCCACTGTCCACTGGCCTGTCGCCAGCCCAGCTGCTCATGGGTCGCACCCTGAGGACGACGGTGCCGTCCATTCACGTCCCAGACCTCGACCACGTTCCGGTCCCTCAACGAATGCAACTGTCTCGTGCATAGCACAGGGCGGCTCATGACTCCCATGCAGCTGATCTCCCTGCTCTGGCTCCAGATGACAATGTCCGCATCCATCTTTCGGATGGTGGCTGGGCTGCAACTGCTGTGGTTCTTCGTCAGGTGGCTCCCCGCTCGTTCCTGGTTCGTCTACCAGATGGCTCCATTCTGCGCCGCAATCGACGTGCCCTTCGTCTCGTTCTGCGCTCGCTACGTGATCCTCCACCATTGCCACGCCTTCCTGTTGACCCTGACCTGGACTATGCAGAGATTCCGGTCACTCTGCATCCTCCTCACTCTGACGCAGTCCAGCCCGCTCCTCAGAAGGCGGCTCCCGACCCACCCTTGAGGCGGTCAACCAGAATTCGTCGCCCACCTCAGAGACTTAATTTGTGAACTTTGTGGACTTATGAACTTTCTGATTTGTTCTGTTCTTCCGTTTAATCGTTCAAGTGGTTTGTATATAGTGTTCATCTCGTTATTCTTGTGACACACTGTTTTTCTGCACCTTCCCATGTAAATAGCTTAGTTTTTATGTACATAGTCCTGTAAATATTTCACACACATGTAGTCAGGAACGTTCACCATACACTATTTATTGCCACGCAGGTAAATTTTTTATAAAAGGGGGTGTGTCATAATATATCATGGTGCAGACACACACTGACACACAGTGGGACCAATCAACACACACAACACTGCAGCCAATCACCAGTGAGTGCACACGCACTATAAAGACAGCGGGCATCAGAGTTCCTGCTCATTCGAGTTGCAGCTAGCTAGGAGGACAGAGCTCACAGCCTGCAACACAGACATTCACCATGTGCTGAGTGCATCGACTGGTTAGGACAAGGCAAAGGTCTTCAGTTAAAGCTAGTATCGTTTTAACCCACAGTCTGAGTATGTTTAAACAGTTAATGATTCAATAAAATAGTGTTGCACTATTTCAAGTGTTGGTGACCTGTATGTGATCCAGAACACCCAACACATCAGTCATGACATGCAGACATACAGCCAATGGGTCATTACAATAGGACTGAGCCCGCAGCCACCACGCCGAGTGCCCACCGGTTGGAACCATGAGGGAACGACGCCGGCGGGAACTTGGCCAGCTGTACTGGGAGAATCGCCGCGGGGCCTCTTTCAATGGCCGCCAACCAGCGGGGCATCGACCGCGTGCGCCCAATTGGCGGCCATTCTCCGAGGACCGGAGAATCGCGGGAGCTGCGTCGGACCCGATTGCGGGTCTGACGCCCATCCTCCGCCCCTGCGCCGAGCACGATTTCGGCTCGGAGATTCCCGCCCCCGATACTGGTGTTGGGCAATGGGGAATCCACCCCATTGTGTGTTGTATTCTATTGAAAATCTTCAGGAGGCTGCTCATAATTTTTAGCAAGGAAATAAAGTTTATCCATGCCTGGGGCAATCATGAGAGGTATTCCTGGGGATGATTGTGACCTTTTCAATGCCTACGGAGTTCTGTACACTAGGTTACTGAGTTATTTCAAGTTTGATCTCCAGTCTCTACAAAATGAGCTGGTCGCAGCAATATCAACTTGCTGTTAACAATTTTGCTGTTCAACTTGCATTGCAAAATGGGCCGGATTCTCCATTCCGGAGGCTAAGTGCTCCCGCCAGAGTAAAATCGCTCCTGGTCCCCCCTGGTGCAGGGACTGCCACCCAGGAGTGATTTACTCCCCTTCTCCATGCAAATTTATGCACGGAGGGGAACTTGCGGGATTCTTTCGGAATCCTGGGGTTGGGCAAAAAATTCAGAGCCATTTGCAATACCCCGCCGATGCGGGGCCTGAAGCTCAGTGCTGCCACCAGTGGTGGACCGAAGCATCAGAACGGGAAAGGCATCCATTTTAGCCCCACGCTCAATTCCCGCTGCATCGGATCGCCGCTACCGGTAGTGGGCGGCGGAGGATCCAACGCATTATCTCATATCTGTCTCAACAATGAATTGCAGCAATCACCTATCTTGTCCATGCCTCCAGCCTATCTATTTCTTTTGACAGGGTGCACAATCGTTTGCCTCAGCAACTTGTGGAATACCACTCACCACAGGAACGCTGTCATCCTTCCCTCTGCTTATTATCTTCCAATTAATTGTCTGCATTTGGCCATATTCTGGTTAATTTCATGAGCCATTATCTTGGTGTGATTCTCTTACAAGGTAGTTTATCAATGGCTTTTTAATGTTTATTAAAAACTCTGTGCGATCTAATGGAAAGGTTTCTCAGTGTCATTTGTGGCGAATTTTCTGGGGGACTTCCCGTTGGTTCTGCCGGTGAGTTTCCTGCCGCTATCTAACCACGCTTAGTCACTTTTTGGGGCCCTGGGGAGTTTCCCACCGGTTTAGCCCACACTTAGGGCGGGATTTTCCGGCCATGTCCGCTCGACGACCGGAGAATCCTGCCCAATGTCAATGGGGTTCTCCATTGTACGCGGCTCCCCCATGGCGGGGCAGGAGAATTCAGCCCTTAGAATCTTTTTCTTCACTGGGGAGCCGAACTCAGAGATTGAACCGCCATTTTGAAAGGGTGCTTGCTCTCTGAGTAAGCGTATCGGTCCTCCACACCCACCCCAATGGGCAATTTCGCCCACCACACATGGGCATTACCCCCATCCCCCAAGTGAGGACACCCAGCTATGGGGAACCTGGAGCACACCCTCTTCAGGTTCCCACACCCCTCTTACAGTCCCCCCCTTTCCAGGACCTCCGCTCGTAAACCCCCCCAACATCCCAGAGGCCCTGTCTTACCTCCCCTGAACCCCCACCACCTTCCATACCCCCCTCCACCGTCCTTTCATGGACACGGTTCCCCCTTGGGCCTTGACCCTTGGCAGTGCCACCCTGGTGTATGGGCACCCTTGCACTGTCACCCTGGCACCCTGGTAATGAAAATGCCAGCTTGGCCGTACTGCCCGTGCACCTTGGGGCCAGCCTGCCCTATGTGGCTACCCAGGGGTCTCCGATGGCCTGGGAGACCGCCCTGGATGCCATTCTGCCTGATCCACATTTGTGTGGACCAATATTGAATGGTGCCTGGTTGCGGACTCTTTGGGGAGGCCGTTAAATGCCGGGAGGCCGGTAGATCCTGGGTGAGTACGCCTTTGTAGGTTTAAGGTCTACTTACCCGAGTGCAGCTTGGTCATGCCCATTGTGGGTGAGTTGTTGATCTCATCGCCTCGCAGCACTTGAGTAGATCCCGTGAATCATAGTGGCTCCTGGGAAGCCCGAGGGAGGCTTCATCTGGCAATCTACCGGCCACATCGTGTTCCCGCTCGAGCGCGATGCAGTCAGTAGATCTCATCCTCTCTCTACCACATTTACTTTATCAACTTACTTAATGAATTCTTTGAGATTGATCAAGCTTCACCTACCCTTCAGAAACCTAAGCTGTCTTACTTTAACCCAAGTACTAATAGTTTTACTGCATGTAAAACACTCAAGTATTTTTACCAATAACTGAAATAAGACAAAGTGCCCTGTAATTTCCTGGCTTATCTTTGTCTCCTTTGATGAGGGAAGTTATATTTGTCAATCTCCAGTCTTAATTCAACACTGGCATCTACCCAGCAATGTGGAAAATTGGCCAGGTATGTCCTGTCCACAGGAGAAATCCAATCCACCCCATCAGGCCATTCTCAATCATTAACAAAGTGATAGAAGGTATGGTCAACAGTGCTATCAAGTTGCACTTACTCAGCCATAACCTTTTTGTCATTGCTCAATTTGGAGTCTACCTCGACCACTCAGCTCCAGATCTTATTCCAGCAGTGATCGAGACAAGGACAGGAGAGCCGAATTCCAGAGGTGAGGTTAGAGTGACTGCCCTTGACATCACACATATTGACTGAGTGTGGCATCAGAGCCTGAGCAAAATTGATCTTCGGAGGCAATTCTCCTGATTAGAATTGTGTGAAAACATGGGACGATGGTTGTGGTTGTTTCGCACAAGCGTCTTAGCCCTTGGACATCTCTGCAGGCACTCCGCACAGTAGTGAGGGGCTGTTTAGCACAGGGCTAAATCGCTGGCTTTGAAAACAGACCAAGGCAGGCTAGCAGCACGGTTCAATTCCCGTAACAGCCTCCCCGAACAGGCGCCGGAATGTGGCGACTAGGGGCTTTTCACAGTAACTTCATTTGAAGCCTACTTGTGACAATAAGCGATTTTCATTTCATTTCATTTAATTTTAGTGCCCGAGGTCCGAATATCTTCAGTTACTTCATAAATGACCTTCTGCCCATCATGAGGTCAGAAGTGGGGATATTCACTTATGATTGCACAGTGTTTGGTCCCATTCGCAACTTCCCAGTCAATGAAACAGCCTGTGACCACATGGAGCATGACACGAACAGCATTCAGACTTGGGCTGATAAGTGATAAAGGACAATACGACACGACTGTCTCCAATAAGAGAGAATATGGGGCAGCACGGTGGCGCAGTGGTTAGCATTGCTGCCTCATGGCGCCGAGATCCCAGGTTCCATCCCGGCTCTGGGTCACTCTACATGTGAAGTTTGCACATTCTCCCCATGATTGCGTGGGTTTCAGCCCCACAACCCAATGATGTGCAGGTCAGGTGGATTGGCCACGCTAAATTGCCACTTAATTGGAAAAATGAATTGAGTACTCTAAATTTATATTTAAAAAAAGAGAGAATCTAACCATCTCCCTAAACATTCAATGGCAATATGATCACTGAATCCCCTCTATTAAAATCAAAGGGTAGCCTCTGACAGAAATTGAACTGGGCTAGCCAAAGAGGTAATGTTGCTACAATAGCAGGACAGAGACTATAGCTGGAATTTTCCAGCCTCCCGCGATGGGTTTTCCCACCACGGAGTCAGATCAACATTGACCGCTAGTGTGATCATCTGTAGTCACCAAAGTCAATGCCGTTTTGCATACCTCACCTGTCTGTGGAACCCGTGGTGGAAGTCTACATCAGAGGAACTGGAAGATCTCTCCACTGGGAAGGGAGGGAAAATCCTACCCAATGATTTCCATGGTGAACAAATCAACTCCTGATTCCCCAAAGATTTTGTTTTATTTACAAGGCATAAGTCAGGAGTAAGGCATAACACTTACCAGAATGAGCGCAGCTCCAAAAACACTCAAGAAGCTCGACACCATCCAGAACAAAGCAACCTGCTTAATCGACAACTCATGCACCACCTTAAACCTTAATTCCCTCGAGCGCTGGCACAGAGTGGCAGTGTGTATACCATCTACAGAATCACTACGGCATCTTACCAAGGCTCCCAAACCTTCGACTTCTACCACCAGGAAGGACAAGAACTGTAGCGATGTGGGAACACCACCACTTGCAAGTTCCCCTCTAACCACCAGGTTACGTGGTCACCCTAAGTTGTACAGCTGCGCTACCCTCAGCTTGCCCTACACGCCACTTCTTCCCACTTACCTCACCGCACACCACAGCCCCTTTAAGATGGTGTAATCCACACTGCACCCCTGATGATGTAGTCCACACTGCATTGCCCCCATCAGTGGGGGCACCCAGCCTGTGATTGGGGAACCTCTATTCCCAACAACCATCCCTGCCAAAAGAGGTGCAGGTGGTTGCCGCAACAGGTGTTAATGATAGTCTCTGTGACTCCGGTCCTGTTTCTCCCAGTGGGGTCTATTGTGGGTCTCCTCGCTGAGTGAGTCTTGTGCTCTCCCACCAGGAGGCTGGCAACTGGTTGTGTGGTGGAGATGTTCATACTGTGCAGCCATTCATCTCCATGCTAAAATCCTGGTGTGCGGGGAGGCCCAACAGATGAAGGTGAGTGAGGGATGTGTGTGTTTGCTGGGACCTTAGCTGCAGTGTTACATGGACCTGGGTTTTACACACAGCTTGTGACAAGGAGCTGGTCAGGGTTCCTGGCTGGGGACAGGGTGGATGTGGTCAGGGGTGCCCACCGGCAGGGGTGGAGACATTTCCTGATCCTCAGGGGTGGGCGAGCTGATAGTGTCAGTGGAGTGTCAGTGGTGAGGCTTTTACTCTGAGACAGGCTTTGTGCCGAGGAGGGCTCCAGCGGCAGTGGTGCATGTGTCCTTTGTTTGGGGTGAGATCTGCTAATCCCCTGCCTCCTCTGCTGTGCGGCTGCGTTTCTGAAGAGTGCCCTGAGGGGTGCCAACACCTGGTGGGCCGTCGATTGCTGATGGCCATGCTCATCCCCTTGATGATACTGCTGGGATAAGAATATTTCTAGAGGGGATGGGCTGGGTGGGTTTCCACATGACCAGAGGCCCTCAGAGCATTCGCAGGATACTGTCAGCAGTCTCAACAGTCAGGAGCCTGTAAGTTGCAGCTAGTGAATGGGTTTAACCCAATCCTGAGTGGAACACCCCGAGTCCACACACTTGAAACCAAGCAGGTCCCTGCTACTCCCTGAGGTCCAGGCTTACACCCCCGGCAAGCCCAATGCATTTCCGAAGTTTGCTTATCTCTTTGCTCGCACTCCAAGGCCTGGGCCCTGTTTGTAAATCCTTGTATCAAATCACACCCGTGTGACCCCCGGCTGAAAGGACTGGAGCATCATGGGGGAGGAGGGTGGAGAATTGGGATTCCAGCCCTTTAAGCATATTTAAAGGCACACAATTCATGGTCTTGCATGGCGCAGCCGGCATGGGAGGTGTAGCTTGCTGCCACCGGCAGTGGGGGCTCAGAGTATCGGAACGGGATTGGCGCCCACCGTCTATCCCGTTTTTCGGCCAATGCTCTGCCGGATCGGGAAACCCGATACTGGTGCCGGGCAATGGGGAATTCACCCGATTGTGTATTTTATTGGAAACCCTCAGGAGATGACTCACAATTTTGAGCAAGGACACTAACTTTGTCAGTGCCCAGGGGAATCGTGAGAGGTATTCCTGTGGGAAAACATGACCTTTTCAATGCTTACTGAGTTCTATGCACCGAGTCAGTGAGTCATTTCAAGTTTGATCTCCAGTCTATGAAAAAATGAGCCGATCTCAGCAATATCAACTTGTTGTTAACAATTTTGCTGTTCAACGTGCACTCCAAAATAGGCTGGATTCTCCTTTCTGGAGGCTAAGTGCCCCCACCAGAGTAAGATCGCTCCTGGTCCCCACTGGCCCTGAAAGCGATGCCCAGGAGTAATCCCTTCTCCATGCAGATTTATGCACGGAAAGGGAGCTTCCGGGATTCTTTACACCCATTCTTTCCAACCTGCTTTCAGCGGAGCCCTCAGGTCCTTGACATTTGTATGCTTCAATTTGAGTGACTTATTCACCAGCACTCCCCTCAACTAATCATCTCTGCCAACTGTTCAACACCCACCTCAGCTATGCATTTCCAATATCTCCCTGCAAACCAAGGGAAGGCACTTAAGTGAATAGTGGCAGAATCGGACAGAGTCAGCATACATTTACGAGAGGGAAATCATGCTTGACAAATCTGCTGGAATTCTTCAATTCAATAGTAGAGTTGATGAGCGGAAGCCAGTGGATGTGGTTTATTTGGAGTTGCAGAAGGCTTTTGACAAAGTACCTCTAAGAGATTAGTGTGTAAAATTCAAGTGCATGGGATTGGGAGTAGTGTATTGAGATGGTTTTAACACTGGTCAGCAGACAGGAAACAAAGAATAGAAACAAATAACGGGTCGTTCTCTCGATGGCAGGCATTGACTAGTGGGGCACCGCATGGATCGGTACTGGGATCCCAGTTATTCACAATATATATTCATGATTTGGGTGAAGAAAGTAAATGTATTATCTCCAAATTTGCAGATGACACAAAGTTGGGTAGGAGAGACAGCTGTGAGGAGGATGCAAAGATGCTTCAGTGTGATTTGGACAAGCTGAGTGATTGGGCAAATGCATGGTGGATGCTGTATAATGTGAATAAATGTGACGTTGTCCACTTTGGTAGCAAAAACAGGAAGGCAAATTATTATCTGAATGGCTATAAATTGAGAGAGGGGAATGTGCAACGAGACCTGGGTGTCCTCATACACCAATCGCTGAAGGTAGCAAAAACAGGAGGGAAGATTATTATCTGAATGGCTACATATTGAAAGGGAATGTGCAATGAAACCTGGTTGACCTCATACGCCAGTTGCTGAAGGTAAGCAGGTGCAGCATGCGATAATGTAGCTAAATGGTATGTTGGCCTTCATAGCGAGAGGATTCAAATACAAGAGCTGGGATGTCTTGCTGCAATTATATAAGTGAAACCAAGCTGGAATATTGTGTGCAGTTTTGGTCTCCTTATCTGAGGAAGAATGGGGGCGATTCTCCGTTATTGAGGCCAAGTGTTCGTGCCGTCGCGTTTCATGACAGCGCAAACAGGGCCCAGACACGACCTATTCTGGCCCCCACAGGGGCGTGAACCGCTCCAGCGTCCTTGGCGCCGCGCCAACCCATGCATGCGCAGTTGGGGCAACCCTATGCATGCGTGGGGAACGTCTCATGCACGTCGGTCCCTCAACAACATGGAGCCGGTGTTCTGGGGCCGCGCACGGAAGGAGGTAGGCCCGGGGGGGGAGAGAGGCCGGCCCGCCGATCGGTGGGCCCCGATCGCAGGCCACCCCGGTGAAGGAGCCCCCCCTCCCCCCCCCCCCCCCCCCCCCCACAGGCCGCCCCCCCAGCGTTCCCGCAGAGTTCCCACCGGCAGCGACCAGGGGTGGACGGCGCCAACCTTTCGTGTCGTAGCGGTCGCTTGGCTCATCCGGCCAGAGAATCGCCACTCGCCGGTTCTCCGAGAGGCCCGGTGCGAATCACGCGCTGCTGGTTTCCGAGAGGTGGGGGAATCGCGTGCGGGGGTCGGGGCGGTGTGGCGTGATTCGCGCGGCACCCCGGTGATTCTCGCACCCGGCGTGGGGGGGGGGAGACTAGCGTCCCATGTTCTTGCTGTAGAGGGAGTGCAGTGAAGGTTTATCAGACTGAATCCTGAGATGGCGGGACTGACGTATGAGGAGAGATTGAGTCCATTAGGATTATATTCGCTGGGGTTTAGAAGAATGAGGGGGGATCTCAAAGAAACCTATAAGATTCTAACAGGACTGGACAGGGTAGATGCAGGAAGGATCTTCCCGATGATGTGGGAGTCCTGAACCACGGGTCACAGTGAGAACTTTCTTCACCCAGAAAGTGGGGAGCCTGTTTAATGCACTACCACAGAAAGTGGTTGGGGCCAATGCATTGTATGTTTCCGATAATGAGTTAGATATAGCTCTCGAGGGGAAAAGGGATCAAATAATATTGGGGGGCGGGGGGGGCGGGGCGGGGGGGGGGGCGGGGGGAGACAGGATCAGATTATTGACTTGGATGATCAGCTATGATCATAACGAATGGTGGAGCAGGCTCGAAGGGTCGAATGGCTGACTGCTGTCCTATTATTCTATGTGTCCAATGTATCATTCTTTCCTCACGCTTCCAGACTTCTCACCTCCAACATTTATTAGATATTCTAAATCTAACTTGGTTCCTATTCCTCTCACTATAAATGTGTCTGAATGAAACTTTGATACTCTTGCCCACTTTCGTATTTTGCTTCTATTCTGTCATTCTCCCACTTTGCTGTTTTATTCACTCTGTTTGTGACTTTCTGACACCTTTGATGTTCGTCCTAGCTTTATTTTTGTCAGCCTGATGCTTTTTTATCTCTGGAATTTGATTTAATCTCAGTGTTTCTCCAGGGAACTTCGAGCTCTTTCGACCCTTGCTGGTAAGCATTTGGTTTGCATCCGTCCCTTCCCTTGTTGAAATAAAGTCCCCCACAGGAGGTTAATAAGGAAAATGAAAGCACATGGGACAGGAGGCAACATGCTGTAATTATGAACCACGCCGATGTTAAATGCGAAGGTACCCCAAACCCAGAAGGGTAACTTGGAACATCGGTTCGTAGTGGTGTATGTGTTCTTTCTGGTTTAATGTGAGGAATGGTGTACAAGCCAGTGAGGAACAGCCCAGTGCAGTCATCGTGTGAATAATTAATAAAGAATATTTATTAATTTAAAAGAAAGTCAAAACACACATGACAAGAATAATTAAAAAGGCTATGACACTTACGTATGCTGATGGCTAAATATGCAAACTTTTACATAAAATTATCCCTTGGCCCCCAACTAGCTACATTTACCTGAACTCTGAGACACCCCAAACAACATCCAATTTTAAGTAATTTTATGAGCTAAATCCAGTAAGTAATTAAGGTGGCAACGTCTGGGAAATAGTCTTCAGGTTCAGCAAAGGCGGAAAATGGAGTATAGTGTTCAATTCTGGTCGCCACACTACCAGAAGGATGTGGAGGCTTTAGAGAGGGTGCAGAAGAGATTTACCAGGATGTTGCCTGGTATGGAGGGCATTAGCTATGAGGAGCGGTTGAATAATCTTGGTTTGTTCTCACTAGAATGAAGGAGGTTGAGGGGCGACCCGATAGAGGTCTACAAAATTATGAGGGGCATAGACTGAGTGGATAGTCAGAGACTTTTTCCCAGGGTAGAGGGGTCAATTACGAGGGAGCATAGGTTTAAGGTGTGAGGGACAAGGTTTAGAGGAAATGTACGAGGCAAGTTTTTTACACAGAGGGTAGTGGGTGCCTGGAACTCGCTGTCGGAGGAGGTGGTGGAAGCAGGGACGATAGTGATGTTTAAGGGGCATCCTGACAAATACATGAATAGGATGGGAATAGAGGGATACAGACCCCGGAAGTGTAGAAGATTTTAGTTTAGTCGGGCAGCATGGTCGGCGCAGGCTTGGAGGGCCGAAGGACCTGTTCCTGTGCTGTACTTTTCTTTGTTCTTTGTATGGCTGCTTCTTTTGGGAGATTATGGCCGGAATTCCCGGCTATTGGGCTTCTTTCCCCCCCCCCCCCCCTCCCCCACTCTGCACTGCACCCACACCCCAGCGGCGTGGCGTGGCTTCAATGGGAATGCCCATTGACAAGCAGCAGGAGTAGAGAATCCCACCACGAATGGCGCACTGCCACTTTGAAGTTACTGCCTCTATAGCCCCATTGTTGTCTCTAATCACGTGTGTAAAACACTTGTTTACCACCGATAGGCGAATTTGCATCTCGTCATCTCTCCAGATGCTGCCTCTAATCAACTCCTAGTTTTATTTTGTTTTTTAATCTCAATTTTCCCCCAATTCTTAACACTGTCATCGATTGAGGATTGACGAGCATGGCAGAAAACAGGCAGTAGGGGTAAGTGGGTCACTCTCGCATTGGCAGGCTGTGGCTAGTGGGCTACCACAACGATCAGTACCTGGGCCCCAGTTGTTCACAATATATATCAACGATTTGGATGTGGGGACCAAATGTAATATTTCCAAGTTTGCGGATGATACAAAGCTAGGCAGGAATGTGCGTTGTGAGGAAGATGTAAAGCGGCTACAGGAGGATTTGGATAAACTCAGTGAGTGGGCAACAACATGGCAGATGGAACATAATGTGGAAAAATGTGAGGTAATCCGTAGAAGGAACAGATGTGCAGAGTATTTCCTAAATAAAATTAAATTAGAAAGTATAGATGTACAAAGGTGTACAAGATAGGGTGTCCTTTTCCATAAAGGCTGACATGCAGGTGCAGCAAGCTATTAGGAAGGCCTTTATCGCAAGAGGATCTGAGTACCGGAGTAGTGAAGATTTGCTTCAATTGTACAGAAGCTTGGTTAGACCACACCCGGAGTCCTGTGTGCAGTTTTGGTTCCCTTACCTCAGAAAGGATATTATTGCCGTAGAGGAATGCCACAAAGGTTCACCAGACTTGTTCCAGACATGGCGGGACAGTCTTATGAAGACAGATTGAGGAAACTGGGCCTGTAGAGCGTATTCTCCAGTCCCCCCAGCCAGGTGTTTAGTGGAGGGATTCTATACTCGCGCCGCTTGTCAATGGGATTTCCGATTGAAGTCACTCCACACTGCTGGAAACCCGTGGGCGGGGTTGTGCTGCCAGTGGGTGGGAACAGAGAATCCCAACAGCCGTAAAATTCCGGCCATATTCTCTGTTGTTTGTACAGTACGTACCTGAGGAACTGCTGTGGCCTTCTGTCCTTAAAATAATTATTTGCTGTACAGGGGTACTGCTCTACACTGTACTGCACAGTACCTGTCTGTGAGGAAACTGTTGTAAACTTGGTGTTTCAAAGCGGTCTCGGCATGGAACAAGGAGCAAGGCAGCAATTTTAAAGTCACTTACGGTGCTGTTTTCTGTTGTGCTTGGTGCCTTGTTCCTTCTGAAGTAATTCCCCAAACACTTCAAATTCCAGCTTTGACAAAGAGTAATCCAGACTCGAAATGGTAGCTCCGTTCTCTCTCCACCGATGCTGTCAGACCTGCTGAAGTTGTCCAGTATTTTCTGTTTTTGTTTCAGATAAAGGGGTTTCACTTAAAGTGGCAATTTTCAGGAGCGCAACCACCACTTTAAGAGAGAACGCTCTGTATCTTCCATTACTGATCTATTTGCTGAACTATTTGCATAACTTACCAGCTGTTACAACCCCCCACGAGGACCACAGGGCAACCATTGTGATCTCCCCTTCGGGCTCATGGAGTAGGATCTTCTTAGATAGGGTGTGGAGGCAACCCAGCTGGAGCTTGTGACAGATTTACATAAAAGCTGGCCCAAGAAAGTCAAGACAGTCAAGAAAACCCAACAATGTCTCTACTTCCTACGGAAGTTAAAGAAATTCGGCATGTCTGCGTCGACTCTCACAAACTTCTACAGATGTGCCCTAGACAGCATCCTATCCAGCTGCATTACAGCTTGGTATGGCAACTGTTCGGTCCAAGATTGCAAGAAACTGCAGAGTGTGGTGAACTCAGCCCAGCGCATCACATAAGCGTGCCATCCTCCCATTGATTCTGTCTACACCTCCCGCTGCCCCAGGAAGGCAGACAGCATTGTCAGAGACCCCTCACACGCAGGCTTTGCCTCTTCCAGACCCTTCCATCAGGCAGAACATACAGAAGTCTGAAGACCCGCACATCCAGAAATAGGAACAGCTTCTTCCCCACAGCTGCCAGACTCCTCAACGACTCCCCCTCGGACTGATCTGTTCTCTGTAAGAACATAATTTGCGATGTCCTATGCTGCTCTTATTTGGCCTTGTTTTGCACTGTAACCAGTTCCGCACTGTAACCAATCACTATTTGTTGATGTACCATTTGTCAATGTACTCTGTCGATTATTCTTTTGTCTACTATGTACGTATTGTGTACATTCCCTTGGCCGCAGAAAAATACTTTTCACTGTACTTCGGTGCATGTAACAATAAATATCAATCAATCAATCAACCAAAGTAGGGCCTGGTGTGGTTAGTTCTCCCAGAAAGGACTCTACTACTGTACTGGGAGCGGGTTGCTGCCTTGAGCAGACTATTGAATATAATTAAATAAATTTCTATTCTTCTACCGCTGGCTTCCTCAAGCTACATGCCATTTAATTGTGAATTTTGTTATAACCCGCACGGGTCTTGCAAGTAGGGATGGTTAACTACCCCATGAATCTTGCAGAATACGAGCTCCCTCAATAAGGGTACAGGGGACCTTTATCAATACTTGGCTTTGTTGGCCAGTACCGACTAGAGAAGATCCAGTAGGGAGCTACTGGAGCTGTACATAATAGTGATTTTAAAATAAAATAAGTTTTGTTTCGATCTACTCAGTGTGGATTCTTTGTTGCCCTGACAAAACCTTTGCTCTCATCTGCCTTTTTGCCAGCCAAGACTTTTATCCTTTCCAATATACAGGTGCACATGAGGGTTAATTTTTATCATCTGCCCGAAATGGGGTCCCTGGTTTGCACATTTAAGCGGTATCACACCTTTCTTTTTGGTTGCCTTGCTCAACATTTACATGGATGTGGAGAAATGGATGAACAAGCATTTACACTCGCTCGAGTGTACCTAGTTTCATTGTGGCCATTGTCTGCAAATGTCGCCCGAGCTTTAGAATGTTTTTTCACATCTCACAATCTTTAAGGATTGTTTAAAAGTTCTGAGCATTGAAACTTTCAAACACCCATCAAATGAGAACATGATATGATTAGCATGTGGTCCTTTACCGAAACCACAAAGATTGCTGATCCAAGAAAATTAAATGGGTAAGTTCATGGGAGGTGTACATCTTTGGGTGGGGTTAGGATGCGTTGTTGGTGCAGTGCACTGAAAGCTTTACTTCACTCTGACATAAGATTCCCTCGAGTTGTTTTTCTAGATCTATAAGCCACCGCATGTCAACAAGTTTTGACAACGCCACGTTAAACGCCACACAAAAAATAATCTAAATTTTTAAAAAACACAAAAACAATGTAATGGGTCAAACTGAAGTACAATCTGCTTGAGCAAACACCAGTGAGGCAAGATCGAGGCAGAGGTTGTGCAACAGTTTCTTTCAAAGTTATTCATTAATCTTTAAAAGCTTGGAGTTTTTAATTAATTCTGATTCGACAGCATGTACTATCTTGAACATGAGTCATTCCAGAGATCTCTCATTTGTAATTGAAGTCTAACATGTAATGATAGTTTCCTCCGAGAACAGAAACTCAAATCCATATGTTAGGCCCTTGCCAAAGGCTGAGAGGCTGCCATTATAGATATTTTTTAAACAGAACTCACAGCTTTACAAACTTCTCTTCTGACAGCTGTCACTTTGCTTTTGTTTTACGCTGGAAACCACTGCTTAAATGGTGTGGGAGCGATGGAATGCTGAATTAACAGACGATCAACAGCTCCTTGCACTTTGATTCCTCTCTTAAAACCGGGGATTATGTTGTAAATGCATTCTTAAGTTTCATTTTAAAGCGATCCCTTCTTTTTATTATTCTATTTCCTTTTTATGTCTCAGTGGGAATATAAGAAAGTAAGACTTGGCTTTATGCAGTGCTTCCGTGGGTTCGGCATCTCCCCTGAAGTGCTTTTCAACCAACAAGGTGTTTTTGAAGTGCAATCGCTGGGAGGTAAGAAATGGAGCAGCCAATTTGCACACAGCAAACCCCCATGAAAAGCAGTGAAATAATGAGCAGATAATCTGTTTCAGTGATGCTGATTGAGAGATAAGTATTGGCCAGGCCACACATACAGCAGTGCACAACTCTTGGGTGGCATAGAACATACAGTGCAGAAGTAGGCCATTCGGCCCATCGAATCTGCACCGACCCACTTAAGCCCTCACTTCCACCCTATTCCCGTAACCCAATAACCCCTCCTAACCTTTTTTGGTCACTAAGGGGCAATTTAGCATGGCCAATCCACCTAACCTGCACGTCTTTGGACTGTGGGAGGAAACCGGAGCACCCGGAGGAAACCCACGCAGACACAGGGAGAACGTGCAGACGCCACACAGACAGTGACCCAGCAGGGAATCGAACCTGGGACCCTGGCACTGTGAAGCCACAGTGCTAGTCACTTGTGCTATCGTGCTGCCCTGCAGTGAGGTCAATAAACACTGAACACACGTACATTCACGTGCACAACACACACAGAAAATAAAATGACTTGGTGCGCAGAGAATATTAATAAAAGCCCCTGACTCTCAATGCAATTTGTATTCTATTTTTAAAAACTATTTTTTTATTCTCCTTTTTCACATTTTCTCCCAAATTTACACCCAACAATAAACAATAATCAGCAATGAATGTAATGTCAATCCCCATATCAATAACAACGATCCCATCCTCCCACCAAACCCCCAAACATTAGCCCGCATGTTCACATAAACAAATGACAAAAAGGAATCAGGAATCACCCATAGTCACCATTAACACACACCGCCCCCCCCTCCCCCCAACCCTCCCAGCCCCCAACCCCCCTAATGTTCGATGTGATCCAATTCTCGAAAATGCATAATGAATAACGCCCATGAATTGTAGAACCCCTCCATCCTTCCCCTCAGTTCAAATTTGACCTTTTCAAGCGTCAAGAATTCCAGCAGGTCCTCACGCCACGCCAGGGCACAGGGTGGACAGGTTGATCTCCACCCTAACAGGATCCGCCTTCGGGTGATCAATGAGGCAAAGGCTACAACATCTGCCTCCACGCCCGTTTCCAACCCCTTTTCTTTTTCATTTTGACTTTTCTTTTTTGATTTTTTTGGGGGACTTTTTTTTTACTTTGCCGGAAAGGAGATACAGAGCTTCCCAGTAGAGCCGGCTTCCGCATTGCTGGAGGAGGTGCTGTCGACAGGGGGACTGGAGAAGGGGGTAGTATCGGCGGTTTACGGGGCTATTTTGGAGGAGGAGAAGGTGCCGCTAGAAGGGATCAAGGCAAAGTGGGAGGAAGAATTTGGAGAGGGTATGGAGCAGGGGTTCTGGTGTGAGGTGCTTCGGAGGGTGATCACCTCCACCTCGTGTACAAGGTTGGGGCTGATACAGCTTAAGGTGGAGTATAGAGCACACCTTACAAGGGCGAGGATGAGCCAGTTTAAGCCCCCTTTTTCTTCCGTCCATTGCTTCCTATCTCCTGTTTGTTGCCCAGGAATTAACAACTCTTCAATGTGGATCGCACAATAAAAATTGTGCCAACGTTTGTATTCTGCCGTTGAAGACAAAACTGAGTCCGATTGTTTAAATCCAAACTACGCAGTTTTTTTGAAATAAGGAATAAAAACAAGGAAATAGGAGAGATGGCAGAGTCATCCCACTCACGAACCCCTTTAAAATGAATGCAGCTATAAACCAGTCTGCACTTTGCTCCAGATACCCCATGATAAGTTTAAGCCCCCTTTTTCTTCCATCTGTTGCTTCCTATCTCCTGTTTGTTGCCCAGGAATGAACAACTCTTCAATGTGGATCGCACAATAATAATTGTGCCAACGTTTAGTGAAGGGTCTGTCCTACGTTTTACTTAAGCATTTGCCTTACCCCACAGAAGTGTCAAAGCCACGAGTCTGCCACACGTCCTGCATCGCTACAGAAACCAGCATCTGTCCCAGCATTCTTCTGGACAGAATCTAGAGAAGGACCAGTGAGACTCTATTTGAGAAGGCCGGACACCTCTTGTTCCATTCAGGCATACAACAGGCCAAAGTCAGGTCTTCCTCTGGGATCAAGGACCCCAGGAATGGTAGTCCCACACACCCAAGTGCTGCTGGTCACTCAGCAGCTAGCTGCTCTTCTGTACTCAGCAACGTTACTAGAGGGGTGGTCTGCTGCTGGCGCAAAACCCACCCAATGCCTCAGATTGAGGGGGAACCCAGGTACAGGTGAATGATAGGGGTCACAGTTAAGGGAGGCAGCGTCTGCAGCAAGGGCAAAGGGGTGGCTTTTTGTGGGCCCTTCTTTCCTGATGCTGAATCCTTCGATCAGGAACTGAGTACCTTTGAAGAAAGGATCCAGCTGGGAGCCCACAAGCAAACAAGCCTCTGGTAGAGGATAAATCGCCACTTAAGGATCTCAATTTACAAAGGGATGAGAAGGCCAGCAGTCAAAATCTGTCAGAGCCTCTGAAGAAGAAGGGAGAGTAGATGGACGCCTGCCACTTCTAGTAGCTGTGGGTTGGGTCGGGGTGGGGGGGGGGGGGGGGGGGCGTTGGGGGAGTTGGGGGGGGGGGGGGATAACGGTATATAGCATCTCAAGCAATGTCGTTTCCAAGATGACCGTAAGGGGGACACCGCCGGTGCTTGATCCCTGTCAAGATTGCCGTCAGAGGCCTCAGATGCCTGGGTCTCCAAGTCATAGTCTGAATCCACCACCTCTCACATCTGTCTCGGGGCTCCCAGGTTGGGTCCTTTTGCGTCCAGTCGCGTATCTGGGTGGCGGTGACCGGCAAGGTGTCCATGAATTTGAGCATCAAAACAACTTTGTCAGCCCTCGGTGAAGGGTGGGAGGCATGTCGGCAGCGGGAACCTTCGCAGCTTGTCCGCGTTTGCAATCTGCGAGATGGGCGATGCTCGAAGACGGACTCGTAGGCTGCTAGCGACAGGGCCCATCGCTGTATCCAGGTGGACGCTCTTATCTCCAGGGGTCACCTTATCTTCTTTAGAAAGCGCAAGCATTGGTTAATGTTCCGTCACAATAGTGAATCGACACCCATACACATATTGGTGAAATTTCTTCACCGCAAATACAACGGCCAAACCTTCTTTTTCAATGTGGGTGTGATTGCACTCTGCAGTGGCCAAGGTCCTTGACGCATAATCTATTGACCTTTCCCTACCATCAGCCATGTGGTGGTGCCCAAAACTGCACTTGAGTCCGCTAAATTGTGCCCCATATCAATTTTCAGTTCATTAGATACTTGTGGACCTAAGATTTTTATTTGTAATGAATAAAGATAGCGGAATCTATAATTTCTGGTTCTTTAAGATAGTTCTTGGACTTGTCATGTGAGAGTACCTTTAAGAAATGGGTGTTTATAAATGGGTGTGTATATAAATATCTGTAGTGAGAGTACCTTTAAGAAATGGGTGTTTATCAATAATGTCAGAGTGTGGGTGGAGCTGGGCTGTCTGTCAGCTTTTTACTTTCATTTTAGGCTGTTTGCTGCAGGGTGTGTTTTAGTTTCGTTTTCAGAACTGCAGTCAAAGCCAGAAGGTGTACTGTTGATCTCTCTGCCATGAAATGACTATCTTTTGATCATTTGGGGAATTCAGAATTATAAATGTTTTCAGTAGTGAATGTAAACTTAATGTGCTTCTGTTAAAAGGTGTTTCTTCTGTCTTCTGGTTGTTGCTTGGGAAGCAATTGAAGATTACTTAGTGTTGTATTCTTTGGGGTTTGTATTTGAATTGATGGTTGCTAAGATGTTTCAAAAAGGTTAACTTGAGTTCATAGAATAAACATTGTTTTGCTTTTAAAATTACTTTTCCATTTCTGCTGTACCACACCTGTAGAGTGGGCCGTGTGCTCCCCATACCACAATCTATTAAAAGTTGTGGGTCAGATGAACTCCATGCTACACTTTGGGGTTCTCTAAAATCTGACCCATAACAAATTGGGGGCTCGAGCGGGATAAAAGTCTTATCTATTGAATTGGCATAGTGAACTTAAAGACAGTGAGGGGTAAGCATATTGTGATTGCTTTTCAGATGTGGATTCCAGTTTAAGTGGGGTGTGTGTTGTGGACAATGGCTCTTTCAGAGTCTCTGAAATTTTTGGGGGTGGAGACGGTCACACGCAGTACCTCATGGACAGAGACTAAAAGCAGACTGTTAGATTTGGCAAAAACATTGCAGTTAACATTACCTGACAAAATGCGAAAAGATGAGGTAATTATGGCGGTGGCTAAGCATTTAAAGTTGCCTGAGATACAGTTTGACTCATTGGAAATGGCAAAAATTCAGTTACAATGTAAACAAATGGAACATGAGAAAGAATTAAAGCAGCTTGATAGGAAAGAGAGAGAGAGGAAAAAGAAAAGGAGAGAGAAGAAAGGGGAACAGAAAGAATAGCCCTAGCAGAACAAAAGGAAAGAGAAAGGGAGATACAGATCAGGGAAAAAGATAAAGAGAGTTTGAACTTCAGAAAATGGCCATGAAACATGACAGTCAGTTAAAGTTGGTCGACGTAAAGGGAAATATACAGTTGGATGATAGTGATGTGGATAGTGAGAAAAAACGTCAAAGTCGAAGGCTTGGTGGGGATCTATTTAAATATGTCCAAGCATTGCCAAGGTTTGACGAGAAGGAGGTGGAAGCCTTTTTCATTTAAATTGAGAAGGTAGCTAAACAAATGAAATGGCCACAGGACATGTGGGTATTACTGATTCAAACAAAGCTGGTAGGTAGGGCTAGTGAAGTGTTTGCATCACGACCGGAGGAGGTATCTGGGACGTATGAGGAGGTGAAAAACATCTTAGGTGCATATGAACTAGTGCCTGAAGCCTACAGACAAAGGTTTAGAAATTTAAGGAAAGAATTTGGTCAAACATACATGGAGTTTGAAAGGCTCAAACAGAGTAATTTTGATAGGTGGACAAGGGCTTTGAAAATAGGCCAAACCTATGAAGCTCTCAGAGAAATTATACTTTTGGAGGAGTTTAAAAATTCAATTTCTGATGTAGTGAGAACTCATGTGGAAGAACAGAGGGTTAAAACTGCAAGGTTAGCAGCAGACATGGCAGATGATTATGAATTAGTTCATAAATTAAAGCTTGGTTTCCGACATCAGTTTCAGCCTGTGAGGGATAGAAACTGGGGACATGAGAAATACTCAAGTGGTAAAGGTAAAGGTGATCTGATGGGAGATAATAGGTATCTCAGATTAAAAAAGAAATCCAGGAGGGCGGGAAAGAAATGAAAAATTTCAAATGTTTTCACTGTAATAAACTAAGCCATGTAAAGTCACAGTGTTGGTGGTTGAAGAAAAGCACTGAGAAGGCTGATGTGGTAAAACAGGATAAGGCAGTGGGGTTTGTTAGTGGTAAAGGAAAGCCCAAGTGAAGCGAAGGAGGTGCAAAAGATTGTACAGCCTGATCAAGAGGTGATTGATAAGAAGGTGCCAGATCTCTTTAAAGAATTTACTTGTGTGGGTAAAGTTTACTCATGTGTATCAGGAGGAGCAGGTTAAGAAGTCACAATTTTAAGAGATACAGGAGCTAGTCAATCTTTAATGGTAAGAGATGAGGAGTTATGTAGTTTGGGAAGAATGTTGCCAGAAAAGGTGGTAATATGTGGAATTCAGGGTGAGAGGAGTAGTGTTCAATTATATAAGGTACGGTTGGAAAGTCCAGTGAAGAGTGGTGAAGTGGTAGTAGGAGTAATAGAGAAACTATCTTGTCCAGGAATACAGTTTATCTTGGGGAATGATATAGCTGGATTGCAGGTGGGAGTGATGCCTACTGTGGTTGATAAGCCAGTGCAAAATCAGACAACTGAAGTGTTGAAGGACGAATATCCTGGGATTTTTCCGGATTGTGTGGTAACAAGGTCGCAAAGTCACAGGTTAAGACAAGAGGAGAAATCAAAGAGTGAAGATAAAGTGGAAGTATAATTATCAGAAATGATTTTTGATCAGATGGTTGAAAAAGAACAAGAACAGGTGGAGGATGAGGCGGATATATTTAGTTCAGGAAAATTGGCGGAGTTACAACAAAAAGATAACAAAATAAAATGGATGCATCAGAAAGCATACACGGAAGAGGAATCTGCGTGTATACCAGAGTGTTATTACCGTAAAAGTGATGTCTTGATGAGAAAATGGAGACCTTTACATATGCAGGCGGATGAAAAGTGGGCAGAAGTTCATCAAGTAGTATTGCCGGTAGGGTATAGAAAGGAGGTGTTGCGAGTTGCACATGAGGTACCAGTGGGAGGTCATTTGGGAATAAGGAAAACTCAAGCTAAAATCCAGAAACATTTTTATTGGCCTGGACTACATAAAGATGTGATTGAATTTTGTCAATCATGTCACACATATCAAGTGACAGGAAAACCTCAAGCAGCGATAAAACCAGCGCCCAATACCCATTCCAGCATTTGAGGAACCTTTTACAAGGGTCCTAATTGATTGCCTAGGACCACTTCCTAAAACAAAAAGTGGGAATCAATATCTTTTGACTATAAGGGATGTGTCTACTAAGTTTCCAGAGACCATTCCAGTACGTAATATTACAGCTAAAAAGATTGTGGAGGAGTTACTTAAATTCTTTACTAGATATGGACTACCCATAGAAATACAATCGGATCAAGGATCAAATTTTACCGCTAGGTTATTCAAAGAAGTTATGGATAGCTTGGAATAAAACAATATAAATCAACTGCGTACCATCCAGAATCGCAGGGAGCATTAGAAAGGTGGCATCAAACATTAAAGGCAAAGTTGAGGGCTTATTGTCAAGATTAGCCAGAGGATTGGGATAAAGGAATTCCATTCGTGCTGTTTGGAATTAGAGATGCACCAAATGAGTCAACCAAATTTAGTCCTTTTGAACTAATTTTTGGTCATGAGGTAAGAGGACCACTTAAATTGATTAAGGAAAAATTGGTGAGTAAGAAATCAGACCTTACATTATTGGATTACAGGTCAAATTTTAGGGAACGATTAAATAGAGCAGGTGAATTGGCCAGACAACATTTGAAAGTTGCACAAAATGTGATGAAACGGGTAGCGGACAAGAAATACAAAGTTTGTAGTTTTACCAGTGGCGAGACTCACCGAGTGTGTCATGTGAATATGCTTAAAAGGTACTTTGAAAGCGAAGGAGAGAAAAAGGAGGAGGTTTTAATGATTCTAATTCAAAGTGACAAACCAAATCCAAATGACTGTGAATTTGACATGCCTCAAATTAAATTGGAAAACGAGGATGTTCTTAAAAATTGGGATAAATTGTTGAGTTACCTTCCACAGGAAAAACGGACTGACCTGAAACAGTTATTGATATCACATGGGCATATTTGTGGAGATACATTGGGAAGTACTAAAATGGCTATACATGATGTAGATGTGGGAAATGCTGTTCCAATCAAACAACATCCATTCAGACTTAACCCTTTAAAATTGGCACAGGTTAACAAAGAGATTGAGAGTATGCTTAAAAATGGCATAATTGAAGTGGGTTGCAGCCAATGGAGCTCACCCATAGTGATGGTACCAAAACTGGATGGTACCCAACGGTTGTGTGTGAACTATTGAAAGGTTAATGCAGTTACAAGAACGGACTCTTATCCTACCCCACGTTTGGGGGATTGCATTGAGAAAGTGGGACAATCAGCTTTTAGTTCCAAATTGGATTTTCTTAAAGGTTACTGGTAGGTACCTTTATCTGAAAGGGCGAAGGAGATTTCAGCTTTTTTGACTCCAGATGGTATATATCAATTCAAAGTTATGCCATTTGGCATGAAAAACACCCCAGCCACATTTCAACGGTTAACTAACAAAGTTGTTTCAGGATTACCCAATAGTGCGGTACACATCGACGATCTGGTAATTTTCAGCCCGACATGGACAGAACATTTAAAACATCTGATGGAGTTATTCGATCGACTTCAGGAGGCGGGTTTGGTGATAAACCTAGCCTAAAGTGAATTTGCAAAGGCCCAAGTCACTTTCCTTGGCCGTACAATCGGACAGGGTCGAATGGTCCCACGGGATGTGAAAACAACAGTTATTGGGGAGTTTCCGATACCCTCGACACGATGGGAATTATGCGATTTCTTGGTATGAGTGGATTTTACCGGACATTTGTACCCAATTTTAGCAGTATGGTCGCTTCACTGATGGACTTGCTCAAGAAGCGTAACAAATTCCAGTGGACAGCGGAGTTTCAACAGGCATTTGACGGCCTGAAGGCTGTGTTTTTAAAAAAAAAATGTTTATTCAAAGTTTTTCCAACAAAAATTTTCAACCAATTAAAGCCCCCCCCCCCATAACAGAAATGAGAAAGAGAAAAGAACAGAACATAAACATATCAATCAAACATGCTACAGAACTTATACAATGGGTTTCTCCCGCACATTATAACCCTCCCATATGCTTTTTTGCAAGTACCCCTAGGGAAAAACCCCTCCCCCGCCCGCCCTAATACCCCCCCCGAAAGCAACACCCCCCTCCCCTCCCCCCTTCCCTCCCTGGGTTGCTGCTGCTGTTGACCGACCTCATTCTAACGCTCCACGAGATAGTCTAGGAACGGTTGCCACCACCTGAAGAACCCCTGCGCAGACCCTCTCAAGGCAAACTTTATCCTCTCCAGCTTAATGAACCCTGCCATGTCATTTATCCAAGCTTCCACACTGGGGGGCTTCACGTCCTTCCACATGAGCAAGATCCTCCGCTGGGCTACCAGGGACGCAAAGGCCACAATACTGGCCTCTTTCGCCTCCTGCACTCCCGGCTCATCCGCCACCCCAAATAATGCCAGCCCCCAACTTGGCTTGACCTGGACTTTCACCACCTTGGACATAGTCTTCGCGAAACCCCTCCAGAACCCATGTAGTGCCGGGCACGATCAGAACATGTGGGCATAATTCACCGGGTTTCCCGAGCACCTCCCGCATCTGTCCTCCATCCCAAAGAACCTACTCAGCCTCGCCCCTGTAATATGCGCTCTGTGAATTACCTTAAACTGTATCATACTGAGCCTGGCACATGAGGAAGAGGAATTAACCCTGCTCAGGGCATCAGCCCACATACCCTCTTTAATCTCCTCCCCCAACTCCTCCTCCCACTTGCCCTTCAACTCCTCTACCGAAGCCTCCCCCTCTTCTTTCATCTCCTGATATATCGCCGAAACCTTGCCTTCTCCGACCCATACACCTGAAATCACCCTGTCCTGAATCCCCTGTGTCGGGAGCAACGGGAATCCCCTCACCTGCCGCCTCACAAATGCCCTCACTTGCATATACCTGAACGCATTTCCAGGGGGTAACCCAAACTTCTCCTCCAGCGCCCCTAGGCTCGCAAACGTCCCGTCTATAAACAGGTCGCCCATCCTTCTGATCCCTGCCTGATGCCATCTCAGAAACCCCCCGTCCATCCTTCCTGGGACAAACCGATGGTTCTCCCAGATCGGGGACCACACCGAGGCTCCCATCTCACCCCTATGTTGTTTTCACTGCCCCCAGATCTTTAGCGTTGCCGCCAATACCGGACTCGTGGTGTACCTTGTCGGCGAGAGCGGCAGCGGTGCCGTCACCAGCGCCCTCAGGCTCGTTGCTTTGCAGGGCGCCACCTCCAACCTCTTCCATGCCGCCCCCTTTCCCTCTATTACCCACTTACGGATCATCGCCACGTTGGCTGCCCAATAATAATCACCCAGATTCGGCAATGCCAGCCCCCCCTGTCCCTCCTACGCTCCAGAAACCCCCTCCTTACCCTCGGGGCCTTGTTTGCCCACACAAAACCCATGATGCTCCTACCTACCCGCTTAAAAAAGGCCTTGGTAATCATAATAGGAAGGCACTGGAACACAAAAAGAAACCTCGGGAGGACCATCATTTTAATCGACTGTACCCTGCCCGCTAGCGAGAGTGGCAACACATCCCATCTTTTGAAGTCCTCCTCCATCTGCTCCACCAGCCGCGTCAAATTAATTTTGTGCAGGGCCCCCCAGCTCCTAGCTACCTGGATCCTCAAGTACCGAAAGCTCCTTTCCGCCCTCCTCAACTGTAGGTCGTCTATCCCTCTTAACTGGTCCCCTGGATGCACCACGAAGAGCTCACTTTTCCCTACATTGAGCTTATAACCCGAGACGTCCCCAAACTCCCTTAGGATCCGCATGACCTCCACCATCCCCTCCACTGGATCTGCCACGTACAGCAACAGGTCGTCCGCATACAGCGACACCCGATGCTCCTCTCCCCCTCGGACCACCCCCCTCCATTTCCTGGACTCCCTCAATGCCATGGCCAAAGGCTCAATTGCTAATGCAAACAACAGGGGGGGCAGGGGGCACCCCTGCCTCGTCCCTCGATACAGCCGAAAATACTCCGACCTCCGCCGATTCGTAGCCACACTCGCCACTGGGGCTCTACATAGGAGCTTAACCCACCTGATAAACCCCTCCCCAAACCCAAACCTCCGCAACTCTTCCCAGAGATACTCCCACTCCACCCGGTCAAAGGCCTTCTCCGCGTCCATAGCTGCCACTATCTCCGCATCTCCCTCCACCGAGGGCATCATAATCACATTGAGGAGCCTCCGCACATTGGTGTTTAGCTGCCTGCCCTTTACAAATCCCGTCTGGTCCTCATGAATCACCCCCGGGACACAGTCCTCAATTCTCGTAGCCAGCACTTTTGCCAGCAACTTAGCATCCACATTGAGGAGCGAGATCGGTCTATACGATCCACATTGCAGTGGGTCCTTGTGCCGCTTCAAGATCAGAGAGATCAGCGCCCCGGACACTGTCGGGGGCAGGGTCCCCCCCTCCCTTGCCTCATTGAAAGTCCTCACTAGCAACGGGGCTAACAGGTCCGCATACTTCCTGTAAAATTCTACCGGGAACCCATCTGGCCCCGGGACCTTCCCCGCCTGCATGCTCCCCAGTCCTTTAACCAGCTCCTCCAACCCAATTGGCGCCCCCAAACCAGCCACCTCCTACTCCTCCGCCCTCGGGAACCTCAGTTGATCTAGAAATCGTCAAATCCCCTCTTCCCCCGCTGGGGGCTGAGATCTGTACAGCTCCTCATAAAAGTCCTTAAATGCCTCATTTACTTTCATCGCACTCCACACCGTAGTTCCCCTGCTATCCTTAA
Organism: Scyliorhinus torazame; assembly: GCF_047496885.1. Classification (NCBI taxonomy): domain Eukaryota; kingdom Metazoa; phylum Chordata; class Chondrichthyes; order Carcharhiniformes; family Scyliorhinidae; genus Scyliorhinus; species Scyliorhinus torazame. Next base: position 255,836,836 of record NC_092714.1, on the reverse strand, counting down.
CTCCACCTATCTCCCTCGCTGCCATCCTCTTACGGAGCTGATGTGCCAGCATCCGGCTCGCCTTCTCCCCATACTCGTACGTCGCCCCCTGTGCTTTGCTCCACTGTGCCTCTGCCTTCCCTGTGGTCAACAGGTCGAATTCCGTCTGGAGACTGCGCTGCTCCCTAAGTAGTCCCTCCTCGGGGGCTTCTGTATATCTCCTGTCTACCCTCAGGATCTCCCCCACTAACCTCTCCCTTTCCCTGCCCTCTCTCTTCTCCCTGTGAGCCCTGATGGAGATTAACTCTCCCCTGACCACCGCCTTCAGCGCCTCCCATACTACCCCGACCTGCACCTCCACATTGTCGTTGGCCTCTAAATACCTTTCAATGCACCCCCGCACCCTCCCACACACCTCCTCAACCGCCAGTAATCCCACATCCAGACGCCACAGCGGGCGCTGGTCCCTCTCCTCTCCTAACTCCAGCTCCACCCAGTGCAGGGCGTGGTCTGAGATAGCGATGGCCGAGTACTCCGTCCCCTCCACTTTCGGGATCAGCGCCCTACTCAAAACAAAAAAATCTATCCGGGAGTAGGCTCTGTGTATGTGAGAAAAAAAAGAAAATTCCCTGGTTAGGGGCCCAGCACCTTGGCCGCAGCCAGCCTCTTCCCCGTCCTAGATCTGGAGCGATCTAATGCTGGGTCCAACACCGTGTTGAAATCCCCCCCCATTATCAAGCTTCCTGCCTCCAGATCTGGAATCTGCCCCAACATGCGCTTCATAAATCCAGCATCATCCCACTTCGGGGCGTAGACGTTTACCAATACCACCCACGCCCCCTGCAACGTACTGCTCACCATCACGTATCGACCTCCATTGTCCACTACAATATTCTTGGCCTCAAACGACACCCGCTTCCCCATCAGTATTGCCACCTCTCTGTTCTTCGCATCCAGCCCCGAATGGAATACCTGCCCTACCCATCCCTTTCTCAACCTGACCACCTTCAAATGTGTCTCCTGAAGCATGACCACGTCTGCCTTCAGTCCCTTTAAGTGCGCGAACACTCGGGCCCCTGAAGGCTGTGTTAACCACTGCTCCTGTGTTAGCCATCCCAAATTATACGAAACAATTCAAAGTGGCTTTGTTGCGAGTGATGTGGGTGTAGGTGCGGTGCTTCTATAGGACGACGACGAAGGGCTAGAGCGGCCTATTGGTTATTTTTCAAAGAAATTGAATTCTCACCAGAAAAAGTATTACACGATTGAGAAGGAGACTTTGAGTTTGGTGCTGGCTTTGCAACATTTTCACATTTATGTGACCAGCAATCCGCCTGACACCGTTATATATACTGATCATAATCCGTTGACATTTTTGGAGCGATTCCGGAATAACAATGCAAGGCTGTTTCGCTGGAGTTTATTGTTGCAGCCATTTCATTTAAAAATAGTACATGTGGCGGGACGAGTAAACGTGATAGCCGATGCTTTGTCACGAATGTGATGAACGGAAGCAGTTTCAGTTGGAGGAAGCAGAACAAAAAAAAAATGGACTATATTATTATACCTGTTTGCGTGTGTTGTTTTTTTAAACGAAAAAGTATATTTACTGTGTGCATTTCTTAAAGAATGGTGAAAAGGTGAAAAATGAAACCATCTTAAAGTTGATGGTTTATTTTTTTTCTTGGGGGGAGGTGTCATGTGAGAGTACCTTTAAGAAATGGGTGTTTATAAATGGGTGTGTATATAAATATCTGTAGTGAGAGTATCTTTAAGAAATGTCTGTTTACTACTGCAGTGATGTCAGAGAGTGGGTGGAGCTGGGCTGGCTGTCAGTTTTTTACTTTCATTTTTGAGCAGGCTGCAGGGTGTGTTTTAGTTTTGTTTTCACTGTTGGAGCTGAAGCCAGACGAAGCAGGTGTACTGCTGTTCTCTCTGCCATCAAAAGACTATCTCTTGATCATTTGGTGAATTCAGAATTATAACTGTTCTCAATAGTGAATGTAAACCTAATGTACTTCTGTTAAACGGTGTTTCTTCTGTCTTCTGGATGTTCTTTTGGAAGTTATTAAGGATTACTTAGTGTTGTAGTCTTTGGGGGTTGTATTTAAATTGATGGTTGCTAAGATGTTCACCGTATGTTTTAAAAAGGTTAACTTGAGTTCATAGAATAAACATTGTTTTGCTTTAAAAAAATACTTTTCCATTTTCTGCTGTACCACACCTGTAGAGTGGGCCGTGTGCTCCCCATACCACAATCTATTAAAAGCTGTGGGTCAGGTGAACTCCATGCTACACTTTGGGGTTCTCTAAACCCTGGCCCATAACAAAGGGAACAGCCTGGCAAAGGTGGGCATCTCACCCATTGTTTCAAACCCAATAAGCTGGTGACCCAGGTTTAACTTTGCTCCTCGAGGCTCTACAATTGAAACTGTTATGAAACTGCTCCAAAACAAATTATTTTTCATTCAGATGCTGATGGGTCCACTGTGTAGCTTGGCATCTTCCCTTTACTTGAGCATCACGTAGACCGAAATTAAAATCGATGGCTTGTGAACAGAGATCCTGTTCCACTAGGCATAGATTCCAGTGCAATACACAAAATGTTTTACTTTAAATACCTGTTTTGTAGATATTTATGAACAGATAGTAAATCATATCTGTAGCATGTCTACTTCTCTTTCTGCTCGACTGAATTTTATGTACAGCAGAATGAATGCCTTGCAATAAAGGACAGAGCCCATGCAAAACTCACTGTGAATGAGGAAGACGTACGAAACGCTTGTGTTCTTTAAATTCATTTTTCAGGATATAGGCATCACTGGCTAGGGCAGCATTTATTGCCCATCTGTAGCTGCACTTGAGAAGGTGGTGGTGAGCTTCCTTCTTGAACCACTGCAGTCCCTGAGATGCAGGGACACCCATAGTGCTGTTAGGGAGGGATTTCCAGGATTTGACCCTGTGACAGTGAAGGAATGGCGATAAATTTCCAAGTCAAGATGGTGGGTGGCTTGTGGAGAACTTCCATGTGGTCATGTTCCCGGCTGAAATTCTCCAACCATTGGGATTCTCTTTTCCCGCAGGCAGCACACCCCTACCCGTGGGATTCCCAGCGGCGTGGGATGGCTTCAATGGGAACTCTTGACAAGCGGTGGGAGTAGAGAACTGCCAGCGAACGGCACGCCTGTGAGAAACACGCAGCTGGGGAACTGGAGAATCCTCCCACCCTCCCATATGTCTGCTGCCCTTGTCCTTCGCGATGGTGATGGCCGTGGGTTTGGAAGGTGCTGCCTAAGGAGCCTTTGTGAGTTCCTGTAGTGCATCTTGTAGATGGTACACACGGCTGTAACTATGCAACTGTGGTGGAGGGAGTGAATATTTCTGTGGGAGGAATGCCAAACAAAAGAGCTGGCTTCTGCTGGATTGTAGCAATCTTCTTGGGTGTTGTTGGAGCTGCACTTAACCAGGCAAGTGGGGAGTATTCTATCACACCCCTGACTGGTGCCTTGGAGATGGTGGGCAGGCTTTGAGAATCAGGAGGTGAATTACTTGCCACAGCATTCCTAGCCGCTGACCTGCTCCTGTAGCCACAGTATTTAAATAGCTAATCTAGTTCAGTTCATGGTCAAAGGTAACCCCCAGGCTGTTGATAGTGGGGGATTCAGCAATTGTAATTCCATTGACTGTCATGGGTGATGGTTAGATTCTCTCTTATTGTAGATGGTCATTACCTGGCACTTGTGTGGCGCAAATGTTACTTGCCACTTTTCAGCCCAAGCTTGGATATTGTCCAGTGTGGCTGCATTTGGATATGGACTGCTTCAGTATCTGAGAAGTTGCAAATGGTGCTGAACATTGTACAATCATCAATGAACATCCCTGCTTCTGAACTTATGGTGGAAGGAAGGTCATTGATGAAGCAGCTGAAGATGGTTGAGCCTCAGACACTTCCCTGAGGAACCCCTGCAGTGATGTCCTTGAACTGAGAAATTTGATCTCCAACCACCACAACCATCTTCCTTTGTGCTAGTTATGATTCTAATCAGCATAAGCTTTTCCCCCTGATTCCCATTGACTCCAGTTTAGCTGGGGCTCCTTGATGCCATATTCAGTTAAATGCTGCCTTGATGTCATGAATAGTCACTCTTATCTCCCCTCTGGAATTCAGCTCTTTTGTCAATGTTTGAGCTAAAGATGTAATTAGTTGAGTGACCCTGACGGAACCCAAACTAAGTGTCCATGAGCAGGTTATTACTAAGGAAGTGCCACTTGATAGCACTGTTGATAACCCCTTACATCACTTTACTGATTATCGAGAGTAGGCTAATGGGGCGATAACTGGCTGGGTTGGATTAGTCCTGTTCATTGTGTAAAGGACATACCTGGGTAATTTACCACATGACCGGGTAGATGCCAGTATTGTAGCTTGTGCTCAAACATATTGGCTAGGGGTGTGGCAAGTTCTGGAGCGCAGGTCATCAGCACTATTGTCGGAATATTGTCAGGGCCCATAGCCTTTGCAGTAACCAGTGACTTGAGCTGTCTCTTGTTATCATGTGGAGTGAATCAAATTGGTTGAAGACTGGCATCTGTGGTGCTGGGGACCTGCAGAGGAGGCTGAAATGGATCACCAACTCAGAACTTCTGGCTTAAGATTGTTGCAAAGTCTTCAACCTTATATTTTGCACTGATGTGCTGGGGTCCCCCTTCATTGAGCATGGGGATATTTGTGGAGCTTCTTCCTCGAATGTGTTGTTCCACTGCCATTCATGATTGGATGTGACAGGACAGCAGAGCTTAGATCTGATCCATTGGTTATGGAATCCCTTTGCTCTGTCTATTATTTGCTGCTTATGCTATTTGGTATACAAGTAGTCCTGTGTTGTAGCTTTATTTATAGCCATGCCTATTGTTGCTTTTGGCATATTCCCCTGCATTGTTTATTGAGCCAGGTTTGATCCCCTCGCTTGGTAGTGATGATAGATTGGGAGATATGCTAATCCATGAGGTTACCGACTGGAGGGCGGTAAATTTGTGCATTTAGTATTTAATATTTATAGTAGAAATCTGGCAGCAGGGAAAATATAGTTAAGTGTAACTTCATTTAATACGAAGTTCAAAGTATTTATTTTTAATTAATTAATTAGTCTTAGAAATGTCAGTCAGTGGGGTAAAGTGCTTCCCCTGTGAGATGTGGGAAATCTGTGATGCTTCCAGCCTTCCGGACAACTACATCTGCAGGAAGTGTACACAATTGCAGCTCCTCACAGACCACGTGGATTGGTTGGAGCATCAGTTGTATGCACTTAGGAGCATGCAGGTGGCGGAAAACATCATAAACAGGAGTGTTAGAGATGTGGTACACCCAAGGTGCAGGCAGATAGAATAGTGACCACTAGAAAAAGGCAGATAATCAATGCAGGAATACCCTGTGGCTGGCCCCCTCTCTAACAAGTATACCATTTTGGATATTGTTGGGGGGTTGGTCTGTCAGGGGAAAACAACAGCAGCAGTCAGAGCTGTGGCACCGTAGTTGGTTCTGTTGTTCAGCAGGTGAACTTAGAGCTTGGATTAGTACTTGGAACTATGGTTTTGTTGCTATTACAGAGACTTGGTTGAGGGAGGGACAGGATTGGCAGCTAAATGGTCCAGGATTTAGATGCTTCAGGCAGGATAGAGGGGGATGTAAAAGGGGTGGGGAATTGCATTACTGGCTAAGGAGAATACCACAGCTGTGCTGAGGGAGGACACCTCGGAGGGCTCATGCGGCAAGGCAATCTGGGTAGAACTCAGCAATAGGGAGGGTGCAATCACAATTTGGGGGGTTTGCTACAGACCTCCTAACAGCCAACAGGTGATAGAGGAGCAGGAATGTAGACAGATTTTGGAAAGATCTAAAACAAACAGGGATGCTGTGGTGGGTGATTATAACTTCCCCTATATTGACTGGGACTCACTTAGTGGCAGAGGCTTGGATGGGGCAGAATTTGTAAGGAACATCCAGGAGGGTTTCTTGAACCAATATGCAAATAGTCCAACTAGGGAAGGGCTGGACCTAGACCTGGTATTGAGGAATGAGCCCAGCCAGGTGATCCAAGTTTCAGTAGGGGAGCATTTCGGGAACAGTGACAATGATTCTGTAAGTTTTAAGGCACTTGTGGGTAAGGATAAGAGTAGTCCTCGGGTGAAGATGATAAATTGGGGGAAGCCTAATTAAAACAATATTAGGCAGGAACTGAAGAATTTAGATGGGGAGGGGTGTTTGAGGGTAAATCAGCAACTGATATGTGTGATCTTTTAAACATAAGATTAGAATTCAGGACCGGTGGGCGGCACGGTGGCGCAGTGGTTGGCACTGCTCCCTCACGGTGGCGCAGTGGTTGGCACTGCTCCCTCATGGTGGCGCAGTGGTTGGCACTGCTCCCTCACGGTGCCGAGAACCCATGTTCGATCTTGGCAGCGGGTTAACGTCCGTGTGAAGTTTGCACATTCTCCCCGTGTCTGCGTGGGTCTCACCCCCACAACCCAAAATGATGTGCAGGGTAGGTAGATTGGCTATGCTAAATTACCCCTGAAGTGAAAAAAGAGAATTGGGTACTCTAAATTTTTTTTTTTAAAGAGTTCAGGACCGGCATGTCCTGAAGACGAAGGATAAGGATGGCAAGATTTGGGAATATTGCATATCGAGGGATATTGTGAGTCTCGTCAAAAAGAGTGGAATAATCTGCCGGAGAGGTGGTGGAAGCAGATAGCGATGTTTAAGAGGCATCTTGACGAATCAATGAAAGGGATGGCAATAGAGGTATACGGATCCCAGAGGTGCAGAAGGTTTTCGTTTAGTCAGGCATAATGATCGGCGCAGGCTTGGAGGGCCAAAGAGCCTGTTCCTGTGCTGTACTATTCTTTGTTACAGATTGTGGTTGAGTACAATTCTGCTGCTGCTGATGGCCCACAGCGCTTCATGGATGCCCGGTCTCAAGTTGCGAGATCTGTTCGAAGTCTATCCCATTTGGCACGGTGGTAGTACCACAAAACATGATGGAGGTTTTCCGCAATATGAATCGTAGAATAGAATCATAGAATCAATAAAGTGCAGGGGGGGGTCCTACGGGCGGCACGGTGGTGCAGTGGTTAGCACTGCTGCCTCACTGCACCGAGGACGCGGGTTCGATCCTGGCCCCGGGTCACTGTCCATGTGGAGTTTGCACATTCTCCTCGTGTCTGCGTGGGTTTCACCCCCACAACCCAAAATATATGCAGGGTAGGTGGATTGGCCATGCTAAATTGCCCTTAATTGGAAAAGAAACAATTGGATACTCTAAATTTATTTTACAAAAGTGCAGGAGGAGGCCATTCGGCCCATCAAGTCTGCACCGATCCTCTGAAAGAGCACCACCCTACACAGGTTCATGCTGGCAAGGTCGGGGAAGTGCCAGACAAAGTGCAGTTCAATAAACCCTCAATGGCAGAACAGGCAAAAGGAGACGGTGGGCACATTTCAACTGAAATATTTCTATGTCCGGTTTTGGGTGTGTTTAGTGGGATGTCTCTCAGTACTATCCAATGGCACTTTGCCGATTTTTGGGGCCTGGGCGAGGAATGTCCCGTTGAGGGCGCAAGTACTTCATTTTCTGCGGGAAGATTACTTGCGGATTGAGGCGGATCTTTTGACACCGTGGTCTCCGGACCCCCACACTTAACCGAACTTACAATTTCCGGGATCCAAGAGCCCCACCTCTAATGGGCAAGGCACCCCTGCGCTTGACCCCTGGCACAGGCAACCTGTCTGTGCAGGCACTTGGGCACCTTAGCACTGCCAGTGTGGCACCCTGGAAGTGCATCTGCCAGACTGGTAGCACCACCCAGGACCCCTGGCAGTGCCAGGATAGCACTGTCAGGGAACCCAGGTGGCAGTACCAAGGTGCCAGGCTGGCAGTGCCAAAATGACCAGGTGCCAGCGGGAGTGCCAGGGTACCACCCTGCCCAATGGCTGACCATCTGGGGGTCTCCAATTGCCTGGGAGACCCTCCCCCAGGTGCCATTACGACTGGCCCATGTTTGTGGATCAGTACTAAACAGTGCCCTGGCAAGGCTTCCCAGGCTTGGCCGGATGCTGGGTGAATCCAGCGAATGCATATTTAAATGTGCCTGATGGCGCACTTACATATGCTGATCTGGATCTCACCCAGCGAAAGCCAGATCGTGGCGTCTCGCGAGACTCTGCTAACTTTTTCGAGCATGACAAGGCAATTGAATCATGTCCTGTGTCTCACCAGCTCTGACTGCAGTAGAAAGCTACAGTGGCAAGGTGATTGCAGCCATTATGGTTCAACATATCACAGAACCCATTGGGATTGTGTGGACAATAATGCCGCCCCAAGGTCTCCACCTTAAACAAAGTGACACGCAGGCTTCTACCAGGGCCCATTTTCAAGGTTCTTTGTTGATGGAAAATTGGCGACTGGGCCAGGGCTGTGGACCAATGAATCCCGAGTCAAGAATCTACACACAAATGACAGATACATAAAGATCATGGACACCTGTTTTGGGACAGAGGTGCCTTTGGGCAGCAGCATCTGCAATTGAGCAGTCCACTTCAGGACAGCCCCTGCTCTGCCCAAATGGGAAAGGGGGCTAGAAAAGGCACCCTAAAAATAGGCTGTTCCACTTTTTCCTGGCTGAGGAACATCACCCTGTGGGATCACCATCCCTGTTGTCAAAGAAAGAAAACTTCAAATTTCGCAACTTGGAATGTTAAGAGCACTCACGGATAACCTCAGAGCGACTGGCCAGAAAGAAACACTGCAGTCATTATCAAGACTGCAAATTGAAACCACTGCCCTGTGAGACCCGCCTTCCTGGAGAGGGGCAGAAAAGGCACAAGCATGAAATGCAGAGAAGGAAAAGCTGACGGTAACTCTCAGGTCCACACTATTGGTTTTACCATCTGGAATAGGATCTTGGACACATTGCCAGCACTCCCCAAAGTGCTTATGCCCCAATCCATGACCAAGTTGAAAATGACTCAAATGACTCGGATCTCTGGAGAGGACCCATTGGGAAAACGGTTAGGGAAATGTCAATGCAAATGGTGTCCTCCTGGGACGGCACTGTAGCACAGAGGTTAGCACTGTTGCTTCAAAGTGCCAGGGTCCCAGGTTCGATTCCCGGCTTGGGTCACTGCCTGAGCGGAGTTTGCACATTCTCCCCGTGTCTGCGTGGGTTTCCTCTGAGTGCTCTGGTTTCCTCACGCAAGTCCCGAAAGACGTGTTTGTTAGGTGAATTGGACATTCTACATTCTCCCTCAGTGTACCCGAACAGGCGCCGGAGTTTGATGACGAAGGGGTTTTCACAGTAACTACATTGCAGTGCAAGACTACTTGTGACAATAATAAAGATTATTATTAAAGTTAGCTCAGCATGACCTCATTACAAGAAACACCTTCTTACTTCTGAAGGACAAATAAAAAATCACATGAAGACACCCTACATCAAAGCACTGGCACTCCTTGATTATGTCATTGTTCTAGTCAAAGATCTAAGTGATGTTTGTATCACTTGATCCATGTGAGGGACTGATGTCTGCTGAACATATCGTGCCAATTGGTGATGAACATCCACCCAGTGCCAAGACATTGCATGGCCCAAAAAGCCAATGTCTCAGCCCTAATGCAGCCCGATTAAAGAAAGGAATTCTAAATGCAGCTCGAGACTAATTTGGAATATCTTCTTTATTTTAAAATGTATTTTATTACAAACATGTATCAAAACTGGTTACAGCGAATAAACACCCCGGGAAACACACTTCCCAACAATCAACTACACAGTCTGTACAGAAATTTAGAATATCTTCACATGTCCATCTCCATTCCTGTAACAGTGAGATCAAATAAAGTCAGCTGGACAAGACTCCAGTGCCCAGACCATTGTGTTTGTACATAATTTCCACCTGGACTCGTTCGCCAAAAACAATGCCGAAATATGTGACCTCCTGGATAAAAAAATGAACAGTCTTCATTGCCTGCCAGAACAACCCAAGGTCACAAGAAAGCAGCATTCCAACACTCAAGGTTGTTGCCCAAAGTCAAACCTAGAAGTTAAGGAAAATATGGTGGGAAGAGGAAGCCTGAGAGATCCAACAATATGCTGGCCATCATGACATGCAAAGACTTATTCAGGCCACCATGGCCAACTCTTAATCAAAGTCAAATGGACAAAATCCGCTTCACTCACTCGCAGTGTTTCTCTTCTTGAGGATGGTCATGCCATCCAACAATGGTGGAAAGAACATTTTCAGCAACTTCTCAACTGTGAATTAACGATGGCAGTAGATACTGCCCAGGCTATTCCCCCAATATCTAAGGTACAATCCATGGGTGAACCACCATCAATGAGAGAGCTACAACAAGCTATAAAACAGATGAAAGACAAGCAAGCCTACTGCCCCAATGATATTCTAGGTGAGGTCTTCAAAGTTGGTGGGCTTGGCGGCAGGGTGGTGCAGTGGTTCGCACTGCTGTCTCACGACACCGAGTACCCCGGTTCGGTCCCGGGTCACTGTCCGTGTGGAGTTTTCACATTCTCCCCGTGTCTGCGTGGATCTTACCGCCACAACCCCAAGATATACATTGATCACACTAAATTGCCCGTTAATTGGATTTTAAAAACAATGTGGGTGGGCTTTTGCTCACTTCAAGTCTCCATGCACTCATCCGATAGATTTTGGAGGAAAATGAACATCCCCTCCCAGTGTCCCTCACCCCCTAAGCCCCCACCCCCAGCTTCAGGAATGTGACAATTGTAATTATCGTCAAAAAGAGACATAAATCATACTGTAGAAACCATTGAGGTATTTCCCTCTTGACCACAGCAGGGAAATCGTGACCTGTATTCTCCTAAATCATCTACTTCCTGTGGCTGAGAAAATACTTTCAGAGACACAGTGTGGCTTTAAACCTCGCAGATAAACTTCTGATATGGGCTTTTTTGCCAAATAATACAAAAATATGTCACAAACAAAACCAGGAACTTTGTTTTATTTTAGAGCGCCCAATTCTTTTTTTTTCAATTAAGGGGTAATTTGGCGTGGCCAATTCACCTACCCTGCACATCTTTGGGTTGTGGGAGTGAGACCCACGCAAATACGGGGAGAATGTGCAAACTCCACATTGACAGTCACCTGGGGCTTGGATCGAATCTGGGTCCTCGGTGCCATGAGGCAGCAGCGCTAACCATTGCGCAAAACCAGGACGTTTTAATTGAGTCCTTGGCCAGGCCAAAACATTTGACTCAGTAAATCACGAGGCTGCGTGAATTATGTTCCAAAGATTTGGATGCCCAAGAAACGTCATCACAATCCTGCAATTGCTTCATGATCTGATTGCAACTGCCTTGAGTGGAAATCTGAAACAGATGCCTTCAAAATTCAGACCAGTGTCAAGCACGGCAGTGTGATAGACTCCATCCTATTTACAACCTACCTGACAGTGGCTATTCACCTTATTAAAGATTATAACTGTCCTCTGGTGTGAGTATTCAATGATGACTAGTTGGAAAGCATTTTAACCTCAGTTGCCTCCATACCAAATCTAAACTGACCACCATAGACATACAAGATCTACAGTTTGCAGTTGACTGCAGTATTGTTGCCTACTCTGCTCCAGATTCACAAGTCACTCTCGATCTCTTCAATTCAGCAGACAAGAAACTCGGTCTGTCCTTGAAGGTTGCCAAAATAAAACTTATCTATCTTGTCAGCGAAATATTTCAGCTCGTATAGGCTGAAGAAGAAACTTTGTAAATGCTGAGCACTTCCCATACCTTGGAAGTCTCCTCTCTCAAAGGGCCACCATTGAAGAGGAGATCAAACCCCGGATCAGCTGCGCCAGTTCAACCTTCGACAAATTACAAAGATGCCAGCAAGTTCACAAAACTCCTAGTCAACAGAAAAGTTGTCGTCTCCACACTCCTGTCCTGCAGTGAGACTTGGATTGTGTGCCAGCGGCACATAGGAGCGCTAGAGGAATTCCAGCAGCAAAGTCTCTGCTGCACCCTTCAGATTCAATGGGGGGACCATCAACCAAACACTAGTATCCTTCTTGAAGCCAGCTCCACCAGCATTGAGGCAAAACTCCTGTAAAATCTATTTAGATGGATTGGACACAATGGGCGGAATTCTCCGTCCTCCCAGCCATGTGTTTCTCAGTGGCGGGAAGCGGCGCGCCATTTGCAGGTGGTGGAATTCTGTTCCCACCGCTGTCAATGGGATTTCCCATTGAAGCCAATCCATGCTGCTGGGAATGACACTGGAGGGGGTGTGCTCCTTGCGAGACCAGAGAATCCCACTGCCAATGAACAGCCGGACAATTGTGCCCTACATCTGGGGGCAGGTAGGCATCTCCTCCACCAGGTCCTGTTTTCTTTTTCAATTCTCAGTAGGCCAGTGTTCCAGGGGAAGACTCTGAAGCTCTTCTTGAAACCCAATAGCATTGATGTTAATGAGTGGGAGGAAGTTTCTACCAATCATTCAAAATGGTGCCAACTTATGCATCAAGCTGCCTCACACTTTGAGTCATAACAACGTGATGATGAGGCAGAGCAAGAACTGAGAAGGAAAGAAATGGAAGCAAAAGCCACACTCTGAATCCCACTACCTCATGACACATCATTCCTCATGTGTCCAAATATCTGCGGGTTGGGATTCAGCCTGTTCAATCATACAAAGATCCACGGCAGAAATCCACGACTGTGAACAGATGTTAACCTCAAATCGAGGGACAGTGCCAATACTCAAACCTGATGGAAGGCCACAGAGAAGCTCCCAGGGTAAAGTTCACTGTGCTCCGATAACATGTTTGAGGTGTACCTATTACACACACATTGCCTTTCCGACCTGCTGTGCTGACGTTCCCTAAAATCGGTGGCGGGATTTTCCTAATCCCCGCCGGGTCGGAGAATTGCCGGGGTCGGCGTGACTCCTGCCCCCGCTGTCCTCCGAATTCTCTGGCCTCTCAACAATCGCCCCGGCGTGAATCGCGCCGCCCGCCTCGGAGAATGGCGGGGACTGGCGCGACTCAATGGGCCCCGGGGCCGCCCGAATTCTCCGGGCCGCGATGGGCCAAAGTCCCACCCATTTAACGAGGGTCCTGCCGGCGTAAATCAAGGTTGGTCCCTACCGGCGGGACCCAGCTCCGTGGGCAGCCTCCGGGGTTCTCGGGGGGGGGGGGGGGGCACGGGGGGATCTGGCCCCGGGAGGTGCCCCCACGGTGGCCTGGCCCGCGATCGGGGCCCACCGATCCGCGGGCGGGCCTGTGCCGTGGGGGCACTCTATTCCTCCGCGTCGGCCGCTGTGGTCCTCCGCCATGGCCGATGCGGAGACGAACCCTCCCGCGCATGCGCCGGGTTGACGCCAGCACACGTTGGCGCTCCTGCACATGTGCCAACTTGCGCCGGCCGGCGGAGGCCCTTCGGCGCCGGTTGGCGTGGCGCCAAGCCCCTTCCCCGCCGACCGGCAGGGCACAAACCATTCCGGGGCGGGCCTAGCCCCTGAATGTCCGGAGGATTCCGCACCTTTGGGGCGGCCCGACGCCGGAGTGGTTCACGCCGGGTAGAGGAGAATCCCGCCCCAGGTCTCTTCTTTTGTGGAAAAATTGGGACCTTTTTCCTCTGTAACCCCCCCCCCCCCCCCAGTGAATCATTTTAACGCTCATCCTTTCAATAACCAATCAAATGTAAAAAAAACATTTGCCCTCTGATTGCTTGAGCAGAATCATTAATGCAAATAACGCAAAGTAACTTGCTGCCAAGTGGATCCTAAAATCTTCTGATTGGTTCTATCTGAAGCTGAGATACATAAAGCTGGTTCTGATGTGAATGTCCTGTTATTTGGAAACTAGAAATTAGTACAAACCCTCCTCTATGCGGCAGGTCAGTCAACATTTCCCAGGCTCCCTGACCTCTGGTCACTGGTTGAGCCGTGCAGAGCTCTGAGATTCTGAGATTGATCAAGTATTTGAGTTGGCTGCTCTAACGCCAGGCTGTGCGAGACTTGTACAATGTGCCAAGCCACACACCATAATGGCTGGGACACATATGGGCTGTTCCTTCACTGGGTTACAATATTGGAACTCTGAAATGTCAGAGCATCCTCGCTACACAGACATGCAGCGGTTCCAGAAGCAGCCCCACCACCACATTCGGAGGAGCAACGCGAAGGGGGTGGGGGGAGGGAGGGGGGGAATGGGCAACACATGCCAGCCTTGTCAATGACACCCACATCCCCAGAATGAAGAAATAAATCGACCTCTGCATTTTTGAATGGAGGCTGAACAAAACCAGCCAGGTTGTGGTGCTTTTGGGCTGCTATCTCCTGACTCCCTGGATGTGGCAATGGGTAAACATTTGAGTAGAGGCGGTATTGTACGTAAATGTGAAGACCCTGCAGTCGAATAGCCACTTGGTGAGCTACTGGAGAGCGCAGGGTGGACTCTCAGGGTGGATTCTGCTGAGATCCTCCCTGTTCTGAATGTGATCTCAGTTGGTCTATTTAAGTATAAAAGGAATTGCGTTGTATAAGTATAAGAACGGGGGCGGGAGGTCTGGATATTTACATGATGGAGACAGGGGCAAATTGGACTTATCTTGAAAGAGAGGCGTGGGATCAAAGATAAAAGTTGCAGCCGACATCAAAAGGAAAGAAAATGTATTTGGTTGTGGTTCACGGGCGTGTTATAATGTTGCTGAGTCGGTGTGCATGAGAACAAGCTCAATTCTCTGGTTTATTACATGGAAATTTAATGACAACTTCACTGCGTGATCTGATATCCTGGCGGGGCAGCCACAAGGTGTGGTCCGCTGGTGGTTTGCACCCATACCAAATTTCTGTGATTTTCAATGATATTGCACCGCCCGCTGAAACCTTCTTTCATCCGCGTGAATTATGAGATTGTTGGCGATTGAGAGAGTTCAGTTTGGCGCAACTCACGGCTACATTACACACAACGTGCGTTAAATTCAGCAGCAGCTTACAGCTAGAACCTAATGCAATACTCCACAAGCACCTAATGCAACATTCCACCCACAAGCACCCAATGCAACACTCCACAAGCACCCAATGCAACACTCCACAAGTACCTACTGCAACACTCCACAAGCATATAATGCAACACTCCACAAGCACCTACTGCAATACTCCACAAGCATATCATGCAACTCTCCACAAGCATCTAATGCAATACTCCAAAAGCACCTAATGCAACACTCCAAAAACACCCAATGCAACACTCCACAAGCACCTAATGCAGCACTCCACAAACACCTAATGCAACACTCCACAAGCACCTAATGCAGCACTCCACAAGCACCTAATACAGCACTCCACAAGCACCTACTGCAACACCCCACAAGCATCTATTGCAATACTCCACAAGCACCTAATACAACAATCCCCAAGCACCTAATGCAATACTCCACAAACACCTAATGCAACACTCCACAAGCACCTAATGCAGCACTCCACAAGCACCTACTGTAACACTCCACAAGCACCTACTGCAACACCCCACAAGCATCTATTGCAATACTCCACAAGCACCCAATACAACAATCCCCAAGCACCTAATGCAATACTCCACAAACACCTAATGCAACACTCCACAAGCACCTAATGCAGCACTCCACAAGCACCTACTGCAACACTCCACAAGCAGCTACTGCAATACCCCACAAGCATCTATTGCAATACTCCACAAGCAACTAATGCAACACTCCTCTTCTCTGGAAAGCAAAAATTTGCCTGTTTTCCATCGCGCGGTGTGGACCCGTTCATGAAATTTCGTTCTCGGAAATCGCCGCCTACCTATTGCGGCGGAGGGAGGAGGGGGCGGATGGCTGGTTGTTAATTTCTGGGTGCAAACGCGCATCCGAATTGAGAATCGAGGTCCCTGCAACCAGTGAGAGGAGTTGAACTCATCTCCTGAGGAAAATTGTGGAGACTGCCTTGTTTTTGTTTTGAAACTGGCGCAATTAACGACCTACGAATGGAAAGGGCCGGCCGGGAAGATGGCAATTTCGTTCACCGGCCACCACCCAGAGAAACGAGCGCCCTTCTGGAAAGAGGAATTTGGCCCATTTCCAATCACCCGGCTCTTGTGGAGAATGTCCAGGGGAATGGGGGTTTCTGACAGCCCTGAACTCAGGCTTGGCTTGGCTTGGATCGCTTTGATACTGTCCTGGTTGGGATGGAGAGCTTGCTTCTGTCCTCTCCCTTGTGCGACACCCACGCGCATGTCTTAGTTGATTGGATTTACAGAGGTCGAAGGTTTGCCACCCAATTGATTGGCACGCAAGAAGTCTTACAACACTAGGTTAAAGTCCAACAGGTTTGTTTTGAATCCCTAGCTTTTGGAGCGCAGCTCCTTCCTCAGATCACTGAAGCTCGTGATTCGAAACAAAGCTGTTGGACTTTAACCTGGTGTTGTAAGATTTATTACTGTGCTCACCCCAGTCCAACGCCGGCAACTCCACAACATGACCCAATTGATTCGCCAAGTGCAATATCTGTTTGCATTTTTAAAAAAATGTTACCCAATTCATTTTTTCCAATTAAGGGGCAATTTAGCGTGGCCAATTCACCTACCCTGCACATCTTTGGGTTGTGGGGGTGAAACCCACACAAACATAGGGAGAATGTGCAAACACCACACGGACAGTGACCCAGAGCCGGGATCGAATCTGGGTTCGTCGCCCTCAGGCAGCAGTGCTATCCACTGCACCACCGTGCTGCCGCTTCCGTTTGCATTCTGAGGAAAATCCCCCCGCTCTTGCAACCAGCTTCATGAGCCGGCGTTGGGAGAATGGGGGGGGGGGGGGGGGAGAGAGACCAATGCATTAGGGGAGAGAGAGAGCACTGTGTTGGGGGAGAGAGAGAGCACTGTGCTGGGGGAGAGAGAGCACTGTGTTGGGGGAGAGAGAGCACTGTGTTGGGGGAGAGAGTGCACTGTGTTGGGGGAGAGAGCACTGTGTTGTGGGAGAGAGAGAGAGCACTGTGTTGGGGGAAGGAGAGAGCACTGTGTTGTGGGAGAGAGAGAGCACTGTGTTGGGGAAGGAGAGAGCACTGTGTTGTGGGAGAGCGAGAGCACTGTGTTGAGGGAAGGAGAGAGCACTGTGTTGTGGGAGAGAGAGAACACTGTGCTGGGGGAGAGAGAGAGCACTGTGTTGGGGGAGAGTGAGAGCGGACTGTGTTGGGGGAGAGAGAGAGAGAGCACTGTGCTGGGGGGGGAGAGAGAGCACTGTGTTGTGGAAGAGAGGGAGCACTGTGTTGGGGGAAGGAGAGAGCACTGTGTTGTGGGAGAGAGAGAGCACTGTGTTGGTGGAGAGAGAGAGCACTGTGTTGGGGAGAGAGTGAGCACTGTGTTGGGGGAGAGTGAGAGCGGACTGTGTTGGGGGAGAGAGAGAGAGCACTGTGCTGGGGGAGACAGAGAGCACTGTTGTGGGGGAGAGAGAGGGCACTGTGTTGGGGAGAGAGAGAGAGCACTGCATTGGGGAGAGAGAGAGAGAGCACTGTGTTGGGGAGAGAGAGCACTGTATTGGGGGAGAGAGAGCACTGTGTTGGGGAGAGAGAGCACTGTGTTGGGGGAGAGAGGGAGAGCACTGTGTTGGGGGAGAGAGAGCACTGTGTTGGGGGAGAGAGAGAGAGCACTGTGTTGGGGGAGAGAGCACAGTGTCGAGGGAGAGAATGCATTGTGTTGGGGGAGAGGGAAAGTACTGTGTTGTGGGGGAGAGAGCACTGTGTTGGGTGAGAGAGAGCACTGTGTTGGGGGAGAGAGCACTGTGTTGGGGGAGAGAGAGGGAACACTGTGTTGTGGGGGAGAGAGAGAGGGCACTGTGTTGGGGGAGAGAGAGAGAGCACTGTGTTGGGGGAGAGAGCACAGTGTCGAGGGAGAGAGAGCACTGTGTTGGGGGAGAGAGAACGTACTGTGTTGTGGGGGAGAGAGAGCACTGTGTTGGGGGAGAGAGAGCACTGTGTTGGTGGAGAGAGAGAGCACTGTGTTTGTGGAGAGAGCACTCTGTTGGGGGAGAGAGAGAGCACTGTGTTGGGGAGAGAGAGCACTCTGTTGGGGGAGAGAGAGCACTGTGTTGGGGGAGAGAGAGAGCACTGTGCTGGCGGAAGGAGAGAGCACTGTGTTGGGAGAGAGAGAAAACAGTGTTGGGGAGAGAGAGCACTGCATTGGGGGAGAGAGAGAGAGCACTGCTTTTGGGGAGACTCAGCACTGTGTTGGGGAGAGAGAGCACTGTGTTGGGGAGAGAGAGAGAGAGCACTGTGTTGGGGAGAGAGAGCACTGTATTGGGGGAGAGAGAGCACTGTGTGGGGAGAGAGAGCACTGTGTTGGGGGAGAGAGGGAGAGCACTGTGTTGGGGGAGAGAGAGAGCACTGCATTGGGGGAGAGAGAGAGCACTGTGTTGGTGGAGAGAGAGAGCACTGTGTTGGGGAGAGAGTGAGCACCGTGTTGGGGGAGAGATAGTACTCCATTGAGGTGGAGAGAGAGCACTGTGCTGTGGGAGAGCAAGGGCACTGTGTTGGGGGAGACAGAGGGAACACTGTGTTGTGGGGGAGAGAGAGAGGGCACTGTGTTGGGGGAGAGAGAGAGAGCACTGTGTTGGGGGAGAGAGAGAGAGCACTGTGTTGGGGGAGAGAGCACAGTGTCGAGGGAGAGAGAGCACTGTGCTGTGGGAGAGCAAGGGCACTCTGTTGGGGAGAGAGAGAGCACTGCATTGGCGGAGGGAGAGCACTGTGTTGGTGGAGAGTGAGAGAGCACTGTGTTGGGGAGAACGAGAGCACTGCGTTGGTGGAGAGTGAGCACTGTGTTGGTGGAGAGAGAGAGCACTGTGTTGGGGAGAGAGTGAGCACCGTGTTCGGGGAGAGATCGCACTCCATTGCGGGGAGAGAGAGCACTGCTTTGTGGGAGAGAGAGAGCACTGTGTTTGGGGAGAGAGAGCACTGCGTTGGGGGAGAGAGAGAGCACGTGTTTGGGGAGAGAGAGCATTGAGTTGCGGGAGAGAGAAAGCACTGTGTTGGTGGAGAGAGAGAGCCCTGTGTTGGTGGAGAGAGAGAGCGCTGTGTTGGTGGAGAGAGAGAGCACTGTGTTGGGGAGAGAATGAGCACCGTGTTGGGGGAGAGATAGTACTCCACTGAGGGGGAAAGAGAGCACTGTGTTGGGGGAGAGAGAGAGCACTGTGTTGGGGAGAGAGAGCACTGTGTTGGGGGAGGGAGGGAGAGAGCACTGCATTGGGGGAGAGAGAGAGCACTGTGTTGGGGAGAGAGTGAGCACCATGTTGGGGGAGAGATAGTACTCCATTGAGAGGGAGAGAGAGCACTGTGCTGTGGGAGAGCGAGGGCACTCTGTTGGGGAGAGAGAGAGCACTGTGTTGGCGGAGAGAGAGCACTATGATGGTGGAGAGAGAGAGCATTGTGTTGGGGAGAAAGAGAGCACTGCGTTGGCGGACAGTGAGCACTGTGTTAGGGGAGAGAGAGAGCACTGCACTGGGGGGGAGAGAGAGCACTGTGTTGGCGGAGAGAGAGCACTATGATGGTGGAGAGAGAGAGCATTGTGTTGGGGAGAAAGAGAGCACTGCGTTGGCGGACAGTGAGCACTGTGTTAGGGGAGAGAGAGAGCACTGCACTGGGGGGGAGAGAGAGCACTGTGTTGGTGGAGAGGGAGAGAGCACTCTGTTGGGGGAGAGAAAGAGCACTGTGTTGTGTAGAGAGAGTACACCATGTTGGGACATAGAGAGAGTACTGTGTTGGGGGAGAGAGAGCACTGTGTTGGGGAGAGCGCTGTGTTGGGGAGAGAGAGAGCATTATTGGAGGAGAGAGAGAGCACTGCATTGGGGGGGGAGAGAGGGAGCACTGCGTTGGGGAGAGAGAGGGAGCACTGTGTTGGGGCAGAGACAGAGCACTGTGCTGGCGGAAAGAGAGAGCACTGCATTGGGGGGGGGAGAGAGAGAGCACCACTTTTGGGGAGACTGAGCACTGTGTTGGGCAGAGAGAGCACTGTGTTGGGGAGAGAGAGAGAGCACTGTTTTGGGGAGAGAGAGCACTGTATTGGGGGACAGAGAGCACTGTGTTGGGGAGAGAGAGCACTGTGTTGGGGGAGAGAGGGAGAGCACTGTGTTGGGGAGAAATGGAGTACTGCGTTGGAGGAGAGAGAGCACTGTTTTGGGGGAGAGAGAGAGCACTGCATTGGGGGGCGGAAGAGATAGAGCACTGTGTTGGTGGAGAGGGAGAGAGCACTCTGTTGGGGGAGAGAGAGTGCACTGTGTTGGGGGAGAGAGAGTACTGTGTTGGGTGAGAGAGAGAGAGCACTGTGTTGGGGAAGAGCGCTGTGTTGGGGGATAGAGAGAGCACTGTGTTGGGGAGAGAGAGAACAGTATTGGAGGAGAGAGAGTGCACTGCTTTGGGGAGAGAGAGGGAGCACTGTGTTGGGGGAGAGAGAGAGCATTGTGCTGGTGCAAAGAGAGAGCACTGTGTTGGGAGAGAGAGAGTATAGTGTTGGGGAGAGAGAGCACTGCATTGGGGGAGAGAGAAAAAGCACTGTATTGGGGGAGAGAGAGCACTGTGTTGGGGAGAGAGAGCACTGAATTGGGCAAAGAGAGAGAGCACTGTATTGGGGGAGAGAGAGCACTGTGTTGGTGGAGAGCACTGTGTTGATGGAGAGAGGGAGCACTGTGTTGGGCAGGGAGAGCACTGTTTTGGTAGAGAGGGAGAGCACTGCATTGGGGGAGAGAGAGCACTGAATTGGGTGAGATCAGTGTGTTGGGAGAGAGAGAGCACTGTATTGGGATAGAGAGCACAGTGTTGGGGAGAGAGAGAGCACTGCATTGGGGAGAGAAGGACTGCATTGGCAGAGAGCACTGTGTTGGGGGAGAGAGAGGGAGCAGTGTGATGGGGGAGAGAGAGAGTACTGTGCTGGCGGAAAGAGAGAGAGCACTGTGTTGCCAGAGAGAGAGCACTGTGTTGGGGAGAGACAGAACGGACTGTGTTGGGGGAGAGAGAGAGCACAGCATTGGGGGAGAGAGAGCACTGTGTTGGGGGAGAGAGAGAGCACTGTGTTGGGGAAGAGAGAGAGCACTGCATTGGGGGAGAGAGAGAGCACTGTGTTGGGGGAGAGAAGGACTGCATTGGGGTAGAGAAGGACTGCATTGGCGGAGAGCACTGTGTTGGGGGAGAGAGAGGGAGCACTGTGTTGGGGGGAGAGAGAGAGCACTGTGTTGGGGGAGAGAGAGCACTGTGTTGGGGGGGAGATAGAGCACTGTGTTGTGGGAGAGAGAGTGCACTGCATTGGGGGAGAGAGAGGGAGCACTGTGTTGGGGGAGAGAGAGAGCACTGTGCTGGTGCAAAGAGAGAGCACTATGTTGGGGGAGAGAGAGGGAGCACTGTGTTGGGGGGAGAGAGAGAGCACTGTGTTGGGGGAGAGAGAGAGCACTGTGTTGGGGGGGAGAGAGAGCACTGTGTTGTGGGAGAGAGAGTGCACTGCATTGGGGGAGAGAGAGGGAGCACTGTGTTGGGGGAGAGAGAGAGCACTGTGCTGGTGCAAAGAGGGAGCACTATGTTGGGGGAGAGAGAGGGAGCACTGTGTTGGGGGGAGAGAGAGAGCACTGTGCTGGTGCAAAGAGAGAGCACTATGTTGGGGGAGAGAGAGCACTGTGTTGGGGAGAGCGATGTGTTGGGGAGAGAGACAGCAGTATTGGAGGAGAGAGAGAGCACTGCATTGGGGGAGAGAGAGGGAGCCCTGTGATGGGGGAGAGAGGGAGCACTGTGCTGGCGGAAAGAGAGAGCACTGCATTGGGGGAGAGAGAGGGAGCACTGTGTTGGGGGAGAGAGAGAGCACTGTGCTGGCAGAAAGAGAGAGCACTGCATTGGGGGGGAGAGAGAGAGCACTACTTTTGGGGAGACTGAGCACTGTGTTGGGGAGAGAGAGCACTGTGTTGGGGAAGAGAGCACTGTATTGGGGGACAGAGAGCACTGTGTTGGGGAGAGAGAGCACTGTGTTGGGGGAGAGAGGGAGAGCCCTGTGTTGGGGAGAAAGAGAGTACTGCGTTGGAGGAGAGAGAGCACTGTTTTGGGGGAGAGAGAGAGCACTGCATTGGGGGGGGGGAAGAGATAGAGCACTGTGTTGGTGGAGAGGGAGAGAGCACTCTGTTGGGGGAGAGAGAGTGCACTGTGTTGGGGGAGAGAGAGTGCTGTGTTGGGGGAGAGAGAGAGCACTGTGTTGGGGAAGAGCGCTGTGTTGGGGGATAGAGAGAGCACTGTGTTGGGGAGAGAGAGAGCAGTATTGGAGGTGAGAGAGTGCACTGCATTGGGGGAGAGAGAGGGAGCACTGTGTTGGGGGAGAGAGAGAGCACTGTGCTGGCGCAAAGAGAGAGCACTGTGTTGGGAGAGAGAGAGTATAGTGCTGGGGAGAGAGAGCACTGTGTTGGGGAGAGAATGAGCACCGTGTTGGGGGAGAGATAGTACTCCACTGAGGGGGAAAGAGAGCACTGTGTTGGGGGAGAGAGAGAGCACTGTGTTGGGGAGAGAGAGCACTGTGTTGGGGGAGGGAGGGAGAGAGCACTGCATTGGGGGAGAGAGAGAGCACTGTGTTGGGGAGAGAGTGAGCACCATGTTGGGGGAGAGATAGTACTCCATTGAGAGGGAGAGAGAGCACTGTGCTGTGGGAGAGCGAGGGCACTCTGTTGAGGAGAGAGAGAGCACTGTGTTGGCGGAGAGAGAGCACTATGATGGTGGAGAGAGAGAGCATTGTGTTGGGGAGAAAGAGAGCACTGCGTTGGCGGACGGTGAGCACTGTGTTGGGGGAGAGAGAGAGCACTGCACTGGGGGGGAGAGAGAGCACTGTGTTGGTGGAGAGGGAGAGAGCACTCTGTTGGGGGAGAGAAAGAGCACTGTGTTGTGTAGAGAGAGTACACCATGTTGGGACATAGAGAGAGTACTGTGTTGGAGGAGAGAGAGAGCACTGTGTTGGGGGAGAGAGAGCACTGTGTTGGGGAGAGCGCTGTGTTGGGGAGAGAGAGAGCACTGCATTGGGGGAGAGTGAGGGAGCACTGCGTTGGGGGAGAGAGAGGGAGCACTGTGCTGGGGCAGAGACAGAGCACTGTGCTGGCGGAAAGAGAGAGCACTGCATTGGGGGGAGAGAGAGAGCACCACTTTTGGGGAGACTGAGCACTGTGTTGGGGAGAGAGAGCACTGTGTTGGGGAGAGAGAGAGAGAGCACTGTTTTGGGGAGAGAGAGCACTGTATTGGGGGAGAGAGGGAGAGCACTGTGTTCGGGAGAAAGAGAGTACTGCGTTGGAGGAGAGAGAGCACTGTTTTGGGGGAGAGAGAGAGCACTGCATTGGGTGGGGGGAAGAGATAGAGCACTGTGTTGGTGGAGAGGGAGAGAGCACTCTGTTGGGGGAGAGAGAGTGCACTGTGTTGGGGGAGAGAGAGTACTGTGTTGGGTGAGAGAGAGAGGACTGTGTTGGGGAAGAGCACTGTGTTGGGGGATAGAGAGAGCACTGTGTTGGGGAGAGAGAGAACAGTATTGGAGGAGAGAGAGTGCACTGCATTGGGGAGAGAGAGGGAGCACTGTGTTGGGGGAGAGAGAGAGCACTGTGCTGGTGCAAAGAGAGAGCACTGTGTTGGGAGAGAGAGAGTATAGTGTTGGGGATTGAGAGCACTGCATTGGGGGAGAGAGAAAAAGCACTGTATTGGGGGGAGAGAGAGCACTGTGTTGGGGAGAGAGAGCACTGTGTTGGGGTAGAGAGAGAGCACTGCATTGGGGGAGAGAGAGAGAGAGAGAGAGCACTGTGTTGGGGAGAGAGAGCACTGTGTTGGGGGAGAGCACTGTGTTGATGGAGAGAGGGAGCACTGTGTTGGGGGAGAGAGAGAGAGCACTGTGTTGGGCAGGGAGAGCACTGTTTTGGTAGAGAGTGAGAGCACTGCATTGGGGGAGAGAGAGCACTGAATTGGGTGAGATCAGTGTGTTGGGAGAGAGAGAGAGCACTGTATTGGGATAGAGAGCACTGTGTTGGGGAGAGAGAGAGCACTGCATTGGGGGAGAGAGAGAGCACTGTGTTGGGGGAGAGAAGGACTGCATTGGGGTAGAGAAGGACTGCATTGGCGGAGAGCACTGTGTTGGGGGAGAGAGAGGGAGCACTGTGTTGGGGGGAGAGAGAGAGCACTGTGTTGGGGGAGAGAGAGCATTGTGTTGTGGGAGAGAGAGAGAGCACAGTGTTGGGGGAGAGAAGGACTGCATTGGGGGAGAGAAGGACTGCATTGGCGGAGAGCACTCTGTTGGGGGAGAGAGAGGGAGCACTGTGTTGGGGGAGAGAGAGAGCACTGTGCTGGCGGAAAGAGAGAGCACTGCATTGGGGAGAGAGAGAGCACTGTGTTGGGGGAGAGAGAGCACTGTGTTGGGGGAGAGAGAGCACTGTATTGGTGGAGAGAAAGATCAATGTGTTGGTGGAGAGAGAGCACTGTGTTGGGGAGAGAGAGAGCACTGTGTTGGGGAGAGAGTGAGCACTGTGTTGGGGAGAGAGAGCACTGTGTTGGTGGAGAGAGAGCACTGTGTTGGGGGAGAGAGAGAGCACTGTGTTGGGGAGAGGGAGAGCACCATGTTGGGACATAGAGAGAGTATTGTGTTGGAGGAGAGAGGGAGCACTCTGTTGGGGGAGAGAGAGAGCACTGTGTTGGGGAGAGAGAGAGAGCACTGTGTTGGGGGAGAGAGAGAGCACTGTGTTGGTTGAGAGGGAGAGAGCTCTCTGTTGGGGGAGAGAGAGAGCAGTGTGTTGGGGGAGAGAGAGAGCGCTGTGTTGGGAGAGAGAGAGAGCACTGTGTTGGTGGAGAGGGAGAGAGCACTCTGTTGGGGGAGAGAGAGAGCACTGTGTTGGGGAGAGAGAGAGCACCATGTTGGGACAGAGAGAGAGTATTGTGTTGGAGGAGAGAGAGAGCACTCTGTTGGGGGAGAGAGAAAGCACTGTGTTGGGGAGAGAGAGAGCACTGTGTTGGTGGAGAGGGAGAGAGCACTCTGTTGGGGGAGAGAGAGTACACTGTGTTGGGGGAGAGAGAGAGCGCTGTGTTGGGAGAGAGAGAGAGCACTGTGTTTGTGGAGAGGGAGAGAGCACTCTGTTTGGGGAGAGAGAGAGTACTGTGTTGGGGGAGAGAGAGAGCACTGTGCTGGGGAAGAGCGCTGTGTTGGGGGATAGAGAGAGCACTGTGTTGGGGAGAGAGAGAGCAGTACTGGAGGAGAGAGAGTGCACTGCATTGGGGGAGAGAGAGGGAGCACTGTGTTGCGGGAGAGAGAGAGAGCACTGTGCTGGTGCAAAGAGAGAGCACTGTGTTGGGAGAGAGAGAGTATAGTGTTGGGGAGAGAGAGCACTGTGTTGGGGGAGTGAGAGAGCACTGCATTGGGGGAGAGAGAGAGAGAGCACTGTGTTGGGGAGAGAGAGCACTGCATTGGGCAAAGAGAGAGAGCACTGTATTGGGGGAGACGGAGCACTGTGTTGGGGCGACAGAGCACTGTGTTGGGGGAGAGAGAGAGCTGTGTTGGGAGAGAGAGAGAGCACTGCATTGGGAGAGACAGAGCACTGCATTGGGGGAGAGCACTGTGTTGATGGAGAGAGGGAGCACTGTGTTGTGCAGGGAGAGCACTGTTTTGGTAGAGAGGGAGAGCACTGCATTGGGGCAGAGAGAGCACGGAATTGGGTAAGATCAGTGTGTTGGGAGAGAGAGAGCACTGTATTGGGATAGAGAGCACTGTGTTGGGGAGAGAAAGAGCACTGCATTGGGGGAGAGAAGGACTGCATTGGCAGAGAGCACTGTGTTGGGGAGAGAGAGGGAGCACTGTGATGGGGGAGAGAGAGAGCACTGTGCTGGCGGAAAGAGAGAGCACTGCATTGTGGGAGAGAGAGAGAGCACTGTGCTGGTGGAGAGCTAGAGAGCACTGTGTTGCCAGAGAGAGAGCACTGTGTTGGGGAGAGAGAGAGCGGACTGTGTTGGGGGAGAGAGAGAGCACAGCATTGGGGGAGAGAGAGAGCACTGTGTTGGGGGAGAGAGAGAGCACTGTGTTGTGGGAGAGAGAGAGCACTGCATTGGGAGAGAGAGAGAGCACTGTGTTGGGGGAGAGAAGGACTGCATTGGGGTAGAGAAGGACTGCATTGGCGGAGAGCACTGTGTTGGGGGGGGGAGAGAGGGCACTGTGTTGGGGGAGAGAGAGCACTGTGTTGTGGGAGAGAGAGAGAGCACAGTGTTGAGGGAGAGAAGGACTGCATTATAGGAGAGCACTCTGTTGGGGGAGAGAGATGGAGCACTGTCTTGGGGGAGAGAGAGAGCACTGTGCTGGCGGAAAGAAAGAGCACTGTGTTGGGGGAGAGAGAACACTGTGTTGGTGGAGAGAGAGAGCAATGTGTTGGTAGAGAGAGAGCACTGTGTTGGGGAGAGAGAGAGCACTGTGTTGAAGAGAGAGTGAGCACTGTGTTGGGGAGAGAGAGCACTGTGTTGGTGGAGGGAGAGAGCAATGTGTTGGTGGAGAGAGAGCACTGTGTTGGGGGAGAGAGAGAGCACTGTGTTGGTGGAGAGAGAGAGCACTCTGTTGGGGGAGAGAGAGAGCACTGTGTTGGGAAAGAGAGAGAGCACCATGTTGGGACATAGAGAGAGTATTGTGTTGGAGGAGAGAGCGAGCACTCTATTGGTGGAAGAGAGAGCACTGTGTTGGGGGAGAGAGAGAGCACTGCATTGGGGGAGAGAGAGAGAGCACTGTGTTTGGGAGAGAGAGCACTGCATTGGGCAAAGAGAGAGAGCACTGTATTGGGGAGAGAGAGCACTGTGTTGGGGAGACAGAGCACTGTTTTGGGGGAGAGCGAGAGCTGTGTTGGGAGAGAGAGAGAGCACTGCATTGGGGGAGAGAGAGCACTGCATTGGGCGAGAGCACTGTGTTGATGGAGAGAGGGAACACTGTGTTGGGGGAGAGAGAGGGAGCACTGTGTTGGGCAGGGAGAGCACTGTTTTGGTAGAGAGGGAGAGCAATGCATTGGGGGAGAGAGAGCACTGAATTGGGTGAGATCAGTGTGTTGGGAGAGAGGGAGCACTGTATTGGGATAGAGAGCACAGTGTTGGGGAGAGAGAGAGCACTGCATTGGGGAGAGAAGGACTGCATTGGCAGAGAGCACTGTGTTGGGGGAGAGAGAGGGAGCACTGTGATGGGGGAGAGAGAGAGCACTGTGCTGGCGGAAAGAGAGAGCACTGCATTGTGGGAGAGAGAGAGAGCACTGTGTTGGTGGAGAGAGAGAGCACTGTGTTGCCAGAGAGAGAGCACTGTGTTGGGGAGAGAGAGAGCGGACTGTGTTGGGGGAGAGAGAGAGCACTGTGTTGTGGGAGAGAGAGAGCACTGTGTTGGGGGAGAGAGAGAGCACTGCATTGGGGGAGAGAGAGAGCACTGTGTTGGGGGAGAGAAGGACTGCATTGGGGTAGAGAAGGACTGCATTGGCGGAGAGCACTGTGTTGGGGGAGAGAGAGGGAGCACTGTGTTGGGGGGAGAGAGAGAGCACTGTGTTGGGGGAGAGAGAGCACTGTGTTGTGGGAGAGAGAGAGAGCACAGTGTTGGGGGAGAGAAGGACTGCATTGGGGGAGAGAAGGACTGCATTGGCGGAGAGCACTCTGTTGGGGGAGAGAGAGGGAGCACTGTGTTGGGGGAGAGAGAGCACTGTGCTGGCGGAAAGAGAGAGCACTCCATTGGGGAGGTAGAGAGCACTGTGTTGGGGGAGAGAGAGCACTGTGTTGGTGGAGAGAGAGAGAGCAATGTGTTGGTGGAGAGAGAGTATAGTGTTGGGGAGAGAGAGCACTGTGTTGGGGGAGAGAGAGAGCACTGCATTGGGGGAGAGAGAGAGAGAGCACTGTGTTGGGGAGAGAGAGCACTGCATTGGGCAAAGAGAGAGAGCACTGTATTGGGGGAGAGAGAGCACTGTGTTGGGGCGACAGAGCACTGTGTTGGAGGAGAGAGAGAGCTGTGTTTGGAGAGAGAGAGAGCACTGCATTGGGGGAGAGAGAGCACTGCATTGGGGGAGAGCACTGTGTTGATGGAGAGAGGGAGCACTGTGTTGGGGGAGAGAGAGGGAGCACTGTATTGGGCAGGGAGAGCACGGTTTTGGTAGAGATGGAGAGCACTGCATTGGGGCAGAGAGAGCACGGAATTGGGTAAGATCAGTGTGTTGGGAGAGAGAGAGCACTGTATTGGGATAGAGAGCACTGTGTTCGGGAGAGAAAGAGCACTGCATTGGGGGAGAGAAGGACTGCATTGGCAGAGAGCACTGTGTTGGTGGAGAGCGAGAGGGCACTGTGTTGCCAGAGAGAGAGCACTGTGTTGGGGAGAGAGAGAGCGGACTGTGTTGGGGGAGAGAGAGAGCACAGCATTGGGGGAGAGAGAGAGCACTGTGTTGGGGGAGAGAGAGAGCACTGTGTTGGGGGAGAGAGAGAGCACTGCATTGGGGGAGAGAGAGAGCACTGTGTTGGGGGAGAGAAGGACTGCATTGGGGTAGAGAAGGACTGCATTGGCGGAGAGCACTGTGTTGGGGGGGAGAGAGGGCACTGTGTTGGGGGAGAGAGAGCACTGTGTTGTGGGAGAGAGAGAGAGCACAGTGTTGGGGGAGAGAAGGACTGCATTGGGGGAGAGAAGGACTGCATTGGCGGAGAGCACTCTGTTGGGGGAGAGAGAGGGAGCACTGTGTTGGGGGAGAGAGATAGCACTGTGCTGGCGGAAAGAGAGAGCACTGCATTGGGGAGAGAGAGAGCACTGTGTTGGGGGAGAGAGAGCACTGTGTTGGGGGGGAGAGAACACTGTGTTGGTGGAGAGAGAGAGCAATGTGTTGGTGGAGAGAGAGCACTGTGTTGGGGAGGGAGAGAGCACTGTGTTGGGGAGAGAGTGAGCACTGTGTTGGGGGAGAGAGAGCATTGTGTTGGTGGAGGGAGAGAGCAATGTGTTGGTGGAGAGAGAGCACTGTGTTGGGGGAGAGAGAGAGCACTGTGTTGGTGGAGAGGGAGAGAGCACTCTGTTGGGGGAGAGAGAGAGCACTGTGTTGGGGAGAGAGAGAGCACCATGTTGGGACATAGAGAGAGTATTGTGTTGGAGGAGAGAGAGAGCACTCTGTTGGGGGAGAGAGAGAGCACTGTGTTGGGGAGAGAGGGAGCACTGTGTTGGGGGAGAGAGAGAGCATTGTGTTGGTGGAGAGGGAGAGAGCACTCTGTTGGGGGAGAGCGAGCTATGTGTTGGGGGAGAGAGAGAGCGCTGTGTTGGGAGAGAGAGAGAGCACTGTGTTGGTGGAGAGGGAGAGAGCACTCTGTTGGGGGAGAGAGAGAGCACTGTGCTGGGGAGAGAGAGAGCACCATGTTGGGACAGAGAGAGAGTATTGTGTTGGAGGAGAGAGAGAGCACTGTGTTGGGGGAGAGAGAGTACTGTGTTGGGGGAGAGAGAGAGCACTGTGTTGGGGGAGAGAGAGAGCACTGTGTTGGGGAAGAGCGCTGTGTTGGGGGATAGAGAGAGCACTGTGTTGGGGAGAGAGAGAGCAGTATTGGAGGAGAGAGAGTGCACTGCATTGGGGGAGAGAGAGGGAGCACTGTGATGGGGGAGAGAGAGAGCAGTGTGCTTTCGGAAAGAGAGAGCACTGCATTGTGGGAGAGAGAGAGAGCACTGTGTTGGTGGAGAGAGAGAGAGCACTGTGTTGCCAGAGAGAGAGCACTGTGTTGGGGAGAGAGAGAGCAGACTGTGTTGGGGAGAGAGAGAGCATAGCATTGGGGGAGAGAGAGAGCACTGTGTTGGGGGAGAGAGAGAGCACTATGTTGGGGAAGAGAGAGCGCACTGCATTGGGGGAGAGAGAGAGCACTGTGTTGGGGGAGAGAAGGACTGCATTGGGGTAGAGAAGGACTGCATTGGCGGAGAGCACTGAGTTGGGGGAGAGAGAGGAAGCACTGTGTTGGAGGACAGAGAGAGCACTGTGTTGGGGAAGAGCGCTGTGTTGGGGGATAGAGAGAGCACTGTGTTGGGGAGAGAGAGACCAGTATTGGAGGAGAGAGAGTGCACTGCATTGGGGGAGGGAGAGGGAGCACTGTGTTGCGGGAGAGAGAGAGCACTGTGCTGGTGCAAAGAGAGAGCACTGTGTTGGGAGAGAGAGAGTATAGTGTTGGGGAGAGAGAGCACTGCATTGGGGGAGAGAGAAAAAGCACTGTATTGGGGGAGAGAGAGCACTGTGTTGGGGAGACAGAGCACTGTGTTGGGGGAGAGAGAGAGCTCTGTTGGGAGAGAGAGTGCACTGCATTGGGGGAGGGAGAGGGAGCACTGTGTTGCGGGAGAGAGAGAGCACTGTGCTGGTGCAAAGAGAGAGCACTGTGTTGGGAGAGAGAGAGTATAGTGTTGGGGAGAGAGAGCACTGCATTGGGGGAGAGAGAAAAAGCACTGTATTGGGGGGAGAGAGAGCACTATGTTGGGGAGAGAGAGCACTGTGTTGGGGTAGAGAGAGAGCACTGCATTGGGGGAGAGAGAGAGAGAGAGAGCACTGTGTTGGGGAGAGAGAGCACTGCATTGGGCAAAGAGAGAGAGCACTGTATTGGGGGAGAGAGAGCACTGTGTTGGGGGAGAGCACTGTGTTGATGGAGAGAGGGAGCACTGTGTTGGGGGAGAGAGAGGGAGCACTGTGTTGGGCAGGGAGAGCACTGTTTTGGTAGAGAGGGAGAGCACTGCATTGGGGGAGAGAGAGCACTGAATTGGGTGAGATCAGTGTGTTGGGAGAGAGAGAGCACTGTATTGGGATAGAGAGCACTGTGTTGGGGAGAGAGAGAGCACTGCATTGGGGGAGAGCAGGACTGCATTGGCAGAGAGCACTGTGTTGGGGGAGAGAGAGGGAGCACTGTGATGTGGGAGAGAGAGAGCACTGTGCTGGCGGAAAGAGAGAGCACTGCATTGTGGGAGAGAGAGAGAGCACTGTGTTGGTGGAGAGAGAGAGAGCACTGTGTTGCCAGGGTGAGAGCACTGTGTTGGGAAGAGACAGAACGGACTGTGTTGGGGGAGAGAGAGAGCACAGCATTGGGGGAGAGAGAGAGCACTGTGTTGGGGGAGAGAGAGAGCACTGTGTTGGGGAAGAGAGAGAGCACTGCATTGGGGGAGAGAGAGAGCACTGTGTTGGGGGAGAGAAGGACTGCATTGGCGGAGAGCACTGTGTTGGGGGAGAGAGAGGGAGCACTGTGTTGGGGGGAGAGAGAGAGCACTGTGTTGGGGGAGAGAGAGCACTGTGTTGTGGGAGAGAGAGAGCACTGTGTTGTGGGAGAGAGAGTGCACTGCATTGGGGGAGAGAGAGGGAGCACTGTGTTGGGCGAGAGAGAGAGCACTGTGCTGGTGCAAAGAGAGAGCACTGTGTTGGGGGAGAGAGAGCACTGTGTTGGGGAGAGCGATGTGTTGGGGAGAGAGACAGCAGAATTGGAGGAGAGAGAGAGCACTGCATTGGGGGAGAGAGAGGGAGCCCTGTGTTGGGGAAGAGAGGGAGCACTTTGCTGGCGGAAAGAGAGAGCACTGCATTGGGGAAGAGAGAGGGAGCACTGTGTTGGGGGAGAGAGAGAGCACTGTGCTGGCGGAAAGAGAGAGCACTGCATTGGGGGGGAGAGAGAGAACACTACTTTTGGGGAGACTGAGCACTGTGTTGGGGAGAGAGAGCACTGTGTTGGGGAGAGAGAGCACTGTGTTGGGGAAGAGAGCACTGTATTGGGGGACAGAGAGCACTGTGTTGGGGAGAGAGAGCACTGTGTTGGGGGAGAGAGGGAGAGCACTGTGTTGGGGAGAAAGAGAGTACTGCATTGGAGGAGAGAGAGCACTGTTTTGGGGGAGAGAGAGAGCACAGCATTGGGGGGGGGGGGAAGAGATAGAGCACTGTGTTGGTGGAGAGGGAGAGAGCACTCTGTTGGGGGAGAGAGAGTGCACTGTGTTGTGGGAGAGAGAATGCTGTGTTGGGGGAGAGAGAGAGCACTGTGTTGGGGAAGAGCGCTGTGTTGGGGGATAGAGAGAGCACTGTGTTGGGGAGAGAGAGAGCAGTATTGGAGGAGAGAGAGTGCACTGCATTGGGGGAGAGAGAGGGAGCATTGTGTTGGGGGAGAGAGAGAGCACTGTGCTGGCGCAAAGAGAGAGCACTGTGTTGGGAGAGAGAGAGTATAGTGCTGGGGAGAGAGAGCACTGCATTGGGGGAGAGAGCAAAAGCACCGTATTGGGGGAGAGAGAGCACTGTGTTGGGGAGAGAGAGCACTGTGTTGGGGGAGAGAGAGAGCACTGCATTGGGAGAGAGAGCACTGCATTGGGCAAAGAGAGAGAGCACTGTATTGGGGGAGAGAGAGCATTGTGTTGGGGAGACAGAGCACTGTTTTGGGGAGAGCGAGAGCTGTGTTGGGAGAGAGAGAGAGAGAGAGCACTGCATTGGGGGAGAGAGGGCACTGCATTGGGGGAGAGCACTGTGTTGATGGAGAGAGGGAACACTGTGTTGGGGGAGAGAGAGGGAGCACTGTGTTGGGCAGGGAGAGCACTGTGTTGGTGGAGGGAGAGAGCAATGTGTTGGTGGAGAGAGAGCACTGTGTTGGGGGAGAGAGAGAGCACTGTGTTGGTGGAGAGAGAGAGCACTCTGTTGGGGGAGAGAGAGAGCACTGTGTTGGGGAGAGAGAGAGCACCATGTTGGGACATAGAGAGAGTATTGTGTTGGAGGAGAGAGAGAGCACTCTATTGGGGGAGAGAGAGCACTGTGTTGGGGAGAGAGAGCACTGTGTTGGGGGAGAGAGAGAGCACTGCATTGGGGGAGAGAGAGAGAGCACTGTGTTTGGGAGAGAGAGCACTGCATTGGGCAAAGAGAGAGAGCACTGTATTGGGGGAGAGAGAGCACTGTTTTGGGGGAGAGCGAGAGCTGTGTTGGGAGAGAGAGAGAGCACTGCATTGGGGGAGAGAGAGCACTGCATTGGGCGAGAGCACTGTGTTGATGGAGAGAGGGAACACTGTGTTGGGGGAGAGAGAGGGAGCACTGTGTTGGGCAGGGAGAGCACTGTTTTGGTAGAGAGGGAGAGCACTGCATTGGGGGAGAGAGAGCACTGAATTGGGTGAGATCAGTGTGTTGGGAGAGAGGGAGCACTGTATTGGGATAGAGAGCACAGTGTTGGGGAGAGAGAGAGCACTGCATTGGGGAGAGAAGGACTGCATTGGCAGAGAGCACTGTGTTGGGGAGAGAGAGGGAGCACTGTGATGGGGGAGAGAGAGAGCACTGTGCTGGCGGAAAGAGAGAGCACTGCATTGTGGGAGAGAGAGAGAGCACTGTGTTGGTGGAGAGCGAGAGAGCACTGTGTTGCCAGAGAGAGAGCACTGTGTTGGGGAGAGAGAGAGCGGACTGTGTTGGGGGAGAGAGAGAGCACAGCATTGGGGGAGAGAGAGAGCACTGTGTTGGGGGAGAGAGAGAGCACTGTGTTGGGGGAGAGAGAGAGCACTGCATTGGGGGAGAGAGAGAGCACTGTGTTGGGGGAGAGAAGGACTGCATTGGGGTAGAGAAGGACTGCATTGGCGGAGAGCACTGTGTTGGGGGGGGAGAGAGGGCACTGTGTTGGGGGAGAGAGAGCACTGTGTTGTGGGAGAGAGAGAGAGCACAGTGTTTGGGGAGAGAAGGACTGCATTGGGGGAGAGAAGGACTGCATTGGCGGAGAGCACTCTGTTGGGTGAGAGAGAGGGAGCACTGTGTTGGGGGAGAGAGAGAGCACTGTGCTGGCGGAAAGAGAGAGCACTGCATTGGGGAGAGAGAGAGCACTGTGTTGGGGGAGAGAGAGCACTGTGTTGGGGGAGAGAGAACACTGTGTTGGTGGAGAGAGAGAGCAATGTGTTGGTGGAGAGAGAGCACTGTGTTGGGGAGAGAGAGAGCACTGTGTTGGGGAGAGAGTGAGCACTGTGTTGGGGGAGAGAGAGCATTGTGTTGGTGGAGGGAGAGAGCAATGTGTTGGTGGAGAGAGAGCACTGTGTTGGGGGAGAGAGAGAGCACTGTGTTGGTGGAGAGGGAGAGAGCACTCTGTTGGGGGAGAGAGAGAGCACTGTGTTGGGGAGAGAGAGAGCACCATGTTGGGATATAGAGAGAGTATTGTGTTGGAGGAGAGAGAGAGCACTCTGTTGGGGGAGAGAGAGAGCACTGTGTTGGGGAGAGAGAGCACTGTGTTGGGGGAGAGAGAGAGCACTGTGTTGGTGGAGAGGGAGAGAGCACTCTGTTGGGGGAGAGAGAGAGCTATGTGTTGGGGGAGACAGAGAGCGCTGTGTTGGGAGAGAGAGAGAGCACTGTGTTGGTGGAGAGGGAGAGAGCACTCTGTTGGGGGAGAGAGAGCACTGTGCTGGGGAGAGAGAGAGCACCATGTTGGGACAGAGAGAGAGTATTGTGTTGGAGGAGAGAGAGAGCACTGTGTTGGGGGAGAGAGAGTACTGTGCTGGGGGAGAGAGAGAGCACTGTGTTGGGGGAGAGAGAGAGCACTGTGTTGGGGAAGAGCGCTGTGTTGGGGGATAGAGAGAGCACTGTGTTGGGGAGAGAGAGAGCAGTATTGGAGGAGAGAGAGTGCACTGCATTGGGGGAGAGAGAGGGAGCACTTTGTTGCAGGAGAGAGAGAGCACTGTGCTGGTGCAAAGAGAGTGCACTGTGTTGGGAGAGAGAGAGTATAGTGATGGGGAGAGAGAGCACTGCATTGGGGGAGAGGGAAAAAGCACTCTATTGGGGGAGAGCGAGCACTGTGTTGGGGAGAGAGAGCACTGTGTTGGGGGAGAGAGAGAGCACTGCATTGGGGGAGAGAGAGAGAGAGCACTGTGTTGGGGAGAGAGAGCACTGCATTGGGCAAAGAGAGAGAGCACTGTATTGGGGGAGACAGAGCACTGTGTTGGGGGAGAGAGAGAGCTGTGTTGGGAGAGAGAGAGCCCTGCATTGGGAGAGAGAGCACTGCATTGGGGGAGAGCACTGTGTTGACGGAGAGAGGGAGCACTGTGTTGGGGGAGAGAGAGGGAGCACTGTGTTGGGCAGGGAGAGCACTGTTTTGGTAGAGAGGGAGAGCACTGAAATGGGGGAGAGAGAGCACGGAATTGGGTAAGATCAGTGTGTTGGGAGAGAGAGAGCACTGTATTGGGATAGAGAGCACTGTGTTGGGGAGAGAAAGAGCACTGCATTGGGGAGAGAAGGACTGCAATGGCGGAGAGAACTGTGTTGGGGGAGAGAGAGGGAGCACTGTGATGGGGGAGAGAGAGAGCACTGCATTGTGGGAGAGAGAGAGAGCACTGTGTTGGTGGAGAGAGAGAGAGCACTGTGTTGCCAGAGAGAGAGCACTGTGTTGGGAGAGAGAGAGCACTGTGTTGGGGGAGAGAGAGAGCACTGTGTTGGGGAAGAGAGAGAGCACTGCATTGGGGGAGAGAGAGAGCACTGTGTTGGGGGAGAGAAGGACTGCATTGGGGTAGAGAAGGACTGCATTGGCGGAGAGCACTGAGTTGGGGGTGAGAGAGGAAGCACTGTGTTGGGGGACAGAGAGAGCACTGTGTTGGGGAAGAGCGCTGTGTTGGGGGATAGAGAGAGCACTGTGTTGGGGAGAGAGAGACCAGTATTGGAGGAGAGAGAGTGCACTGCATTGGGGGAGGGAGAGGGAGCACTGTGTTGCGGGAGAGAGAGAGCACTGTGCTGGTGCAAAGAGAGAGCTCTGTGTTGGGAGAGAGAGAGTATAGTGTTGGGGAGAGAGAGCACTGCATTGGGGGAGAGAGAAAAAGCACTGTATTGGGGGAGAGAGAGCACTGTGTTGGGGAGACAGAGCACTGTGTTGGGGGAGAGAGAGAGCTCTGTTGGGAGAGAGAGAGTGCACTGCATCGGGGGAGAGAGAGCACTGCATTGGGGGAGAGCACTGTGTTGATGGAGAGAGGGAACACTGTGTTGGGGGAGAGAGAGGGAGCACTGTGTTGGGCAGGGAGAGCACTGTTTTGGTAGAGAGGGAGAGCACTGCATTGGGGGAGAGAGAGCACTGAATTGGGTGAGATCAGTGTGTTGGGAGAGAGAGAGCACTGTATTGGGATAGAGAGCACTGTGGCGGGGAGAGAAAGAGCACTGCATTGTGGGGGGAGAAGGACTGCATTGGCGGAGAGCACTGTGTTGCGGGAGAGAGAGGGAGCACTGTGATGGGGGAGAAAGAGTGCACTGTGCTGGCGGAAAGAGAGAGCACTGCATTGTGGGAGAGAGAGAGAGCACTGTGTTGGTGGAGAGAGAGAGCACTGTGTTGCCAGAGAGAGAGCACTGTGTTGGGGAGAGAGAGAGCATAGCATTGGGGGAGAGAGAGAGCACTGTGTAGGGGGCTAGATAGAGCACTGTGTCGGGGAAGAGAGAGAGCACAGCATTGGGGGAGAGAGAGAGAGAGAGCACTGAGTTGGGGAGAGAGTGAGCTCTGTGTTGGGGGAGAGAGGGGGAGCACTGTGTTGGGGGAGAGAGAGAGCACTGTGTTGGGGGAGAGAGAGATCACTGTGTTGCGGGAGAGAGAGAGCACTCTGTTGGGGAGAGAGTGAGTACTGTTTTTTGGGGGAGAGAGAGGGCACTGTGTTGGGGGAGAGAGAGAGCACTGTGTTGAGGGAGAGAGAGCACTGTGTTGGGGGAGAGAGAGCACTGTGTTGGAGGAGAGAGGGAGCACTGCATTGGGGGAGAGAGAGATCACTGTGTTGGTGGAGAGAGAGAGCACTGTGTTGGGGAGAGAGAGCACTGCATTGGGGGAAAGAGAGAGCACTGTGTTGGGGAGAGAGTAAGCACTGTGTTGGGGAGAGAGTGAGCACTGTGTTGGGAAGAGATAGTACTCCATTGAGGGGGTGAGAGAGCACTGTGCTGTGGGAGAGCGAGGGCACTCTGTTGGGGGGAGAGAGAGCACTGCGTTGGTGGAGAGAGAGCACTCTGTTGGTGGAGAGAGAGAGAGTACTGTATTGGGGAGAAAGAGAGCACTGCGTTGGGGGGGGAGAGAGAGCACTGCATTGGCGGGGGGGGGGGGGGGGGGAGAGCCCTGTGTTGGTGGAGAGGGAGAGAGCACTCTGTTGGGGGAGAGAGAGTACACCATGTTGGGACATAGAGAGAGTACTGTGTTGGAGGAGAGGGAGAGCACTGTTTTGGGGGAGAGAGAGCACTGTGTTGGGGAGAGCGCTGTGTTGGGGGGGAGAGACAGCACTGTGTTGGGGAGAGAGAGAGCAGTATTGGAGGAGAGAGAGAGCACTGCATTGGGGGAGAGAGAGCGAGTACTGTGTTGGGTGAGAGAGAGAGAGCACTGTGCTGGCGGAAAGAGAGAGCAGTGTGTTGGGGGAGAGAGAGAGCACTGTTTTGGGGGAGAGAGAGAGCACTGTGGTGGGGAGAGCGAGAGCACTGTGTTGGGGGAGAGAGGGAGAGCACTGCATTGAGGGAGAGAGAGAGAGAGCACTGTGTTGGGGAGAGAGAGCACTGCATTTGACAAAGAGAGAGAGCACTGTATTGGGGGAGAGAGAGCACTGTGTTGGGGAGACAGAGCACTGTTTTGGTGGAGAGAGAGAGCACTGCATTGGGCAAAGAGAGAGAGCACAGTATTGGGGGAGAGAGAGCACTGTGTTGGGGAGACAGAGCACTGTTTTGGGGGAGAGAGAGAGCTGTGTTGGGACAGAGAGAGCACTGCATTGGGGGAGAGAGAGCACTGCATTGGGGGAGAGCACTGTGTTGATGGAGAGAGGGAGCACTGTGTTGGGGGAGAGAGAGGGAGCACTGTGTTGGGCAGGGAGAGCACTGTTTTGGTAGAGAGGGAGAGCACTGCATTGGGGGAGAGAGTGCACTGAATTGGGTGAGGTCAGTGTATTGGGAGAGAGAGAGCACTGTATTGGGATAGAGAGCACTGTGTTGAGGAGAGAGAGAGCATTGCATTGGGGTAGAGAAGGACTGCATTGGCGGAGAGCACTGTGTTGGGGAGGAAGAGAGCACTGTGTTGGGGGAGAGAGAGAGCACTGTGTTGGGGGAGAGAGAGCACTGTGTTGGGTGAGAGAGAGAGCACTGTATTTGGGGAGAGAGAGCACTGTTGGGGAGGAAGAGAGCACTGTGTTGGGGGAGGGAGAGAGCACTGTGTTGGGGGAGAGAGAGCACTGTGTTGGGGGAGAGAGAGCACTGTGTTGGGGGAGAGAGAGAGCACTGTGTTGGGGGAGAGAGAGAGAGCACTGCATTGGGGGAGAGAGAGAGCACTGTGTTGGGGGAGAGAAGGACTGCATTGGGGTAGAGAAGGACTGCATTGGCGGAGAGCACTGTGTTGGGGGGGAGAGAGGGCACTGTGTTGGGGGAGAGAGAGCACTGTGTTGTGGGAGAGAGAGAGAGCACAGTGTTTGGGGAGAGAAGGACTGCATTGGGGGAGAGAAGGACTGCATTGGCGGAGAGCACTCTGTTGGGTGAGAGAGAGGGAGCACTGTGTTGGGGGAGAGAGAGAGCACTGTGCTGGCGGAAAGAGAGAGCACTGCATTGGGGAGAGAGAGAGCACTGTGTTGGGGGAGAGAGAGCACTGTGTTGGGGGAGAGAGAACACTGTGTTGGTGGAGAGAGAGAGCAATGTGTTGGTGGAGAGAGAGCACTGTGTTGGGGAGAGAGAGAGCACTGTGTTGGGGAGAGAGTGAGCACTGTGTTGGGGGAGAGAGAGCATTGTGTTGGTGGAGGGAGAGAGCAATGTGTTGGTGGAGAGAGAGCACTGTGTTGGGGGAGAGAGAGAGCACTGTGTTGGTGGAGAGGGAGAGAGCACTCTGTTGGGGGAGAGAGAGAGCACTGTGTTGGGGAGAGAGAGAGCACCATGTTGGGATATAGAGAGAGTATTGTGTTGGAGGAGAGAGAGAGCACTCTGTTGGGGGAGAGAGAGAGCACTGTGTTGGGGAGAGAGAGCACTGTGTTGGGGGAGAGAGAGAGCACTGTGTTGGTGGAGAGGGAGAGAGCACTCTGTTGGGGGAGAGAGAGAGCTATGTGTTGGGGGAGACAGAGAGCGCTGTGTTGGGAGAGAGAGAGAGCACTGTGTTGGTGGAGAGGGAGAGAGCACTCTGTTGGGGGAGAGAGAGCACTGTGCTGGGGAGAGAGAGAGCACCATGTTGGGACA
This sequence comes from Scyliorhinus torazame, assembly GCF_047496885.1. Taxonomy (NCBI): domain Eukaryota; kingdom Metazoa; phylum Chordata; class Chondrichthyes; order Carcharhiniformes; family Scyliorhinidae; genus Scyliorhinus; species Scyliorhinus torazame. The sequence goes on along the minus strand of NC_092714.1, from coordinate 255,797,701 downwards.
GAGAGAGAGTATTGTGTTGGAGGAGAGAGAGAGCACTGTGTTGGGGGAGAGAGAGTACTGTGCTGGGGGAGAGAGAGAGCACTGTGTTGGGGGAGAGAGAGAGCACTGTGTTGGGGAAGAGCGCTGTGTTGGGGGATAGAGAGAGCACTGTGTTGGGGAGAGAGAGAGCAGTATTGGAGGAGAGAGAGTGCACTGCATTGGGGGAGAGAGAGGGAGCACTTTGTTGCAGGAGAGAGAGAGCACTGTGCTGGTGCAAAGAGAGTGCACTGTGTTGGGAGAGAGAGAGTATAGTGATGGGGAGAGAGAGCACTGCATTGGGGGAGAGGGAAAAAGCACTCTATTGGGGGAGAGCGAGCACTGTGTTGGGGAGAGAGAGCACTGTGTTGGGGGAGAGAGAGAGCACTGCATTGGGGGAGAGAGAGAGAGAGCACTGTGTTGGGGAGAGAGAGCACTGCATTGGGCAAAGAGAGAGAGCACTGTATTGGGGGAGACAGAGCACTGTGTTGGGGGAGAGAGAGAGCTGTGTTGGGAGAGAGAGAGCCCTGCATTGGGGGAGAGAGCACTGCATTGGGGGAGAGCACTGTGTTGACGGAGAGAGGGAGCACTGTGTTGGGGGAGAGAGAGGGAGCACTGTGTTGGGCAGGGAGAGCACTGTTTTGGTAGAGAGGGAGAGCACTGAAATGGGGGAGAGAGAGCACGGAATTGGGTAAGATCAGTGTGTTGGGAGAGAGAGAGCACTGTATTGGGATAGAGAGCACTGTGTTGGGGAGAGAAAGAGCACTGCATTGGGGAGAGAAGGACTGCAATGGCGGAGAGAACTGTGTTGGGGGAGAGAGAGGGAGCACTGTGATGGGGGAGAGAGAGAGCACTGCATTGTGGGAGAGAGAGAGAGCACTGTGTTGGTGGAGAGAGAGAGAGCACTGTGTTGCCAGAGAGAGAGCACTGTGTTGGGAGAGAGAGAGCACTGTGTTGGGGGAGAGAGAGAGCACTGTGTTGGGGAAGAGAGAGAGCACTGCATTGGGGGAGAGAGAGAGCACTGTGTTGGGGGAGAGAAGGACTGCATTGGGGTAGAGAAGGACTGCATTGGCGGAGAGCACTGAGTTGGGGGTGAGAGAGGAAGCACTGTGTTGGGGGACAGAGAGAGCACTGTGTTGGGGAAGAGCGCTGTGTTGGGGGATAGAGAGAGCACTGTGTTGGGGAGAGAGAGACCAGTATTGGAGGAGAGAGAGTGCACTGCATTGGGGGAGGGAGAGGGAGCACTGTGTTGCGGGAGAGAGAGAGCACTGTGCTGGTGCAAAGAGAGAGCTCTGTGTTGGGAGAGAGAGAGTATAGTGTTGGGGAGAGAGAGCACTGCATTGGGGGAGAGAGAAAAAGCACTGTATTGGGGGAGAGAGAGCACTGTGTTGGGGAGACAGAGCACTGTGTTGGGGGAGAGAGAGAGCTCTGTTGGGAGAGAGAGAGTGCACTGCATCGGGGGAGAGAGAGCACTGCATTGGGGGAGAGCACTGTGTTGATGGAGAGAGGGAACACTGTGTTGGGGGAGAGAGAGGGAGCACTGTGTTGGGCAGGGAGAGCACTGTTTTGGTAGAGAGGGAGAGCACTGCATTGGGGGAGAGAGAGCACTGAATTGGGTGAGATCAGTGTGTTGGGAGAGAGAGAGCACTGTATTGGGATAGAGAGCACTGTGTCGGGGAGAGAAAGAGCACTGCATTGTGGGGGGAGAAGGACTGCATTGGCGGAGAGCACTGTGTTGCGGGAGAGAGAGGGAGCACTGTGATGGGGGAGAAAGAGTGCACTGTGCTGGCGGAAAGAGAGAGCACTGCATTGTGGGAGAGAGAGAGAGCACTGTGTTGGTGGAGAGAGAGAGCACTGTGTTGCCAGAGAGAGAGCACTGTGTTGGGGAGAGAGAGAGCATAGCATTGGGGGAGAGAGAGAGCACTGTGTAGGGGGCTAGATAGAGCACTGTGTCGGGGAAGAGAGAGAGCACAGCATTGGGGGAGAGAGAGAGAGAGAGCACTGAGTTGGGGAGAGAGTGAGCTCTGTGTTGGGGGAGAGAGGGGGAGCACTGTGTTGGGGGAGAGAGAGAGCACTGTGTTGGGGGAGAGAGAGATCACTGTGTTGCGGGAGAGAGAGAGCACTCTGTTGGGGAGAGAGTGAGTACTGTTTTTTGGGGGAGAGAGAGGGCACTGTGTTGGGGGAGAGAGAGAGCACTGTGTTGAGGGAGAGAGAGCACTGTGTTGGGGGAGAGAGAGCACTGTGTTGGAGGAGAGAGGGAGCACTGCATTGGGGGAGAGAGAGATCACTGTGTTGGTGGAGAGAGAGAGCACTGTGTTGGGGAGAGAGAGCACTGCATTGGGGGAAAGAGAGAGCACTGTGTTGGGGAGAGAGTAAGCACTGTGTTGGGGAGAGAGTGAGCACTGTGTTGGGAAGAGATAGTACTCCATTGAGGGGGTGAGAGAGCACTGTGCTGTGGGAGAGCGAGGGCACTCTGTTGGGGGGAGAGAGAGCACTGCGTTGGTGGAGAGAGAGCACTCTGTTGGTGGAGAGAGAGAGAGTACTGTATTGGGGAGAAAGAGAGCACTGCGTTGGGGGGGGAGAGAGAGCACTGCATTGGCGGGGGGGGGGGGGGAGAGAGCACTGTGTTGGTGGAGAGGGAGAGAGCACTCTGTTGGGGGAGAGAGAGTACACCATGTTGGGACATAGAGAGAGTACTGTGTTGGAGGAGAGGGAGAGCACTGTTTTGGGGGAGAGAGAGCACTGTGTTGGGGAGAGCGCTGTGTTGGGGGGGAGAGACAGCACTGTGTTGGGGAGAGAGAGAGCAGTATTAGAGGAGAGAGAGAGCACTGCATTGGGGGAGAGAGAGCGAGTACTGTGTTGGGTGAGAGAGAGAGAGCACTGTGCTGGCGGAAAGAGAGAGCAGTGTGTTGGGGGAGAGAGAGAGCACTGTTTTGGGGGAGAGAGAGAGCACTGTGGTGGGGAGAGCGAGAGCACTGTGTTGGGGGAGAGAGGGAGAGCACTGCATTGAGGGAGAGAGAGAGAGAGCACTGTGTTGGGGAGAGAGAGCACTGCATTTGACAAAGAGAGAGAGCACTGTGTTGGGGGAGAGAGAGCACTGTGTTGGGGAGACAGAGCACTGTTTTGGTGGAGAGAGAGAGCACTGCATTGGGCAAAGAGAGAGAGCACAGTATTGGGGGAGAGAGAGCACTGTGTTGGGGAGACAGAGCACTGTTTTGGGGGAGAGAGAGCTGTGTTGGGAGAGAGAGAGCACTGCATTGGGGGAGAGAGAGCACTGCATTGGGGGAGAGCACTGTGTTGATGGAGAGAGGGAGCACTGTGTTGGGGGAGAGAGAGGGAGCACTGTGTTGGGCAGGGAGAGCACTGTTTTGGTAGAGAGGGAGAGCACTGCATTGGGGGAGAGAGTGCACTGAATTGGGTGAGGTCAGTGTATTGGGAGAGAGAGAGCACTGTATTGGGATAGAGAGCACTGTGTTGAGGAGAGAGAGAGCATTGCATTGGGGTAGAGAAGGACTGCATTGGCGGAGAGCACTGTGTTGGGGAGGAAGAGAGCACTGTGTTGGGGGAGAGAGAGAGCACTGTGTTGGGGGAGAGAGAGCACTGTGTTGGGTGAGAGAGAGAGCACTGTATTTGGGGAGAGAGAGCACTGTTGGGGAGGAAGAGAGCACTGTGTTGGGGGAGGGAGAGAGCACTGTGTTGGGGGAGAGAGAGCACTGTGTTGGGTGAGAGAGAGAGCACTGTGTTGGGGGAGAGAGAGCTCTGTATTGGGGCGAGAGAGAGCACTGTGTGGGGAGAGACAGAGAGCACTGTGTTGGGGGACAGAGAGCACTGTTGGGTGTAAGAGAGTGCACTGTGTTGGGGGAGAGGGAGGGCACTGTGCTGGGGAGACAGAGAGCACTACATTGGGGGAGAGAGCGAGAGCACTGTGTTGGGGAGAGTGAGCACTGCATTGAGGAGAGCAATGTGTTGGTGGAGAGAGAGAGCACTCTGTTGGGGAGAGAGAGAGAGCACTGTGTTGGGCAGAGAGTGTGCTGCATTGGCGGAGAGGGAGGGCATTGCATTGGGGGAGAGAGAGAGAGCACTGCATTGGGGGAGAGCACTGTGTTAGGGGAGAGAGCACTGTGTTGTGGGAGAGAGAGAGCACTGTGTTGGGGGAGCAAGTGCACTGTGTTGGGTGAGAGAGAGAGCACTGTGTTGGGGGAGAGAGAGAGCACTGTGTTGGGGAGGAAGAGAGCACTGTGTTGGGGGAGAGAGAGAGCACAGTGTTGGGGGAGAGAGAGCACCGTGTTGGGGAGAGAGAGAGAGCTCTGTGTTGGGGAGAGAGAGAGCACTGTGTGGGGAGAGACTGAGAGCACTGTGTTGGGGGACAGAGAGAGCACTGTGTTGGGTGTGAGAGAGTGCACTGTGTTGGGGGAGAGGGAGGGCACTGTGCTGGGGAGACAGAGAGCACTACATTGGGGGAGAGAGCGAGAGCACTGTGTTGGGGAGAGTGAGCACTGCATTGAGGAGAGCAATGTGTTGGTGGAGAGAGAGAGCACTCTGTTGGGGAGCGAGAGAGCACTGTGTTGGGCCGAGAGTGCGCTGCATTGGCGGAGAGGGAGAGCACTGCATTGGGGGAGAGAGAGAGCACTGCATTGGGGGAGAGCACTGTGTTGGGGGAGAGAACACTGTGTTGTGCGAGAGCACTGTGTTGGGGGATCAAGAGAGCACTGCATTGGGGGAAAGAGAGCACTGCATTGGGGGAGAGAGAGAGAGCACTGTGTTGGAGAAGAGAGAGCACTGTGTTGGGGGAGAAAGAGAGAACTGGGTTGGGGATGAGAGAGAGCACTGCCTTGGGGCAGAGAGAGAGCACTGTGTTGGGGAGAGAGAGCACTGTGTTGGGGAAAGCGAGAGCACTGTGTTGGGGGTGAGAGAAAGCACTGCATTGGGGCAGACAGAGAGCACTGTGTTGGGGATAGAGAGCACTGTGTTGGGGGGAGAGAGAGCACAGTGTTGGGGAGAGAGAGAGCACTGTGTTGGGGGTCAGAGAGAGCACAGTATTGGGGGAGAGAGAGCACTGTGTTGGGGGTAAGGGAGCACTGCATTAGGGCGAGAAAGAGCACTGGGTTGGGGGGAGAGAAAGCATTGCATTGGGGGAGAGTGAGCGGGAGCACTGTGTCGGGGGAGAGAGCATCCCGAACAGGGCCGGAATGTGGCGACTAGGGGCTTTTCACAGTACCTTAATTTGAAGCCTACTTGTGACAATAAGCGATTTTCATTTCATTTTTTCCCCATTGCATTGGGGGAAAGAGAGAGCATCGTGTTGGGCGGGGGGGCGGGTGGATGGAGAGAGAGTGCACTGTGTTGGGTGGGGGGGGGGGGGGAGAGAGAGAGCACTGTGTTGGGCGAGGGGGGGGGGGGGAGAGCACTGCATTGGGGGGAGAGAGAGCACTGCATTGGGGTGGCGAGAGCACTGTGTTGGGGGAAAGAGCGAGCACAGTGTTGGAGGGAGAGAGAGAGAGTACTGCATTTGGGGGGAGAGAGAGCACTGTGTTGGGGGGGGTGAGAGAGAGCATTGCATGGGGGGGGGGAGAGAGAGCACTGTGTTGGGGGAAAGAGCGAGCACAGTGTTGGGGGGAGAGAGAGAGTACTGCATTGGGGGAGAGAGAGCACTGTGTTGGGCGGGGGTGGGGAGAGAGAGCACAGTGTTGGGGGAGAGAGAGAGAGAGTACTGCATTGGGGGGGGAGAGGGAGCACTGTGTTGGGGGAGAGAGAGAGAGAGTACTGCTTTGGGGGAGAGAGAGCACTGTGTTGGGCGGGGGTTGGGGAGAGAGAGCACAGTGTTGGGGGAGAGAGAGAGAGAGAGTACTGCATTGGGGGGAGAGAGAGCACTGTGTTGGGGGAGAGAGAGAGAGAGTACTGCATTGGGGGGGAGAGAGAGCACTGTGTTGGGCGGGGGGTGGGGAGAGAGAGCACAGTGTTGGGGGAGAGAGAGAGTACTGCATTGGGCTGAGAGGCAGATTCCTATCTAACCGCTGTGACGGCCAGAGTGAGGAAAACACCTGCCTGAAGGAAGCGCTGGCCCATTGGCGGGTGAAGCGACTCAAGGCGGCCCTCTTTAGCCGGTGCGTTAAAATGCAGCTTTCAGAGACGGGGGCGGGCCGTCGATATTCACATCAGTGTTGTTTTCGTTGCGGAAATTTAAAACGCTGGGCACATGGCAGGACAGAGAGGGGGAGAAATCCAGCTGGAATTTGCAAAATGGGGTTACCAACCCCCCAAATCTTTACCAGAATGGAGCTGGAAGCAGCAATCAGTCCAAGTCCACTGGGCAGAAGTGACGGTTCTGGTTCACTCATCAGACAATGAAAACCGATTCCGTGCAATAACCAACATAATCAAACAAACCCCCCCCCCCCCCCACCCCCCCCCCAGTCGCTTATCACCGCCCGGGTACATGGGCAACAGAGTTCCCACCCAAACGAATCTTTCTTTCCCCGTGTTTCGGGGATTTTGCCAATCTGGTGCATTATTGCCAAACGGAGCTAATTACAGATTGAACACAGCAGAGAGTGATGTGTGTGTGAAATTAACTATTAAACAGTAATCCATAGGGCAGGATTGGTGAGTTTTTAAGTTTTCGGCAGTAAAATCAGCCCCCTGTCCTTTGGAAGATGTGGGGCTATTTCTCCAACCCTGTCCCCATGTGTAAATATTAAATTATCCCCCCCCCCCCCCAGAGTCTTTACAGAACCGGTGTATATCCGTGTAGGGATTATCTTGCGGGATTCTAAGAGCCGCTTAGCGTCGACAGGCCAGTCCTGCAGGGCAACGTGTCTGCAAAAAAATACGATGAATTATTGAATAGATCATATCTCCGGAAAATGTTTACAACACCATAAATCTAAAGAGCGAGCAGTTCATTTCTCCCCCTTCGATTACTCTCTCTACCTCGCACTCTTTCCCCTCTCTATCTTTTCCTGTTACTCATTTACCTCCCTCTTAATTTGCCCTCATTTTTTCCCATTTGTCCATTCTCTCCCCCCCCCCCCCCCTCTCTCTATGCTATGTCCATTCCCGTTTCATTTACTAAATGCCAACATTGTGTACTCCGCTTAGACTGTTTTTGTTTTGCTGCCTATTAACCTGGATACGAAACAATACTGCCAACTAAAATTTATCTAACGTGTGTGCAAAGGGCTAGCTAGAAATAGCAGCGTTTTACACAGGTGTGCCTGCAGTTTACTGAATTTCCGCTTATCCCAAAAACTCTTTCGAAGAAATTTAAAAGAAATTTCCACATGGATTATCCGTCACTCTTAAATCTGTAACCGATGTTTAGTTGGTGTGACAAGGAGAAATGTGTGTGTGTGTTTGACAGTGCAGCCTTTCGAAGGGTTAATGTGTGTAATCGGGATTAACTAGATCCCCTGTTCTTTATCGATGTTAGTCTAAAACTCAGGCTGGGTCCCCCCGTAAGCCTTCAAACTGTGGCCAGGAGGTCTGTGTTGAAATTCGACATTCTATTGAAGTTGTATAAACCAAAAGGCGCCCAAAGGAGAAAACGGTTTAGTTTTTACTCCTGGCTTCGGTCTGATTGCCAGTTCTCAAAACTTTGAGACCCACAGAGCTTTGCCAACAAGCCTGATGCTCGCTGTGTATATCGAAGGCGAAGTGGTACATTTATGACAGTGTCGGGGTGTGGGTGGTCGCTCCCCCCCCCCCCCCACACACACACACCCCTCACAGACATACACATGTGTGTGTGCTGTAGTTGAGTATCGTGTGAGCGAGTGTCTTATTTTGCTCGCTTGCTGTTTGCCTTCCTGTGTCTTTCAGAGTTGCTGTGATGCGTTGGCCTCAGTGTGTATGTGTGGGTGGGCGAGACTGTGGCTCTGGGTGTGTTGTGTGTTAGTTGTCCGTTCTCTCGTGTGTGCCTGAGCTGAATGAGCGCGTCTGCCTTTACATGTATCTCCGGCGCTGTCAGCTGGTATGTGTGTGTGTGGGGGTGATTTTGTGTGTGTGTTTAATTGTGGCTGAGACAGAGGGAGCTGGTCACTGGTGCACTCCGGACTTGTGGACAGAACTCAGAAGGACAAAGCACCAGGGGGTGGGGGTGGTCTATACCCGAGGTTCCAGAGCCTCCCTCAGCCCTCGCACTCATTGACCCAACACCAAAGCCTGGGGAGGGAGGGGAAATTCATAACACCTCGATCAAAGCCGCAGGTGATTTCTATTTCGCTCATGAGAAACCTGCCAATTTGTAACGGGTTATAAGCAAATGATACGGTCTGTATTTGAAAGACGAGGTTCCTTGCAAAATAGCTTCGTGAACTGTATTTAAATAACCCAATATTAACCTCTGGTCTAAATCCGTCTATCGACGTATGTAAACATCCCTCCTTTTTCTGTCTTTACAGATCATGAAAGCCTTTTCCATCTCTCCGCTTCTGTCTAATTCCGTTAGCCCTGTTCGTTTCGAAGTTCATTAGACAGCTAAAGGGTGAAATATTCCTTCTCTCTCTTTCATTCCTGGAGAAACAGAGAGAGAGAGAGCGCCCTTATAATTCATGTCCTCTGGGCACGCGTATAATCGCCCCTGTCATTTGAGTGTGATGTATATGTAGAAATATATTTACGGGTCTATACATTCATTTAGGTATTTACATCGCGACAACCGATTTCAAGCAGAGTGATCCATCCCTAAACCCCGGGAAATGAAATCGATCACAACCCTGTCCCTCTGCTATTTCCAATAAACAGACCCATGGACCTAATTCTCGCGGCCGGGGGGGGTGGGGGGAGGGGGCGATGGTGGAGGGAAGGGGTGTGCGGGGAGGAACGCCCCTGGGTTTGATGGTGGCACCCCGGTGGAATTGGGGGTGGGGGGTGGGGGAGGAGTCCTGGCCGGGGGGGATATTAACCTAGCACCAGTCAAAACTAATTTTGCAATGGGAAATGTATAATCTAACGGATTCTCCTTCAACTCAACGCCCTCTATAAGCAAGGTACGATTGTAGGCGGCTACAAAGGGATATTCTTTAATATAGTTCTCTCTCTATTCGATTGCATGAAACATTCGTGGCAGCAAAATCGCCAAAAGATTGTTTTCCTAAATTCGCCCGGCTAACAAACAGCCAGAGTTTATGCCGATTGGTTTATTTCCCTATCAGGAACAATCATCATTTCAAAGGTCGGATTTAGGGACATTAGTTTCAACACGGCTGTACCGTCCCCGACAGCCAGGAATTTCCTGCGGTAAAATCTATAAGTCCCCCGTCCCTGTCCCTTTGTTATTCTGGCGCCCGTTTGCCTGTGTTATTACTGAAGAGAAAGGTCACCAACTCACGGGGTTCCAGCAAAATCTACTTCTTTTTTTTTTAACATCCCAATTTAAATCCAAGTTGTTTTTTTAAATTTCGTCAGCCAGGATGAAAGTCTAGAAAAGTAACATAAAAATCATAGCGGATATTTGTTCGAAATGATTTGCCTACTTTTTCAAAAGGAATCTAAAGAGTAAAAACTGACCGTGTATTTCTGCCTCTGATAGCTGATTATTTGATTTGGGGGTTGGAGTGTCTCAATTTAAACATCGATTGTTCGGGGTTGGGATGGAGTAACAACAAATGGTCCTTTGTTAAAATTGGCCCTGATTGATATTATTATACACCACTCCTCAGCAATATACACCACACCTCAGCAATATACACCACACCTCAGCAATATACACCACACCTCAGCAATATACACCACACCTCAGCAATATACACCACACTTCAGCAGTATACACCACTCCTCAGCAATATACACCACACCTCAGCAATATACACCACACCTCAGCAATATACACCACACTTCAGCAGTATACACCACTCCTCAGCAATATACACCACACCTAAGCAACATACATCACACTTCAGCAATATACATTACACCTCAGCAATATACAATACACCTCAGCAATATACACTACACCTCAGCAATATACACCACACCTCAGCAATATACAATACACCTCAGCAATATACACTACACCTCAGCAGTATACACCACATTTCAGCACTATACACCACACTTCAGCAGTATACACCACTCCTCAGCAATATACACCACACTTCAGCAGTATACACCACACCTCAGCAATATACACCACACTTCAGCAGTATACACCACTCCTCAGCAATATACACCACACCTAAGCAACATACATCACACTTCAGCAATATACATTACACCTCAGCAATATACAATACACCTCAGCAATATACACTACACCTCAGCAATATACACCACACCTCAGCAATATACAATACACCTCAGCAATATACACTACACCTCAGCAGTATACACCACATTTCAGCACTATACACTACATCTCAGCAATATACACCACACCTCAGCAGTATACACCACACCTCAGCAATATACACCACATCTCAGCAGTATATTTCACACCTCAGCAATATACACCACACCTCAGCAGTACACACCACACTTCAGCAATATACACCACATCTCAGCAATATACACCACTCCTCAGCAATATACACCACATCTCAGCAATATACACCACATCTCAGCAGCATACATCACATCTCAGCAATATATAATACACCTCAGCAATATACACCACACCTCAGCAATATACACCACGCCTCAGCAGTGTACACCACACCTCAGCAATATACACCACACTTCAGCAATATAGAGGCTTTAGCGAGGGTGCGGAAGAGATTTACCAGGATGTTGCCTGATATGGAGGGCATTAGCTATGAGGAGCGGTTAAATAAACTCGGTTTGTTCTCACTGGAACGACGGAGGTTGAGGGGCGACCTGATAGAGGTCTACAAAATTATGAGAGGCATAAACAGAGTGGGCAGTCATGGACTTTTTCCCAGGGTAGAGGAGTCAATTATTAGGGGGCATAGGTTTAAGGTGCGAGGGGCAAGGTTTTGAGGCGATGTACGAGGCATGTTTTTTACACAGAGGGCAGTGGGTGCCTGGAACTCGCTGCCGGAGGCGGTGGTGGAAGCAGGGACGATAGTGACATTTAAGGGCATCTTGACAAGTACATGAATAGGATGTGAATAGAGGGATACGGACCCAGGAAGTGTAGAAGATTTTAGTTTAGACGGCGGCATGGTCGGCACAGGCTTGGAGGGCCGAAGGGCCTGTTCCTGTGCTGTACCTTTCTTTGTTCTTTGTATACACCACGCCTCAGCAATATACACCACACTTCAGCAGTATATACCACACCTCAGCAATATCCGCCACACCTCGCCAATGCCATCTTTTCTAACTGTGGGGATAGTGTTCGAAACTTCTTTTTTTGTCGCTCTCGAGTTAGGTGTTTCCAGCTCTCCGGGGTCCGTGGTGAAACCGACTATTTATTTCTGGATATCTACCAGGGACTCGCCGCCGAACGAGAAAGATCCCCCCCCCCCCCCCCCCCCCCCACACACACTTCAATAAATGTCCCGCTATTCACGCCAAAAAGAGCGGGGGGGGGGGGGGGGATGCGGATGGGGAGCAGGTTGGAAGTTTCGAAGTACCAAGACAGCACACTGGGATGCTGCGGATACCTTGGATTTTCATCAGAGGTTGTGTTATAATTATATCCTGATTTGATTTATAAAGCACACACATAGAGGGAGAGAACAAGTCAAAACGATACATGCCGGCTGGGATTTGGAGGAGAGGGGGTGGGGGTGGGGGGGGGGGGCGGGGGTCCTGATCAAGGATACAACTCAATGCGCGGGAGGGAAAACTGGGAATTCGATTGTATAATATATCCACAGGGTAGAGCTGATATCGCCAACACAATTAAATGTCCAGAAATCTGGCTGGAGTGGCCCCTGTAGATATTGATGGTTGGACAATCTAAATCTCGTTTGTTCAAAATTTCTGCATATCTGTATCTATAAATATAGTTGGATGGTTGACAGAAAAGGTAATTGTAGATGGTTCACAGACAACCTGTAACTATTTGAAATGAGTAACGCGGATAACTGTGATGGGTGCAGTCTTGCTGTAAGGGGTCAGTAGTTAATGCGGAGGGAGGTATAACCAGGTCTTGGAGAGCTGAATCATATTTCTGGAGATAGACAACGCGCTGGACGCAAACAACTGTTTGCTGTCGGAGTGTCCAACAGTGTTTAGAATGACGTTCGGTATGAGTGACTGATTATCAAGTCTTGATTTTGCGCCAATTTGAAAAGCAAAATGTGCAGCGGTGCTCTGCCCCGCTGGAACTGGCTGTGGTGTTTTTTTCTCCAAACTGGATTTCTGCAGGAGTAGCTGCGGGGCTGTGCTGAAAACCCGAACGGGTTCTTGCCCCCGCGCTTCGCTGGTGTCGCTTGACTGCTTTTCTCTCTCGCGTTTGCTGCTCTGGTTCCATCCCCCCTGTGCTCTGATCTGAACACACGGGGTCGCACTTTGTAAGAGCTTGCTCTGTGAGTGAGTGTACATCCCAGACCAGTCATCGACGAATCCGTATAGAGTTGCAACGAAGTATGATGCATTTGTACAAGGACCCAGCAGCCAATCGCTGGTTTGATTGTTTTTTTTTGGGGGGGGGGGGCACTTTAATTTACAATAAATATTGCACAAAGGGGTGAAGCTGCCTTCTATATTTTACTGCCAGTGTCTTGGGAAAGGGTGGGGGTGGGACAGAGGTTAATAATCTGTTAACGATGGAGAAGAGTATCGATCCACTGTGATGCAAAGTAACGATTTTCTCCGAAGCTAAATTATAAAGTACATTTTAAGAATGGTGTCAAGTTGTTTACATTAACTGCATGCCAGCGCGGGGGAGATGTCATGGATTTGATTGTCTGAGTTTAGATATTCATTTGCAATTATTACAGGCCCTTGCATTTTAACCTCAGCAGAACGCGCTGCTTTCGACCTTTGCTTTAAACAACTTTTGAACGCCCGGTTCCTCCCACCCTCTCTCTCGCAGAGCAAACACTGCACTTGGCTTCAGGACAGCGAGGCTGTGAGCAGGAGCGATCTGGCTCACTTTAATCTCCACGCTGTCACTGGCTTCGGCTAGTCCCGATTCGAACGTCCTGTCACAGCTCAAAGTTTACACTAATCCAAAAAAAAACGCTGAGAGGATTGTGGAGGATGTTAGGGAGAGAGGGAAATGCAGGAGAGAGAGGCAGAGAGAAGTAACCAAATATGGGAGAGTAAGACAGGCAAAGAGAAAGAGAAAGGCAACGATTAAAATAACAAACAGGGAGATCAAGAAAGACAAATAGAGGAACGCAAACAGAGAAAGACAGGAAGAATTGAGGTAGAGAGGTACCAGTGGTGGAGAAAGATAAAAAGCAGAGAGAAAGACAGGAAAAGCCCGCTGAAATGAAAATCGCTTCTTGTCACAAGTAGGCTTCAAATGAAGTTACTGTGAAAAGCCCCTAGTCGCCACATTCCGGCGCCTGTTTGGGGAGGCTGGTATGGGAATTGAACCGTGCTGCTGGCCTGCCTTGGGCTGCTTTGAAAGCCAGCGATTTAGCCCTGTGCTCAACCAGCCCCTTGGCCAGAAAAGCACACATTCTGTCAGCAATGTGAAACAAGTGCGGAAAGGGGAGAGGGAAACGTGTCTGAGCCAGGAATCAAAGTGACGATTGGAAGATCTCGGGGTGTAGCGGGCACAGGAGCCAGGAGCCTCTGGGAAAAGATGGCTTGTTGGATGGAAGCTGTGGGACAGGAGTCTTTATAAATGGATGCGGAGGGGATTGGGTGGAGGGGAACCTCACTCAGGTCATTGGCTGCGAAGGGGTGAATGGAATGGCAAACTGCCTCTGGGTAAGGACTGGGGGGTGGTCAAAGCCTCTGGGTGTGGGTTGAGGCGGGGAGAAGCCTCTGCATATCGGCTGGAGTGGGTTGTTCTGTATATGGGGTGGGGGAGGGGGGAGGAGCCTTGGTGTATGGGCTGGTGCATGAGGCTCGATATGTCCAAAGAATCCATCCAATCCCCAAAGTGCAGAAGGAGGCAATTCAGCCCATCGAATCTGCACCGACCCTCTGAAAGAGCTCCCTACCTATGCCCACTCCCCTGTCCTACCCCCGTAACCTCATTTAATCTGCACATCTGTATATGGCTTTGGGGGGTTGGAGGAGGATCCTATGTGTATGGGCTGGGCAGGAGGCCCTGTATATGGTCTGGGGGCGAGGAGGCTCTGTATATGGTGGGGGCGAGGAGACTCTGTATATGGGCTGTGGGAGGCGGCTCTGTATATGGTCTGGGGGCGAGTAGGCTCTGTATATGGGCTGCTGGAGGAGGCTCTGTATATGGTCTGGGGGCGAGGAGGCTCTGTATATGGGCTGCGGGAGGCGGCTCTATATATGGGCTGCGGGAGGTGACTCTGTATATGGTCTGGGGGCGAGTAGGCTCTGTATATGGTCTGGGGGCGAGGAGGCTCTGTATATGGTCTGGGGGCGAGGCGGCTCTGTATATGGGCTGCGGGAGGCGGCTCTGTATATGGGCTGCGGGAGGCGGCTCTGTATATGGGCTGCGGGAGGCAGCTCTGTATATGGTCTGGGGGCGAGGCGGCTCTGTATATGGGCTGCGGGAGGCGGCTCTGTATATGGGCTGCGGGAGGTGGCTCTGTATATGGGCTGCGGGAGGCAGCTCTGTATATGGTCTGGGGGCGAGTAGGCTCTGTATATGGTCTGGGCGTGAGGAGGCTCTGTATATGGGCTGCGGGAGGCGGCTCTGTATATGGGATGGGGGAGCAAAGTTCTGTATATGGGCTGGGGGGAGGGGAAGTTCTGTATATTGGCTGGGGGTGTAGGGGGCTCTGTATATGAAATGGAAAAAAAATGAAATGAAAATCGCTTCTTGTCACAAGTAGGCTTCGAATGAAGTTACTGTGAAAAGCCCCTAGTCGCCACATTCCAGCGCGTGTTCGGGGAGGCTGGTACGGGAATTGAACCCGCGCTGCTGGCCTGCCTTGGTCTGCTTTCAAAGCCAGCTATTTAGCCCTGTGCTCAACCAGCCCCTTTTCTATGAGGTGAGGAAAAGGCTCTGTCTCTGCCTGTTGTGCATGTCACTGTACATAACTTTGGGCTGCGCTGGGGGGGGGGGGGGGGGGCGATATGAGCCCCTGTCTGTGGGCTGGGGAAGGGGACAGAAGCCTGTGTAAATGTCTCGAGCCTGTCTCTCTGGGCTGGCCCAAAGGCAGGATTGGCAGCAGTCGGGCTGCCCAGCTGATTGTCAGCTGATTGGCTCTAATTGTCAAACTCCACTTCCCTTGTTTCTATCCTATTATGCTAATTCCTCGGTGTGGAGGCGCTGATTGGCGAGGGGGGGTGGCGTGAGCCCCGCCTCCAGGGGAGGGGGGGTGACGTGTGCCCGGGGGGGGGGGGGGTTGTCCATACTGATTTTTAAAAAAAGGGGAGATTTGCAATCTGTGCTAAAAGGTGCCTGATCAGCAGCAGATTGGCTGTGGGTGATTTTTTTAAAATTTATTTTCCCCACGCCCCCCCCTTCTCCTCCTCCTCCTCCTCCTGCAGAGAGGCAAAGCTGAGCCCGGCGGAGCAGCGACAGTAAAACCTCCTGCCTTTTTTGCAAACAGGCAGCTTCTCCCATTTCTACTTCATCTCGGTGCGGGGAGAGGAGCTCTTCTAACTTGCACCGTGGGCTCCAGCAGCGTTTCAGGGGCAAACCCCCCCCCCGCTTCCAAAGGGACACTTTCTGCCTCTTGCCCTGGCTTCCTTCCCCCTTCTTTTTTAGGAAGGGGGTGTTGCTGTTTTTAAAAAAAAATTGAATGTTGATCCCCCTTTTTTGGGGAGGGGGCGATTCTTCGCTTCAAGAGCGGCTGATTTCTTCATGTCAAGCCCCTGGCGACTTTGAGAGGGGATCGCTCCGTTGGTGACAAGGAAGCCAGAGAGAGAGAGAGGGAGAAGCGAAAGAGAGAGAGTCGAGTGCCTCCCTCCCTCCCATGCACTGTGCCATTGGAAGAAGTTTCACTTGAACTCAGAGCCACCCGTGCAAAGAGGCCGAAGGGGGTGGCGGGGGTGCTGGTGGTGGGGTGGGGGGGGTGGGGGGGGGGGGGGGAGAGGAGGAGGGAAGGAGACGATCAAGGACTATCTGTACAAACCCGGGGCGAGCGGCAGAAAGACGATAAACGGCAGCAGCGAGGACATCCAGGAAGAAAAGAGGGACTTTAAAGTGTCAGCGACGTTACAAGAAGCGACACCCAAAAAGCAATGACTACAGAGCTGGCTATTAATACAGAGTTGCCAGCCAGCCCGCTTGCCATGGAGTATGTCAATGATTTTGACCTGATGAAATTCGACGTGAAGAAGGAGCCCCTGGGGATTGACCGTTCCGGGAGGCACTGCAACCGGCTGCAGCCCACGGGCTCGGTGTCCTCCACCCCGATCAGCACCCCCTGCAGCTCGGTGCCTTCCTCGCCCAGTTTCAGCCCCACCGAGCAGAAGACTCACCTGGAAGACCTGTACTGGATGACTACCAACTACCAGCAGCTGAACCCGGAGGCTTTGAACTTCACACCGGAGGACGCGGTGGAAGCCCTCATTGGCAGCACCCACGCCGTGCAGCAGCTGCAGGGCTACGATGGCTACCGGGGCCACCATCACCACCACCACCACCACCCCCACCCGTACGCCGGGTTGCCCCCCGACGAGCTGGCCAACCCCGGCGCCCACCACCAGCACCACGGCCACCACCAGCAGCACAGCTCGCCCGCCTCCTCCACCTCGTCCGGCTCCCAGCAGGTCCAGAGCTCGCCCCACCACCAGAGCCTGCACGCCGAGGACCGGTTCTCCGACGATCAGCTGGTCAGCATGTCGGTGCGGGAGCTGAACCGGCACCTGCGCGGCTTCACCAAGGACGACGTGATCCGCCTGAAGCAGAAACGGCGGACCCTGAAGAACCGGGGCTACGCTCAGTCCTGCAGGTACAAGCGGGTGCAGCAGAAGCACCTGCTGGAGAACGAGAAGACGCAGCTCATTCAGCAGGTCGAGCAGCTCAAGCAAGAGGTGTCTCGGCTGATGAGGGAGCGAGACGCCTACAAACTCAAGTGTGAGAAACTCGCCAGCAATGGCTTCAGAGAGGCTGGTTCCACCAGTGACAGCCCACCATCTCCAGATTTCTTCATGTGAGTCCCCCAAGCGCCTGCCATCCATCATCTATAACACCCCATCCATATGCCTGCTTGAGAATTGTTAGAGAGAGAGAGAGCGAAAGAGCGAGAGAAAGAGATAATTACCTGCAACATACCCCATCCATGTATTGCCTGTGTTGGTTATATAGTGAAACAGACAAAAAAAACTGCATTTAAAACCCCCCCCACAAAAAATCAATCCTGCATGCTGGACATGTATGGTCATTTCTATTTTGTACCAGTTTATTTTCCATTCGGCATGGCGTTGATGTCTAGTTTGTGTTATTTGGAAGCAGTTATCATAGAATAGTTGAACTTTCTACTGTTAATGTGCAGTCCTCGGTTTTTCAGCTTGTAAATAAATGCAACCAGACTGTCCATATGCACTGAACCATTTCAGCAGGCTGTGTTTTTTTTTTTAAAAATAAACCTTTTCGCGGGGAGGGGGAGGGGGGTCGTGTGGGGGGGGGGGGGGGGGATACATTTGTTGTGGAGAAGGAAAGTTGAGGGCAATTTTCCGCTTTACCAGAAACCAACATTGTAACTTCAGCGCATCTTCTTTCTTTGTCGTTTTGGTTATTTTTTTTTTGCTGCAGATTTTTTTTTGTAGAAAAAAGGAGACGGACAGATCTCAAGTTATATCAATATTAGCAACAATCTTGTTTTTTTTTTGTTTGTGCCATTAATGTGTTAATTATACCTGGCGCTACCCAATGGGCGGCGATTGCTTCAGAATTTAGCAGATTTAAGACTACGGCACTTTTTTTTGGAAAAACTAGTTTTTTTTTTGGATACTCCAGTTGTAAACTGTTATCACACAGTAGGAAGCTGTATTTGTTTTATAAATGCGGTTAATTTCCTAAATCCCTGCCAATCGGGAGAGAGAGTGAGGTCAAGTTTCGATTCTGTATGTTTTAAGTCCAATGCGTGCTCATAAGATACACAGTCGCTGTAGTGAGAATGTTTTAAAGTTTAAAAAAATATATAAATCTGAGATTGAAACTATTTTTTTATTACTGACAGTGTATTACTGACTCCGTTAGCTAAAATGGTCAGCTAAAGTCTTCTTTTACACCAAAGTGATGTTTTACAATGTACACTTTTAAAATTCTAGATAGTATGCATTCTCTTTTTTTTTCTCTGTCGTGCAAGGTCAGTGTGTCAGAAGCACTGACAAGAGTTAACCAAAATGAAAACTCTCTGTGTAACTTGCCCACTGCTGAGCGATGCAAACAGCGTCTGAACCTGAATCTTTTTTTAAAATCATTCATGAACTGTGTCAAGTTAAAACATTTGTTAAGTTAAACTGGTCGGCGCGACAACATTTGCGCGTCTTCACTTTTGAAACAAATACTGTCATAAAGGGTGATTTTGTTTGCTGGAGGCGGGAAGAGAAAGAGAAAAAAATTGACTGTAGTGACTGAAACAACCTCATTCAGATTCATTAACTACTCACAAAAAATGCTCCCATAAATTCTGAAGAGATCATAAGCAAAGAGCTTATGGGAATGACAATGTCTTTCAATTATCTGTTTCGATCTGGAGTATTGTAGTGTTATCCAAAAAAAAGAAATGGTTTCTGTCTTTTCTCTTTTGTTCTGTGAAGACTGTTTTTTTTTCTATTATATGCTTATTAAAGTCATTCAAATGCCATTTATTTTGACATATGCTTCTCCGATGTCTTTTATTCTCACGCCACTTAATCCTTTTTCTTTGTTTTTGCTCATTATTGAAAAATAAATTCAAGTGTGCAAAAAAAGTCAAGCGGCGCAGTCAGTGTGTTACATAATACACAATTTCAAATCAGTTTTATGACTGTAACATACCTTTGTGTGTTATCTCCACTCCTGTTACCATTATCACTCTGGGTGCCTACACCCCTAACATACCGTTGGCACTCCAGGTCTGCTCTGACAGTATGCCAAGAATTATACTTTTAATTCCCACAGCAATAGCAGCTTTGTTTTTTTCACGTCATTGGGAATATCATTGCCTTTACTCTGTAACACATTAGATACATTTGCCGGTGTAAAACCAGGTACTTAGGAACAGAATTCAAATTTTGAATTTGGGATTATTTTTATGCATTAAGTGGGCACAGTTACTGGTTGAGCGTTATTTTGCTGATTTTTTAAAAAACTGCATTCTGTGCCAGTTATTGCATGCTAGCTTGGAAAAGCTTGAGAGGAATATTGTTTGTGGGAACTGCCAGTGTATATTAATGTCCTCATATGCATGCATTGAATGAAACAGTGGGGCTAATTGAACAACAGTAATAAGAAAATAGAAAGAAAAGCCCCTTGGTATGTTCAGCATGCTGTATTCTGTTTGAATACTGTGTGGATGGAAAGTTTTCAGAGGCCGGAATTCGTTTATGTAGGAGGTGTTCATGCCATATCAGGAGACGTTATGAATTTTAATTTTCATTATGAAATGGACGTTTCTAACGGTGACAACAGTGAAGGTTATTCCCTTTTCCTTGTACTTAGCAGAGTGCCAATAAAGCATATTGTCTTTAATCAAAATCCAAATGCAAAAAAAAAGGATAGGTGGTTAATGTGCAACATCACTGTGGCGCTTTTCTTTGTTAACATTCTCATGTTGCCATCCAGTTGCTCTGTTTGCAACAACTGTAAACTTCATGTATTTGGTACCATTTCAAGGTTATGGCAAAGAGACGTGGACCTCTTTAATATGTAATGCTGTAAATTGGATGAAATTCACATTGTAGGCAGCAATTCAGCAGGATGCATTGATCGTAGCAGAAATCTGAGAAAGGTGGCAAATAGCTGATGCTTCAGAAAGTGAGCATTTAAACCCAGCCTTTGCAAATTTGCTCAACATACATCTTGAATTTAAAAAAAAAGAAATGGGTGATTTAAACTGCGTCGGCAGGTAGGTGCGTAGGCTATTCATAAAATAATTTTGCAGAAACATTCCAGGATGTAAACTGATATACTGGAATTTAAATATCGACGCATCTAAGGCCAACTTAATAAAAAACACATAGACATTTAGCTCGTGGTGAATATCTAGCTATGGTGAAATTATTTTTATCCTGCTTTCATAATCCATCTGGTGCACAAACCACAGAGTTTAAAGACATGAAAGTGAGCGGAATAGAAAAGGAAAAAAAAGAGAAGTTGTCAATTTGGGAGATTGAGCATTTTGGAGTCTCAAACCAGTGGGTGTATGAATTGCTGTGATATTTAACAGAGTACATCAGTTCCCTCAGCTAGTGTTGTTGTGAAGTAACCGTTTCCAGCTGTTTGGGGCTGAGTTTTCAGCACATTGTCTGCTCGACTTGCTGTAGCGAGCTGGTTGGTTACTAGTGTTTGACACTGAAGGGTCAGGACATCTCTTCAGGAGTTGCTGGTGTCAAATTACTGATCCTAGATACACGGGATCATTCGGCGGAGATAATGTTTGGCCCTGGCAAGAAGAGGCTCACTCCCCCGGTGCAAAACGTTCAGGGCTGACACTGAGAGCTGGAGGTAGAGAGCGCTGCTAATGACGGAATCACACTTTTACCAATGTAAAATGATTTCTTTATTCAAAAATAAAGACCGCCACAGAAATTGCAAAATAGTGGATGCTTTCTTTGGGCCAAATCGTTTAAATAATAGGGAAGCGAAACAAAGAGAGAAAAAAAGGCTGAAGTCAAAAAGCCACCACAGCAGAATAGCTGACACTGCAGCAGTTAAGGCAATTTACAACAATGTTTTACCGTACTGATAATTTGCCTTTAATAAAATTTAACTATGCACAAATAGTATGAAATTGAAAGCACTGTTTCACATTAAAACTGATTACAAGAATTAATTATTTAAAAGTAAGGCCTACAATAATTCTGGTCATATTGCAAGCCTGTCCTCTTAAAAGATGCGCCATTTCAATTAATGTTGTTTTGTTGATTTTTAGGACAGTGCAACCATCCACTGGCACACAACAATATGTCTTTGAACATGATTCCTCCAGATCATGAAATTTAAATATTATTTTTGCAGACCTCTTCTTAGTTTTGAATAAGAGAAAGTGACATCGATCTGCAATGTTGTACATGCAAAATGTATTTTGCAGAAGAAAAAAACTGCTGCTTACAATGCAAACAAAACCCAAACCATGAGGAGATGCCTGAACCCGTTATTATCATTGATAGGAAGTACCATTCGATAAAGGCAGTCGAACTGGAGATCAGGGGGGAGAGCAGGTTGATTTACACGCAATACGTAAAATTGTAGTGTCACCCTCAAATATCCTTTTGAGGGGCAAACGCTCAGTTTAGCATGCAGAGATTCAAATGACCAGGGCTGTTGCAATGTGTCTTAAGTCCTTTATTTTATGTAGCTAACCAAACAGTTCCATCAGTGCATGTGGGGATACTACCCACACAGCCTTGGTACACTCTGCAAAGCTTGCACAGCATCATTTCTGCGACATTGTCCCGCGATTAGGAACATCAACACGAATAATGACAAACGAGTGTCACAGAGTTTAAATGCCAAAATAGTTATTTAATAGTTCTGGTATAAATATGAAAAGCTGACGCTTTGAAACTCCATTTGTTGTTGAAGGACATGTTGTTTGTTGAATAATCATTTGGAAGTTTCAGGTAAAAATGCCTTGTGCATTGTCTAGCGGGAAATACTGCACAGAGCATTCACCGCATGCAGTAAACACAGCAGAGGCCCGCATGTTTACTAAAACAGAACAATAACTCACACACCGATTTATTTCCCACCATCTCCCCCTTATTTTATTGACAGTTAAGATGACAGATAAAGGGGAATAATAATAATCTTTATTAGTGTCACAAGTAGGCTTACATTAACACCGCAATGAAGTACTGTGAAAATCCCCTAGTCACCGCACTCCGGCACCTGTTTCGGTACACTGAGGGAGTATTCAGAATGTCCAATTCACCTAACTTTCCAGACTTTGTGGGAGGGAACTGGAGCACCCGGAAGAAACCCAGGCAGACACGGGGAGGACTTGCAGAGTCCGCATTGACCAAAGCCGGGAATCGAACCCGGGTCCCTGGCGCTCTGAAGCAACAGTGCTAACCACTGTGCTGCCCTTAATATTGTGCTCTTCGCGTCTGCCGCATTGTGTATGTAAGAACAGCTACAGGATAATTTTCTGCACACAAGCCTTTGCTGGATCTTTTAAAATCAGAGAATAGAATCATAGAATTCCTACAGTGCAGAAGGAGGCCATTCGGCCCATCGAGTCTGCATCAGTCCTTGCTCTGTTACAGCATCCTACCTAGGCCTAATCCCCTGCTCCTATCCCCGTAACCCTACCTAACCTTTGGCCAATATTAGCATGGACAATTCACTGAACCTGCACATCTTTGCATTGTGGGAGGAAACTGGAGCACCCGGAGGAAACCCACGCCGACATGGGGAGAAAGTGCAAATTCCACACAGACCCTCCACGCAGATTGACCTTGCAGGGCCAATCTAAAATAGTGCTAAACGGGAACACCCATCATTGCTAACATCACCTGCGAAACTTGAAAGGGTAGTGCAAGCAAATTCAATCATCGTTTTCAACAGGGAATTGGATATAGACATGACAAATAAAGTAGGAAGAGGAAAACTGCCATTTAACCCCTCCAGCATGTTCCATCATTCAGTGAGATCATTGTTGATCTGCAATAGAACTGCAGAAACCCACCTTTCACTCATCTTAAGGCTAACAATCTCAGTTTTAAAATGAATAATTAATCGAGCCTCAATTGCCATTTGCGGAAGAGAATTCCAAATCTTTCCCACCCTTTGTGTGAAGAAGTATTTTTTAGTTTAACTCCTGAAAGGTCTGGTTCTAATATTTAGACTCCCGAAGAACTAGCAGAAATCAGCTCTCCCAATTTACCCAATCAGATCCCCTTAACACTGTAAGTTGAAACCTTTGATCAAATCATCCCTTAACCTTGTAAACTTAAATGACAGGACAATGGGGGAAGAATTCATGCCTGGGTCTGATTAGCTCTATTGAGGAGCTGGTAGAGACGCAATGGGCCTTCCACCTGTGCTGTGCCCACAATTTATAAAAAATGATATGCTGATCCTTGCCGATGTGAAGATTGATAGTCATTTTATGTCACATTTGTTATTTTGCTGTGCCCTCCGCTGTTAGTATATGTACACCCTGTGTTTTATTGTAGACGATGAGTAGGGCAAGTTATTTTGCTTTTTGCAGCAAGAAACGCACTAATGCTCAAGTTCACTCAGCGACTGGCATTCTTACCGCCTTTGGGACATTGCAGTCATTGCACAGACCACTGTGCAGTAAGGCCACGAACATCGAAATTCCCAGGGTTTGTTATGGGACATTGCACCGGATCAAATCACTTGTCCTAATAGTGAGCGTGATTTGACATTCTGATTATTGTAACACGGCAGCATAAAGCCTTTCTGTGGGACTCTGGTCATATTAAGTTCCTGCTAACTACTGCCTTCGACTGCACAAAGTGATTTGCGCACATTTTTGATGCATTCCGAATTCAAGCAGCTGGGCCTCCCCTCTGCCACACCACCACAGCCACCCCCCACCTCCCCACCCCCTCCCCACCCCACACCACCCCCACCCACCACCACTTCACCCAGAAAGGAAGTATTAATTTTCTTTCTGAGCCGCCATGCAATGCTGCATTCATGTAAAACAATCTCTTAAGTCTTGCTCAAACACTGCATTCACCACAAATTCACCGGATAAGATCATTAATGGCATTTTTAAAAATGAGCACACGGGTTCGCTTTTCCGTACTCGCTGCGGAAAAAACAGAAAGTATCAATTACTTCAGTCTGATTTGATAACAATACTGTAATTATTCCGTCATTATTGTATTGGTCCTCGGCAGTTTAGCATGTTGCAAAAAGGGTCAAACTGCCAGGAATGAATGCCCTATTATCAGGTGACTACTACAACACTCAAAACTCATCGTCATGCCAGCTGTTTTTATAAAATGTAGTCTTGGGAGGTGGGTGTCACTCACAGGGCCAGCATTTCTGGACCATTATTAAATGCCCTTGACAAGGTGTTCATGAAGCCGTCTCTTCTTGAACCCTTAAAATGAGACAGTAAGCAGAAAGGAGGTTGCTACAGCTTGAAAATCTATGATGAGAGCAGAACAGGGCCTCAATGTATTTAACCGCACAAAGCACCGGCTTGGTGGGGGGGACGGGGGGGGGGGGGGGGGGGGGGACGACATTTGGGGCACAATTATAAAAGTGGGATCTTTTTCAAATCAGCCTAATGGCGCTAGCTCACCTGCCATCCTCATGGGGTTGGAAGTGGGAGTGATCAGAGAGAAGTCCACAGATTAAAGCTGATAACATTTTGCTTTAGTTAGTTTGTTGTTCCATGGGAGGTGCAACTGACTCATCACAGTAAGCAACAGAAAGGACAGTTATCTTTGCCTTATTAAAAAAAAAACTTACAACTTTGTAACAGACTGTGTCTTTCAGCAAGATGACAGGTCACATTTGAATTGGGCCAAGAAACATGTTTTAATAAGAGACAGTAAATGGTGGCTTGAAAGCAAAGTGGAACAGAGTTCTTGTTTTTGGCTGTTAAGATGACACCATGTACAATTCACACAGATTGCTTTTTGAGATTTGAGTAGATAACAGCGTCCAATTTCAATGCAGTTGAAGGATTGGGTGGTGCTCTGAGCTAACTCGCTGCCTTTAACTGGTGGAATAAGAGTCTATTCATAATGTAATATAGAATCTCAGCTGAGTTTCTTGTGGATGCCAATTTGGATCAGAAAACTGTCCACAATTAAGCACTAATTGGCAAAACTGCTCACAGAGGAGGCCGCAGAGATGCCTGTTGTGGGAATGAAATGCCACACATATGCAGTTGGAGATGTTCGTTGAAGCAAAAGTACAGGCAGGTATTTGGGCCAGGGTAGACAGGCAAAACATTGGGTTAATTACTGCCCATTTGTTTGGCACCCAAGAGTGCCTAGAGAGCTCCAAATGGCATCTGGAGTGTGCACCCATACTTATGGGTTTTGTAAGGTGCAATGAAGAGTCCATAGCAACACATTGACTATTATGTACAACTCCAGTAGTTCGCTACTGGGTCTTCTCTAGTCGGTGCCTGACTGGCCGATTCTATTTACCCAAGGACACATGAATCTCGTTAACCTTATCGGTGGGGGAGCTCATATTCTCCAAGCTACACTGGGTAATGGATCATCCCTACCCTGTAAGACCCATGCAGGATATAACAATGGGGAAATGCAATCCAAATGCCATATTGCTGAAGGTGCATTAAGAGGTTGCTGGACACGTGGAGCAGAGGAAGATCATGCCGTCAATCAGAACACAGCGCCACACAATGATGCCAGTGCTGCCATTTTACCAAGTTAACAGACTCGCTTTACCTTGCACAGCTGGCCAACATTCAGCTGCAGGAAGGGACGCCAAACAATGCTATTTAAAAGCTACTTTTAAGTTACTTGCTGGTTGTTGCCTTGTTTTACCCCTTCCATAGTTATTTCAAATGGGAAAAGTCCACAGGAAGTGGTATGGCAGATGCCGAAGGACTTTAGCTCACATCAAGTCTTCTGCACAAACCAGTTGCTTCCAGACCTGGGTGCACTAATAGCTGTACCCTTGGAATACAGCGTGACTTGGAAAATGAACAGAGGTCATGCAAGAGGAGGAGGGGCGTGGGGGGAAAGGGCTCTAAATAGGCGCTGACAATTGCCCAGCTGTTCAGGGAACAATTTGAATCTCAGTTAGGAACAACGTATGAAATGCTTACATTTCAGTAGGGACATCCTCACTGCCACTGCCTGTAGCCTCATCTTCAACCTTGGTGCAGGCCAGGACCACATTGTCTGTGGATGTGTAGGTGACCATGGCAATTATCATTTATCTGTCTGGCACCTTATATAGGTTGGAGCTGGAGATATTGGCAACACCTTACAGCAAGCCATCCACTGTTGTGTATGGGAAGTCACCAAGACTTTCTACCCGATGAGAGCTAACTGCATTTCATTCCCTCTTGCGGGAGGCAAGCACACAGCTTTGCTAGCATTTCAGGCTTCCCCATGACGTAAGCCTCCTTTGACTCCAGACAAATAGTTTAATAGATGCCACATGCTAACTCTGCTTTATCCAGGAGTTGAAAGTGATTTCACTCCCTCAACATGGCTGGTGGACAACCATGTGCAACATTTGGGCAGGTCAATGCATGGTATTCCGGTAGCAGACATGATGCCATTATTCTGTGGTATTCTCTTGTGCCAGTTGAATTTGAGCTACCATGGCAAACCAATGATTGACGATGGCTAATGAATTAAGTGCAACACTCACCCACAAATGGGTAGTATATATATAAAATGAAAATCGAATCATGCTGCCACACACCAAATGATAGAGCAGACCATTGACGTGCTGAACCAGAACTTCCATTTCTTGGACTACTCTTGGGGATCCCTGCAGTACTTGGCAGAGCAGTCTCTCTAAACTCTCGGTGGTCAGCTGCATGGTGCACGACTTTGGCATCATGAGGCGACAGCGCTTGCCAACAGCTTGAAGGAGAAAAACTAAGGAGGATAGGAAAAAGAGGACGATTGGAGAAGGTAACCTGGACAATCCCTGTCCACAAGGACTGTTCACAAAGAGCTCATCCGATGCAAGACTAGCAACTAGCAATCCCAGTTCCCCATTCCCCACTTTACCTTCCCTTTGGACACACTGTAAAATCAAAACAAAATTATCATTCCAAATTAAATTTATAAAATCATGCCTTAATGTATACATAAATCAGCTAATCACCATTGGACATTCCATCAGTTCCTGTCTTCTCTGAGCCTTTTTCTGGCCTAATGCACCTCAGGAGTGCCAGCCCAGCGGCTGCAGAATGGTTGCTGAAAAGCTGTTGACTTTCCCTGGTGGAGTCTGCAGATGGCTTTGGAGGATGGCCTTGAGCTCTGGGCCTAGATTGCCAGGCTGTGGACTGCACCATGAGCGGCAGCCGTCTGGGCTGACTAGCTGGCACAGGCAATATAAGGGCACGCGTGGAATCTCAGTGGTGGGAGCACGAATACTGACTTCCAGAGTTGGCAAGGGCATGTGGAACCCCTGCCACTCACACTCAGCAATCCTAGTCATTTGTTGGGGGACAGATTGCTGAACTGCTGTGACACCTGACAAGCCCCTTTACTCACTGAAGCCATGGGGCATGATGGCAGCCAGTTACCTTTATAGGGGCAGACGGTGGCATTGTGGTAATGTCACGGGTCTAGTGATCTAGAGGCCCAGACTAACGCTCTGGGTCAAATACCACCAGGGCAGTTTGTGAAATTTAAATTCCATCAATTAAAAAAAAAACTGAAATATATTTTTAAAGTAAAATTAGAGTACCCAATTATTTTTTGTTCCAATTAAGGGGCAATTTAGTATGGCCAATTCATCTACCCTGCACATCTTTTTGGGTTGTGGGGGTGAGACCCACGCAGACACAGGGAAAATGTGCAAACTCCACATTGACAGTGACCCGGGGCCAGGATCGAACCCAGGTCCTCGGCGCCATGAGGCAGCAGGGCTACACACTGCGCCATCGTGCTGCCCAAAAACCTGAAACATAAAGCTATTCTCAGTAATGGTGTATTTGGTTGACCAACGTCCTTTAGGGAAGGAAATCTGCCATCCTCACCTGGCCTGGCCTACATGTGATTTGAGATTCGCAATAATGTGATTGACTCTTACCTACGCCTCTGAAATGGCCGAGCAAGCCATTCTGTTCAAGGGAAGTTAGAGATCGACAAGAAATCTGGCCTCGCCAATGACCACCCACAACCCGTGGGAGAATTAAAGAAAAACCTTACATGATAGTGGTCTCAGCTTCCAGTGCAACATTTTCACACTTTCGGCGTTGCAGTAATGGAAACTGCAAAATCAGCGACCAGAAGTTGTACTTTGGTTGGAGCAACATATGTTCGAATAGAATTGGACACATCTCCGTGCTAGAAATCTGGATTTCAAGCTCTGTGTAAATCTGTACCAGTTAATGCTAAACTCCTCCTTGACATTAATTGCATGCTTCCAAATGCACCAATCGCTTTGTTGTGCAGTTGCCTGTCCTTTTGCAGCCTGCCCTGTTGAAGTGCTCAGCTGAACAGTACTGCAGTCCTCTGGCAAGCTGCTACCCTTGGCCAATACTCTGCCTGCAGTCCACTCATACCCAATGTCCCACCATGTGCATTACCCGCCTCTAATTAAGTGTTCGTGCCTGACCGGTGACAGCAAGTGTAAAGCCATGTGACAAAGAGCTGTGTTTTCATCTCTTCCTGGTGTCCCTGCACTGTCTGGTCAACCTACACCCTTTCGCTGTCTGATAGGGAAAAGTACGAAGTCTTACAACACCAGGTTAAAGTCCAACAGGTTTGTTTCGATGTCACTAGCTTTCGGAGCGCTGCTCCTTCTTCACCTGAGGAAGGAGCAGCGCTCCGAAAGCTAGTGACATCGAAACAAACCTGTTGGACTTTAACCTGGTGTTGTAAGACTTCGTACTGTGCTCACCCCAGTCCAACGCCGGCATCTCCACATCATGATAGGGAAAAGGCACAGGAATACGGTAGTGGTAAGTTGGGGAGGAAGGAATGTGCTGAAAGAAAAATGTGCATGCTTACACCTTGTGCACTTTATAGCTCAGAAAAGGATTGGGGATGAAGAGGAGATGGGGTGTGAGAAGGAGAAGTAGGTATGAGAATACCATCATCTTCAATGCTTTCAGCTCCACTGCTGGCACCACCTCAGCAATGTGTATCCCAAAAATGGTTCACTTCATAGAATCATAGAATCCCTACAGTGCAGAAGGAGGCCATTCGGCCCATTGAGTATGCACCGACCCTCTGAGAGAGCACCCGACCAGAATCCACGCCCCCGACCTAGCCCCATAACCCAGTTACCCCAGTTAACCTTATGGACAATAAGGGGCAATTTAGCATGACCAACCCACCTAACCTGCATATCTTTGGACTGTGGGAGGAAACCAAAGCACTCAGAGGAAACCCACACAGATACGGGGAAAACGTACAAACTCTACACAGTCACCCAAGGGGGGAATTGAACCCAGGCCCCTGGCACTATGTGGCAGCAGTGCTAACCACTGTGCCACCATATCGTCCCGTTCATCTCCTACATGGACATATAGGTGTGCCGGGCCACCTCTGTTTAGTTCATGTTGCCTTTGGCTTGAATGTTTAGCTGATGTGGTTGTCATGATTGTATAGCTGGCAGTGTGTGCAAGCTGTAAGCTGTGTGTTTGCGATCCATGCAGCAGTATTGTGTTTGTGAGGATGAGGCGAAGGAATGAGACCTGATTGATGGAGACCATTGGTAGGTGAGTGATGGGAATGGTTGGAGCAGTGTTCGAGTTAGTTGTGCAGTTGGTAGGATATGGCATTTGAAGATGCATTTGCTGACCTTGACCAGTCAAGTGAGGTCATTGCACTTCTTGCGGCACTTTCATCAGGGTCATTGGGCTACACTGCTGGCATTGGCCTCCAGCGTTATCTGCACCTTTTGCCTTTTGGAATGCCTCCTAGTCCCCTGTTATAAGGGGCATCCCTCCTACTTTTCATTTCCTCCACCAAAGCCTCCAGTGCAGTGCTCAAAAACGTTGGAGTCAACTCTCTCCCACAATATACCACTCCTCGCTGATTCCCAGCTCAGATTCACTTCCTATACGATAGCCAAAATGCATGTCCTCTTTAAAAGATGCAGGCTAGCTTTAGGTCATGCTGGGAAGCTACAATTTTAGCCCCCCTACTCATGCAATGTGCTGGCTGAATGCTGGAATAATTGAAATGAACAGACAACATAAAATGAGAATGCCACTTGTATGGTACTGATAAATTGTGCATCGCACTCCTGCACCCATTTTGGGGCAATATCCAAAATAATCCCCGAGGAGTTTTACACCATAGCTGGTTTGTCATTGCCGAGCCAGGGGTGCTTGATGCAGGGAAAGCAGAAGATTTAAAACATTTTAAATAGCTTAATTGACACTAAACTCAGGCCTAACTGAAGAAGTGCACAGGCTGTTTAACATGTTGCGCACTTTCAACCTCTGGTATACTGGCCCAATTGACTATTCTCAGTTTATTAACACTAATGCATTGATTCATTGATTGGTGTATTCCATTATCCATTTGTCCGATCACCAGTAATAAATGTAATCTACCTTTTGATTTTATATCTTACGTTTACACAGATTCCCAATGAAATGCACCAGAAAACAACCACTGCGCTCCATGCCCCACACAAGGTAAAATTATTTTTATTTGCTTTGGAATTGGGTAATTTAATGTTCCTGGAGTAATTTCAGAATATATATATTTTTTAAAGTAACGGTTGTCTTCTGTACAGAAAAGAGGAGCATTAAAAAATCATTTCAAGTGGGGATAAATATATGCAGCCTTTCATGTTTTCACAACACTGCGTTGTGACAGATTCTCAATGTAAAGGAGCTGGTCTTCGCTAACGAGCACTATCTCGTATAAAATGAATGCATTATTATATTAAAAGGCAAGACAGATCAAACAGGTTAAGCAGTGCTTTTACAAGTTAAAAGGTCTCAATTTAAACAGATCAATAAATGCAGATACTGAGGTGAGGCAATAAAATTCACCAGTATCGATTTGCCTGCAGATACCAACCAGAAAGCGATTTTGTGCGGAGAATGGTTTCTACTCACATCTCTCAATCAAACACAAATTGTATTCGGGCACTTTTGAATAGCTTATCCCCCATTCGATGAAAGCAGTTGATGGATGGCAAGAAAACTATAATCTGGGGGTAACAAAACGGGCATTAGTTGAATGATAAGGGGTAGCAAGGGGCAGCAGTGGTCAGCACTGCTGCCTCACAGCTCCAGGGACTCGGGTTTAATTCTGGCTTCGAGTGACTGTGTGGAGTTTGTCCGTGTCTGTGTGAGTTTCCTCCGGGTGCTCCGGTTTCCTCCCACAGTCCAAAGATTTTTTCATTAAATTTTAGAGTATCCAATTATTATTTTATTTTCCAATTAAGGGGCAATGGCCAATCCACCTAACCTGCACATCTTTGGGTTGTGGGGGTGAACCCCACGCAGACACGGGGAGAATGTGCAAACCCCACACGGACAGTGACCCAGGGCCGGGATTTGAACCCGGGTCCTCAGCGCCGCAGTCGCAGTCCCAGTACTAACCACTGCACCGCGTGCCCGCCCCCCCCCAGTCCAAAGATATGGTGTTTAGGTAATTGGCTGTGATCAATTGCTCCTTAGTGCCCAAAAAAGGTTAGACAGGGTTACTTGGTTAAGGGAATAGGGTGGGGCCCTGACCCTAGGTAGGGTAGCCTTTCAGAGGGTCAGTGCAGACTTGATGGGCCGAATGGCCCTGTTCTGATTCTATGAAAGTTCAGCTCTGTCTTGACACTAATAGATCAACACTGGGCTCTAACACAGAAGCAACGATAATAGCGTGATTACCAACATTTCAGGTGAGTCTTGGGCACACAGGGCACCAGACTTGCTGGAGATCACCAACATCTATCTGAAGGAGAAACTGAAGGAGCAAGCACATTGGTCAGATGATTAAGGACGAGGAGCTTAGGAGAAGTTTGAGGATCTGCAGTGAGAGGCTTTCTGAATTGTGTTAAAAGGCAGCAAGGAGGGGGAACATTTTGAGTCCTCCCTATGCCTGGAATTGTTCTTTCCATGAATTTAACTGCCAATTACCTAAACACCATATCTTTGGACTGCTGAATCTTCTGTGAAAGGGTCATTTGTCTGCCGAATTCTCTTTCCCAGAGAGTAGTGGAGCCTGCCTGGATCATTGAATGTTTTTAAGACTGGGTCAGATAGATTCTTGATTGACAGGATTCAGGGGGTACGAATGGCCCTGTTGTGATTCTATAAAATAACAGATTCAGTTTTGGCTATTTGTTAAAAAAGCTAATTGCAAAAATGATTGTGTGGCTGTACAGATTCCTTCTTCATTGAACAGAGCAATGATTAAAGTCGTCAATGGTTCAGAGTTTCAACCTTTGCAACAGGGTAAGGGTTAGGGTCTGTGCATTGTTTTATGGGTTATTTGATGTGATGTCAGTGTGTGATGTCAATTGGTGGCCATACGCTTATTAAGGTGACATGGGGACAGAGGGAGGAATCTGTGTCCATTTTGAAAACAGTTATAGAAGTTATTGAGCTCAACGTTAATAGGTTTATGTGCACACACACACAAATATGGAATACTGACTGGATCTCCACATTGAGCAAATGCAATGGAAAATGTTTCAGTAAAATAAGACGGGCAACTGCAATTACAAAGAATTCAGGCAAAGCGCAATCCAGAAAATGTGCAATTTGTCGCTCCTAATTTCCATTTCCCTTCATTCCTGTGGGTCAAAATGCAGCTGACTTTTTTTTTACATATACTGAAGGCGCACACCGAAAAAAAATATGCTGAAAATAACTCTGAATGTCATCTGATTTAACGATGCAATTGTTAATTTTATGAGAACATTGAAAAATCCGATCCTCTTGCATTAAAGCTTGAATAAATTCATGAGCTTTCCGGATTCTGCATATTTCGCAGACAGGCCCACATCCATCCTGTTGTCGGCAAAGGCAACTGCAGTTAAATAAATCTGAACAGGCAAAAAACAAACCGTAAGAGGTAGCTCGGAGGTTTAACTCTGTGAGGGCAACTGTTCTATTTCAGCTCCATGTTATTAACTGCAGAGCAGAAGATTCTCTCCCCTCCCCCCCCCCCCCCCCCCCCCCCCCACACACCCAATCTGTTTTCCAGCTGATTCTTCAAATGCCATGGTCGAAGCAATTAAATGTTTTTTCAATCCATCATGAGAAATTTGGAGAGATTTTAGGTGAGAAGAGAAGCTCATAGATCTCAGTCGGTTGAGAGGGTTTTTCGGGGTAGTTTTACAAGCAACGGTGAAGTTTACTGATGAGATCTAGAATAATACCCAGAAACAGCAATGCTATGTTGGCTGTGGATGGAAGCTGCCAGTTCTGACCCACGTTTATGGCAATTATACTTGGTATTTATGCCATGTTGCAGTTTTTGCACTCATGTTAACGGCCTTACCCCGTGACCTGTAAGTTCAGCTCTGTCTTGACACTAATAGATCAACACTGGGCCCTAACACAGAAGCAACGATAATAGCATGATTACCAACATTTCAGGCGAGTCTTGGGCACACAGGGCACAAGACTTGCTGGAGATCACCAACATCTATCTGAAGGAGAAACTGTAGGAGCAAGCACATTGATCAGATGATTAAGGACAAGGAGCTTAGGAGAAGTTTGAAGATCTGCAGTGAGAGGCTTTCTGAATTGTGTTAAAAGGCAGCAAGGAGAGGGAACATTTTGAGTCCTCGCTATGCCTGGAATTGTTCTTTCCATGAATTTAACTGCTGAATCTTCTGTCAAAGGGTCATTCGTCTGCGGAATTCTCTTTCCCCGAGAGTAGTGAAACCTGGATCATTGAATGTTTTTAAGGCTGGGTCAGATAGATTCTTGATTGACAGGATTCAGGGGGTATGCGTAAAAGTAGAGTTGAGGCCATAATCGGATCCGTCTTTACCTCTTCAAAGGCAATCTATAGCTCGTAAGGCACCCAGGGTAGTCTTCAGGAAGCAAAAAGGTGCAAAAACAATCTTTGTCACTGTTTGTTTTGCATGCTAGGTAGTTATATTTACCATGTGTTTTTCACTCATGCTTTCACCTATTTGGCAATTGAAGGATAGTTCATTCCACATTTTCTTTTCCATTTCGAGAAACATTTCCTGAGCTGATGCCAGGTACTCGAGGGGTAGAGATGACATTGACTCTGTTGGTGATATCTTGCTTTCTTCTTCCTGGTGTAAGGATCAAAGAGTGGAGCAGCAGGGTTAATGCCTGCACTAAGCAATGCTGACCAGTATCTCTCTTACCAGAGTCGAGTAGCAGAAGCTGCTGGAAATGTGCGCCTGATTGGGTAGCATTTGAAGAGAGAGAGTTGTCCTTCTGTACATACCTATCCTTTTGGAGTTCTATTTTGGACCTCTGACCTTTACTTTTTGCTTCTGGCTTCCACAGATATTGATAGCAAAGGTTTGGCCTCTCTACCCATTGGAGTTTAGAAGAACGAGAGGTGTTCTGATTGATAAAATCCTGAGCGGACTTGACAATGTAGATACATAGAAGATAGGAGCAGGAGGATGCCTTTTGGCCCTTCGAGCCTGCTCCGCCATTTATCACGTTCATGGCTGACCATCCAACTCAATAGCCTAATCCTGCTTTGTCCCCATAACCTTTGATCCCATTCGCCCCAAGTGCTATATCTAGCTGCCTCATGAATATACGTTTTAGCATCAATAGATGCTGGGAGGATGTTTCCCCTTATGGAAGGGAATAGAACAAGGGGACACTTTGAAAATAAAGGGGGCGGGATTCTCTGCCCCGCCCCGCCACATTTCTGCTTCACCCCGACGGCGAGATGCTCCGTTACACCGGCCGGTCAATGGGGTTTCCCATTCTGGGGCAGCCCCACGCCGTCGGGAAACCCCCGGACTGCTGGCAAAACGGAGCATCCCGCCGGCGGAGAATCCAGCCCAAGGTCTTCCACTTAAGACGGAAATTAGGAGAATATCTTTCTCTCAGAGGGTCATTCGTCTGCGGAATTCTGTTTCCCAGAGAGCAGTGGAGCCTGGATCATTGAATATATATTTTTTTAAATTTAGTGCACCCAATTCATTTCTTACAATTCAGGTGGAATTTAGCGTGGCCAGTCCACCTATCCTGCACGTCTTTGGGTTGTGGGGGCGAAACCCACGCAAACACAGGGAGAATGTGCAAACTCTACACGGAGAGTGACCCAGAGCCGGGATCAAACCTGGGACCTGGGCGCCGTGAGACAGCAGTGCTAACCACTGGGCCACCGAGCTGTCCCCATCATTTATTTTTTTTAAGGCTGAGTCAGATAGATCTTTGATTGACAGGATTCAGGGGGTATGCGCGGAAGTAGAGTTGAGGCCATAATCAGATCAGTCCTTACCTTACCAAATGGCGAAGCAGGCTCGAGGGGCCTAATGGTTGTTTCTAATTCATAGGTTCGTATCTATGATTGCATGTACTTTTATATTGATTAAACTGAGTTTCCTGGATAATTTCAAAGCCATCCAGAAATTAAGCAATTCATGTAGTTTGTGTACCAGTTCATTTTTCAGTGAAGTCAAACGTCCATGTAGCACTGAATTGCTAACCTTGCAGGAAGAATTCTGTCAATATAAGCCCTTGGGGCACCTGGAAAATTGGCCAATTGTGAGAAGCAAGGACTTAGCCAGTCATTGAACATATTGGCTCATTTATTACCACAGCAGGAGCAACAGGATTTCATTGCCAAAGATTTCGACACTGGTGTTCAACCAACTGTCTTAATAAGTCAAAAAATTTTAAATAATTATTGTATTTATGAAACAGCCTTCTTGATCTCACGACATCCCAAAGGACTTCCAACCAATGGAAGTCCTTTGATGTGTAATCACTGATGTTAAATTGGAAAATGCGGCAGCCAATTCGTGCCCAGCAGTGAGATAATGACCACATAATCTGCTTTAGCTGTTGTTGGCTGAGGAAGAAATATTGGCTGGGATATTAGGGACTCCACTGTTTCCCTTTGAATAAACAATACGTTCTTCTATATCCACCTGAGAAGGTAGACAGGACCTCAATTTACGTTGATAACCTGTAACCATTAGACACTCCACTTTCTGTTGTTGTTTTGCGAGAACGCCCTCCAGGTTCCATTCTGTCCCTTATATTTTGTCTGACAGCAGGTTTGTGAACCCATATTTTTGTCACCGCGCAGCAAGTCAAATAATTTATGCTTAGAAATATGGCCAGCAGCGGGAGAACTGTAACTGCTGTCAGCTGCACTCCTCTGGGATGAAGATATGTATTCAATTGACATTGGGTTGACGATCTGCAATTATGTTAATTCAGCCTGAACACATGATGGGGCTCAACATCGCTGCTGAACTAGTTCACTCTTGTCTCTGAGTCAGTGGTTTGTGGATTAAAGTCTCACTCCACTTGCCTGGATGAGTGCGGCTCCAACAACACTCAAGAAATTTGACATAGAACATAGAACATTACAGCACAGAACAGGCCCTTCGGCCCTCGATGTTGTGCTGAGCATTGTCCGAAACCAAGATCAAGCTATCCCACTCGCTGTCATTCTGGTGTGCTCCATGTGCCTATCCAATAACCGCTTGAAAGTTCCTAAAGTGTCCGACTCCACTATCATCATCCAGCACAAGGCAACATACTTGACTGGCACCCCATTGGGTGATTCTGTGGCCTTGGGTGACTGTCTGTGTGGAGTTTGCATGTTCTCCCCATGTCTGCATGGTTTTCCTCCGGATTTTCTCACACAGTCCAAAGATGTGCAAGGGTGGCAGGCAGGCACAGTGGTTAATACTGCTGCCTCACAGCTCTAGGGGCCCGGGTTTGAATCTGGCCTCGGGCAACTGTCTGTGTGAAGTTTGCCCATTCTCCCTGTGTCTGCGTGGGTAACCTCCAGGTGCTTAGGTTTCCTCCCACAGTCCAAAGATTTGCAGGTTAGGTAGATTGGCCATGATCAATACGAGGGGTTACGGGGATAGGGCAGGCGAGTGGGCCTAGTAGGTAGGATGCTCTTTCAGAGGGTCGGTGCAGATCTGATGGGCAGAATGGCTTCCTTGTGTACTGTAGGGATTCTATGGGATTCTATGGATCCATCACCTCAACATTCACTCCCTCCACCACCGATGCACAGTGGCAGCAGTATGCACCATCTGCAAGATGCACTGCAGCAACTCACCAAGGCTCCTTCAACAACATCTTCCAAAACTCGTGACCTCTACTACCTAGAAGGACAAGAGTAGCAGATGCATGGGCATAGCATCACCTGAAAGTTCCCCTCTGAGCCACATATCATCCTTACTTGGAACTATATGGGCATTCCTTCACTGTCGTTGGGTCAAAACCCTGGCATTCCCTTCCCTACAGCATTGTGGTTGTACCTACACCACATGGACTGCCGCGGTTCAAGAAGGTGGCTCACCACTACCTTCTCAAGGGGAAATTAGGGATGGGCAATAAATGCTGGCCTAGCCAGTGATGCCCACATCCTGCGAAAGAATTAAAAAACTCCCCCCCCCAAACATTCTAGACTGGCAGATCCAATGCAGTACTGACAGAACACTGCACTGTTGAAGCCGAGACTGTGTTGTCTTTTTGGATGAGAAATTAAGCTGAGACCCTGTCCACTCTCTCGGGTGAAACACAGGGCATTATTTTGAAGAAGACCAGGGATGTTCTGGCCAACACAGATTCCTGAACCATTGCCATTACAAACAGATTACATGACATTATTGCATTACTGTTTTGGGACCTTTGCTTGTTCAAGTTGGCTGCTGCATTTCCCAACAAAAATTCCAAGATGGCGCCGGAGCATGGCGACTTTCTGCGAGCTCTCTCCCCCTGTCCCTTTTCTTTTATCTCCGATCAGCGTTCTGACCTACTAAAACTATTTTCATGTATTTGCTTTGTTTGGCCCCTTGTTCCACACCGTAACAATTCACTGTTTGTCGATGTACCATTTGTCAATGTTCTCTGTTGATTATTCTTGTGTCTACTATGTACGTACTATGTACGTTCCCTCGGCCGCATAAAAATACTTTTCACTGTACTTCGGTACATGTGACAATAAATCAAATCAAATCAAAAGTCATTGGACTTAAAAAGCACTTCAATGGACCTACCCGGAGGTTGTGAAAGGCGTCATATAAATGCAAAGGTGTGCAGGTTAGGTGGATTGGATTGGCCATGCTAAATTGCCCCTAAATATCCAAAGGTTAGGTGGGTTACCTTTTGAAGGGGAACTAGGTATTGGCAATAAATGCTGGCCTAACCAGTGATGCCCACATCTTGTAAATGAATTAGAAAATAAGTAAATTAGACCTGGGTGAAGTGCTTTTTCAGAGGGTCAGTGCAGACTCGATGGGCCGAATGGCCTCCTTCTGCGCTGTAGTGATTTTATGATTTTATTTTCCCTGCTGAAGTCATGCTGATTTTTAAAAACAAATTTAGAGTACCCAATTCATTATTTTCAATTAAGGGGCAATTTAGCGTGGCCAATCCATCTAGCTTGCACATTTTTGGGTTGTGGGGGCGAAACCCACGCAAACACGGGGAGAATGTGCAAACTCCACACGGACATTGACCCAGAACCGGGATCAAACCTGGGACCTCGGCGCCATGAGACCGCAGTGCTAACCCACTGCGCCACCGTGCAGCCCCACGTCATGCTGATTTAATGGTTAATTTTTTAAAAATGTTAATGGGGGAAAAACCCACAGCATTTTAAAGTCAACAATTCTTTGTATCTTTTCCATTTTAAAGGGCACATTGATGGCGTTTCTGTTTTGAAACACTAAAAATGAGTCGTCTGTTAAAATGCAGTGTTGGACCTGCACAGACAAAAAGGCTGGGTCGATGCTGGACAGGAATACTCAGAACAATCTTTTGGGGGATGTAATTTTATGAATCCGAATTGACAACGTTAACCAGACGTGCATTCCATTGATAGCTGCATAATATGATCGTTGTTGCTTTGGGAGGCAGCAGCCGGTGTGCATGCAGGTGTAATTTTTGGGGAGCATTTCAAGTGGCGTGTCTTCCAGAGCGTACAGTTAATAATCCTCACTGATAAGTACATTGTGAAGAGAGACATGTTTAGCCTATCAGTTTCCCCCTGCTGCTCCGTAAATCACATGTGAGAGAGCTACCTGTGTCACTTTTTCACACAATGTGCTGGGAACAGATTACCTGTCTGCCTCCGAGACTCTCAGTTTCAAAGTGGTCGCTACTTTATAAAACTGGCATGTGGGCGCAACGGAGCTGGGGCATCAAACAGGCAGCTCCCTCTTGCATCTAATTCACCCAACATTGGTGTAACAATCACCTTCGCTGGCTGATGTTACAATTGAGAAATTGCCTTCCGATCGCTGAGGCGGATTTTCCATTGAGCAAATCATCCCTGAGTTTGGACTAATAATCCAATGGACTGTGAGATCAGTTGCCACTGGGATAGCGTGTGAGAACTTTGAATTTAGTTCGAGAAAAAAAACCATCTGGAAATAAAAAGCTGGTATCACTAGTAAAAGTTGAAAAACATTTTTAGAGTACCCAATTTTTTTTCCCCAATTAAGTGTGGCCAATCCACCTACCCTGCGCAACTTTGGGTTGTGGGGGTGAAAATCAGCAGTACAATTAACCACAAAGCCTATTAGTTTGCTGTCAACCAATGGTTGACTGACGGCCTTTACAGAAGGAATTCTGCCGCCCTCACTTCCAAAACTGGCACATCCATATCTGATTGCAAGCTTTATTATAAACCAAAAACTGTCCTCTGAAACGGCCTAGCAAACCATCCAAGTTGGTTCAAAGGGTCGTGGAGGGTCAATCAATGCCTCGCCACTGGTGTCCGCATCTCAGAGTGAACCACAATATAAATCCGTCCCCCCCCCAAAAAAAAGATGCAGCAGAAGATCAATTAAAAGTCAGCGACGACCGGGCACCCTCCTGCATGTTATGCCCACAAATCGTGGAGGTACGAGCAAAGATTCCAAAAATGACACTTGGGAAAATTGTGCCAAAGGATTTTCTGCATATATGCTAAAGATCCCCAAACAACTTTTGCCAGATGGGTTGTGGCCAAAAGGCATACTCTTTTACTAAATCATTGCTGGGTTAAAAATGAAAACTTTTCCACAGGGAGGGGGGGGGGGGGGAGTAAATGACTGACCTCCCAAAGGGGCATTACTTCTATTTCAGCCTTTTCTCCCTCGTGAAGCATTGACTCTGTTCCCCTGCACAGATGCTGCCTGGGCCGGCTGGATATTTCCAGCACTTTATCGCTGAAAGATTGCTTTGATTTGTGCGCCGTTTCCCCAGACAAGCGACCCAAAAGTGTTACTCTTGCGGAGTAGCATTTAGTGCTGGAGGGGGGGGGGGGGGGGGTGGTGTCGCCGCGTCCTTGTTGCCGAAAATAACAGGGTTTGAGGGAGGTGCTACAAATGGCAGCCTGACACTGATAATTGCTGTTTATACCTTTCTGAGTCTTCCTACTCCTCCCCAGCCTGTCTTTCTTTCTTCCAGCCGCTGATACCATACACCACACAATAAAAGGTCAGCCCAGCCTGTAAAACTGGTTCCTCTGCTCTGCTGTAAGGCGATTGCTGGGACTCAGACTGGCTCAGGCTTGTCCGGCACAGCAGGCAGCCGGGAGCCTGCATTAGATTTCGGCTACCAGTATTTTCTTTTTAACCCTTATCGTTCTCATCTCTGTCATTTGCACATAGCGTAGAATAGCGCGATTATAATCAGGGCTGCAGTGAGCATCTTTGCCGCGTTGTCAAATGCTCAGTTATTAACACCTTTCCATCTGAAATTACCCAGTGTTGGCTCTCTCTCCTTATCTGACTCAAAATTTAGCTGGGTCACTCTCCGTGTGAAGTTTGCACATTTTCCCTGTGTCTGCGTGGGTTTCACCCCCGCAACCCAAAGATGTGCAGGGTAGGTGGATTGGCCACGCAAAATTGCAACCTTAATTCATAGAATCATAGAATTTACAGTGCAGAAGGAGGCCCTTCGGCCTATCGAGTCTGCATCAGCCCTTGGAAAGAGCAGCCTACTTCAGCCTACACCTCCATCCTATCCCACCTTACTTTTTTGGACACTAAGGGCAATTTAGCACTGCCAATCCAGGTCACCTGCACATTTTTGGCCTGTGGGAGGAAACCGGAGCACCCGGAGGAAACCCACTCATGCACGGGTATAACATGCAAACTCCACACAGGTAGTCACCCAAGCCGGGAATCGAACCTGGGACCCTGGAGCTGTGAAGCAACAGTGCTAACCACTAATTGGAAAAAAATAATTGGGTACTCTAAATTTTATTTAAAAATTTAGCTGAAGTGCTCCGATCACACGTCTCTCTCCCGCCCCCCCCCTCCAATAAATTGCATTATTCCTGTGGCGTAGTAACCTAGGCTAATTGAAAATATTAGCCAGCCTCCGATTAGTGCGTTGATCAACATTGCGTTTCATAGATTATCATAGAATTTGCAGTGCAGAAGGAGGCCATTCGGCCCATCGAATCTGCACCGGCTCTGTGAAAGAGCACCCTACCCAAGGTCAACACCACACCCTATCCCCATAACCCAGTAACCCCACCCAACACTAAGGGCAATTTTGGACACTCAGGGCAATTTATCATGGCCAATCCACCTAACCTGCACATCTTTGGACTGTGGGAGGAAACCGGAGCACCCGGAGTAAACCCACGCACATACGGGGAGGATGTGCAGACTCCGCACAGACAGTAACCCAAGCCGGAATCGAACCTGGGACCCTGGAGCTGTGAAGCAATTGTGCTATCCACAATGCTACCGTGCTGCCCGCAAACGGGCAGTTTCAGGCATTTCACAACTCTTTGACTTGGAGGGAAAGGTGGAGATAAACTGAAAGCTATTCAAAGGCCATAATGCAGCTTCACTCTCCTGACCTTTTGGGATCAAATGTTATATTCAATCGCACAGCTGACACTTTTAACATAATAATCCTACTCCTGAATGATTTTGCAGCGCAAGCTGATTTTTAAGCGTGCTTTTAAATTTGTTTTATTTTTCATCTCTCCCATGCTTTTAATTTTTTGTCCCCCCCCCCCCCCCCCCCCTCCCATCCCCTCCCCTCCCTCCCAAACTCCTGTATTGTGCACGGTTGTCGAGCTGGGTTTAAGTCCGCATCACTCATGACCAAGAACTGCATCAGAAAATGTGAAATGGAGAGTTGCAAGCTGCCTCAGCTCCCATCCTTTCTGTTTACCCTTCACCCTCACCCACCGCAGCACCCGCCACCCCCATATTGAACTGAGACCAGGAACCCATTGGGGATAATTTTGACATTATGTGATGATTGAAATAGGACATCGGCAGCTCCTTCAACAACAAAACTTACATTTATGGATCACCCATAATGTAGTAAAATACCCCAAGTGTTTCACAACAGCTTTGTCAAGATTTCGATATGAGCCACGAAAAGAGATATTAGGAGAGCTGACCAAACGTTTGCTCAAAAAATAAGGTTTTAACGAACGGCTTAAAGACGGAGAGAGGGGGGGAGAGATCTGAAAGGGAATGTCAGCCCTTGGAGCCTAGCTAGCTGAATCATAGAATCCCATAGGTTCCGTGCAGTGCAGAAGGGAGGCCATTCAGCCCATCAGCCGACCCTCCGAAAGCGCACCATACCTAGGCTCACTCCCCCGCCTTAACCCCGCAACCTACCTACACATCTTTGGACACTAAGGGGCAATTTAGCATGGCCAATCCACCTAACCAGCACATCTTTGGGTTGTGGGGGCGAAACCAGAGGAAACCCATGGCAGAATTGGGGAGAACGTGCAAACTCCACACAGACAGTCACTCGCGGCCGGAATCGAACCCGCCTCCCTGGCACTGTGAGGCAGGCGTGCTAACCAGTGCTGCCACTGATGGAGCGATTAAAATTGTAGATGCGCAAGAGGCCAGAATTGAAGCAGTTCAGAATATCGAAGGCTTGTATGGCTGGAGGAGGGTCAGGGAGAAACCCCTTTTTACAACTCTCTCCACTTTATTCATTTCCATTGACTTCGATAAATAGATTGGAATCTCTGTTTTCAAGATCACACAAAAGCAAAATAACAGGCTCGGGGAGACATGGTCATGGCCACTGTATTTTGATGGAAACAATCCATTAGTACAGTCCCACGCTGCTGCAAGGTGCTGGGTTTTTAGTGCTAAATGGAAATCCGTGTAAAAGTTTATCGGAAATCTTGGTCATCGTCTGGTTTACATTGAATAGCACCGACAACACAGAAGGTCATTCAGCCCAAGTGACCTTTATGTGCATTATGCACCAACCCTCCTTCTGTGCTACTTCGTCTCACCCCATCAACATATCATTCTATTCCTTTCTCCCTTGTGCTTATCTAGCATCTGGTTTAGTATAATGAGTGTTGAAAAACACCGTACAATTAATGTTAACATTCACACAAATTTCTCTCCACTATTATACGGGCAGGTCAATTTGTCTTTTAAAAATCGATGTAAATAGTCAGCAAAGAAATGTCACATGTTAAATGCAACTTAACTGCAATAACTCTCTAATGCTATATCAAAACTCATTTTAGCTTTCTCTTTTTTGCTGGAAACTGCTCTTTAATTAACATGAGCATTTGTTATATTCATGGTATTCAGTGCATGTGGTACAGGTGCCGGAATGTGGCGACTAGGGCCTTTTCAAGGTAACTTCATTGCAGTGTT
Organism: Scyliorhinus torazame; assembly: GCF_047496885.1. NCBI lineage: Eukaryota > Metazoa > Chordata > Chondrichthyes > Carcharhiniformes > Scyliorhinidae > Scyliorhinus > Scyliorhinus torazame. The sequence goes on along the minus strand of NC_092714.1, from coordinate 255,754,158 downwards.
AATGCAAGCCTACTTGTGACAATAAAGATTATTTAAAAATATATACATGACACAGTGTGATAATTAGACAGTGAGCCAGCATTACTCAATAGCCTGGGCTGTGAATGATTTTGGAGGCTGATTTCATGGGAGCGGCAGTGGGTCAGTGTGTACTATCATGCTTGATTGGCACATCAGTAACCAGAGGTCCAGACTAGATCCAAATGATCCAGTTCCCTGAGCCTCACTCAATTCTGATGGCAGGATTAGAACCCATGCTGCTGTGTGATCAATTATAATAAACACGTCATGAATTGTATTGTGACTTATATAAACTTTATTCAAGGACTGCGGAAGCCTCAAAATAAATTTACTCTGAAGGAAACGGGAAACTTTTTCTTAATTATAAAAGGTGCTCCACATTGGACTTAATTGTCCCAAGAAATCAGTAGATCTTTGCCACAGCTTTCCTTGATAAGAAACTTCAAATGAACGTTTTAATCATTGAAAGGGATTTGGGAAGCTTGGAGTACAATTAAAACTACATTTGTTCTGTGCCAAGCTGCCAAAATGCTGCTGCAGCTGAGATAGCATAAGAACATCAGAAAACAGTGTTGAGGCAAGTTACTCTTTAAGCATGTTGCAAATACTGCAAGCGGCCACATTCCCATTTAAGGGCCATGAAACAAAAAACCTTTCTTTAAAAATGTAGTTTCAAATTATTTTCTCTCAAAATGACTCTCTTCAAAGAAAGTCTTAAACGAACTTTGCAGCTCCCGCTGTGAATGTTGTTCCATTTAATTGCTTCACTTGATGTAACTCTTGCCCATCCATTCTCAAGCTCATTCTGTGTTGGTGTTATGAGCTCTCATTCAACGTTAGAATTGGCATGCAGAAGCATGTTGGCACCAACTGGGCATAAATTGTCTAACCAGCTATCTTGGTGCAAAATCTTTAATGAAAACCCTCTGCTGTGTTTTGGCAAGAGAAGGTAACATGGCTCACTGGTATAAAGTGGATAAGTTAATACTTCATGGCGCAAGTAGCAAATTAGGTGGCCTCAAGGAATTATTGGGTGGGAACATAACACTGCCTGGTGCAGAAGCTGATTTCGGCACCCTCAAGGACACATTGAACTTAAGGCCTCATGGCTTTTAAGATGATTTTGGTGGCCCCCTAAATACATATTGATGGATAATTTAATACCTTCTGACACGCTAGCTAAAAAGCTGGTACATCAGTGTATCTGATGTGCTTTAATGTTGCATTTTTTGACTCCAGTTTCTTTCCTTTTCTCGTGAAGGTTCTTGATGTGGTACAAGGCATCAAGCATCCTTCAGTACTACAACCAATGGTGAGCCGCGACAGTGAATATTGGCAGGCTATTTGATCACTTGGAGGCAATCATGACCTGTCCTCACTTATTATTCATACTTGTGAAGGGTTACTGGATAGCGATGAGGAGCAGAAGCCTTCTTTCTTTTCCTCTCTACCATCTGGGATTTGAGGTTAATTGTAACACTCTTATTGACTCACTGAGATCAGCTAACTCAGCAGGGATTGAAGCTATATACAAAGACATTTATAATAGTGTCTTTTCACAGATGTCAGACACCTTTACAGCAAATAAAGTGCTTTTGAAATGTTGTCACTGTTGTAATGTAGGAAACACGATGTCGGATTAAGAAATTCAGTGACAAGAAAGGTGACCCACCAGCAGCATCCAAACCAACTTGCCCAGCCTCAAGGCATTAATCACTCAAAAGCCCCTCCACAGGCTGGAACATGGCATTTGTATGCTTGATACCAAACATTTAAAGTAACTGCTCTACTCAAAACTCAGCCATAGCAGGAGACTTCCAGGACATCACCATACTACAAAATTAATAATAGAAAATTATAATACAATCAGGTAACCCCTCTGTTCAAGAAAGGAGGGAAATAGAAAACATAGAACCATAGGCCATGGGTCTGTCATAGGAAAAATGCTGGAAGCGATTATTAAGGTGGTTAAAGCAGGGCACTGAGAACATTTTAATCTGTTATGGGCCAGGGCTTAGAAACTCCAAAGTGTGTTATGAAGCTCACCTGACCTATAACTTTTATGTTGAATTTGGCTAGGATGAGCACAAGAGCCTTCACTTCAGGTGTGATTCATCAGACTTCCTAGGCACTTTAATCAAAAATAACATTTATTATAAGAATGTGGTTAACATATATAAAACACTTAGCAAGAATTTCTTATCAATTACAAACATGAAAAAGAACACACAACAGCGACATTAATCTATGTATATAACTCTTAACGAATCCCCCTCAGCTGTTCCAATTCAATACAAAATCCAATAAAACCAAACCCCAGCACACTGTAATCTCAGTTGAATGGGACTGGTCCCTTCCCTGAGATGCTGGTCCAGTTTCCAACCAGCAGATTCAAAACTCCTTCCGGAAAGCAACTCTTGCTTTAAGGTTACCAAGGCAGTTTGCTACACCCAATGTGCTTTAAGTTCATTGGAACAGCTTTAAAATAAAACCGACAAAACAGGGAAACTTCCTTCAGCTTAACACAGCGCATCTTCTTCTGCAGGCCAAACCAACAAACCAAAACGAAACCAAAACACTAATCCCCCGCTCACCTGACAGCCACAGCCCAGCTCCACCCACAAATGCCATCACTGAAGCCTGCTACAAGCCATGTGGTAAAGCAAAACTTTTCTTGAAGGGACTCCCACATGACAAATGTAATCAGGCAGTTAACATAATTTTGTGAAAGAGTAATCATGTTAAATCATTTATTAGAATCCTTTGAGGAAGTAATAAGCAACAGGGGAACCTGTAGATGTGTATTTTGGATTTCCAAAGGGCATTTGATGAGATTCCTTATTACCTTAAGATATCAAAGGTTGTGACACAAAATAAGAGGATGTTGTGAAGAGGACATATGGAAGCTGCAAAGAGATTAGTTAAGTGAGTGAGCGATGGTTTGGCAGATTGAGTATCCATAGAATCCCTACAGTGCAGAAGGAGGTGATTCAGGCCATCGAGTCTGCACTGACCCTCTGAAAGAGCACCCCACCCAGGCCCACTCCCCCGCCCCATCCTCACCCTACCCTCACATCTTTGGACACTGAGGGGCAGTTTGTCATGGCCAATCACCTAGCCTGCACATCTTTGGACAGTGGGATAAAACAAAAGCACCTGGAGGAAACCCACGCAGATAAGGGGAGAAAGTGCAAACCCCACACAGACAGTCACCCAAGGCCAGAATTGAACCCAGGCCCCGACGCTGTGAGGCAGCAGTGATAACCACTGTGCCACCGTGGACGAATGTGAGGTTGTCCATTTTGGCAGGAAGAATAGAAATGCAACATATTATTTAAAGGGAGTGAGATTGCAGACAGAGGGATCTGGGTGTCCTGATATATGAATCACAAAAAGCTAGACTCCAGGTACATACAGCAAGTGATTAGGAAGACAAATGGAATGTTGTTGTTTCTTGAAGGGAGAATAGAATGTTAAATTAGGGAAGTTTTGCTGCAGTTGTAGGGCCTTTGTGAAATCACACCTGGAGTACTGTATTCAGTTCTGGTCTTCTTACTAAACACAGCACTCGGCAAGGCCCCACAAGTCGCAACTTAACCTGATAATCTATATTAGTGATGTTGGTCGAAGGATAGATACTGATGAGGAAATCTGCTCTCTTCAAAATAATGCCAAAGGATCTTGGCAGATGCAACCTTGATTTAAAGCTTCACCTGAAAGACGGCACCTGCAACACTGCAGCACTCCCTCAGAAGTGTATGGAAATACCACCTTAGACTCTGTGCTGGAGTATTCGACTTGAGACTGCTAAACAGTGGACCATGGCTGGCATTTAGGTTCTTCTTGACCTATGAAGCTCAATCCTACACTTGCCAATGTACTTTCTCGCAAATCCATCCGGCGAGCTGTGTCTATTATTTCCATGATTGTCACTCTTTCTTGCAGACACTTTGGAGTAGATAGGCAGCAATTACCTCCAATAAAGAGGTAACAATATTAAGCCTAGATCATCTCTGATCTCCTCCAGGCCTGGATATGGCAGAATGCTGATACTGCAGTGCTGTGCCTAATATGCAAAAGGGCCTATCGCCATGTGACTTCTGCTGCATCCTCTGTGTAATGATATGTATAGTGCAAGTGTAGTAAAGGGTTAACATCAGACACTATGTGTAAATCAAACACTAGATGGCGTTTCTAAGTTATTTTATATAAGGCAGCATCTCTCGGAATTCTGGGACAATGTGATGAGAAGCAGATGAAGGAGAGTGAGAATTCATTGTAGAGATATTTCACGAGGTCAAGTTATAGTGTCGTTTAATAGTTAGAGAGAATATTGATTACTGTACTACTATACTACAGATTATTAGTTTAGTATCTGTTACTCAGTAAAGTGTGCGAACCTAATCAAGTCTAGTAGTGTAAAATAAATTCATTTTGATTCAAACTTCTTGGGCTGGATTCTCCGGCCCGCCGCGCTACATTTCTGTTTCACCTCGCCGGCGGGATGCTCCGTTACGCCAGCTGGTGAATGGGATTTCCCATTGTGGGGCAGCCCCACGCTGTCGGGAAACCCCGCGGGCTGCCGGCAAAACACAGCATCCCGCCGGCGGAGAATCCACCCCTTTATTTATTATATCCTTTGTCAACACTACATATCTGGCTATCTTGGAGGAAAAGGCAAGGAATATAACATTCTTTACTTCTTGTTGCCCTAGTGATACGTTCCCACCATGTCTTTCTGCTGGCTCCTTTACCCCAAATGTAATCTCCTATTTGCAATCTAAGCAGTTTATTGCTTGTCATATTGATTAACGCTGGTGCAGCGATAATGCTTTTGACCTCACAGGGTTAATCCATAGGATATGATTGGGGTTCTTTTTAACTAGATATCTAACCATCTTAAATTATTATAGCAGATAACATTTTTCAATTAACTCTGAGCACCTAACAATTTAATAAAGCCTACCAATACACTTACCCATGATAGGCTATAACTTACAAGTGATTATCCAAATTGAAACACTGTGAATCACATCTTTTACAATCTTTTTTACACCCTGCCACCACCCAGTACTATAGTTTGATTAGTGTTATATATCAGGGCTGGGTGACATGACAAATTTCATTATCAGTGCATCATTTTTAAACTGATACTTTCAGGGTATTGATATTGGGCACAAGATCGATTAACTAATGCTGGGAGGAGATGGATGAAAGCAATCATTTGATTGGGATATTCATCTTTCCCATTTATTTGGCTAATTAATTATCCATAGCAAGTTATTGCATGGAATATATTCGATGTAATTTATCTTAGGATGGGAATAAAGTTTTTAGGTTTGAATGGAATAAGCAGTAAATTCTGGAAGACCTTTATGGTGATATTTAAGATATTACAGGATCTGGTCTATGATGTAAAGGAGCATTCCTTCCTGGCCATGCTAAATATATCCACAATCCTGACCACTTAAGAGAGTCCTAAAAGGTGAACGTGCAGATCTCAGGTTAAAAAAGAAAAAAAATACACACGATGCTTCCAAGCACGCATCTCCTGTTTTGCATTTCCTTCCCCAGTCTCCATAAAAGAATGCCAGGAGAAGGAACATTACACACAGTAAGGAATGTGTAAGGGCAGCTGATGTTGTAAATGCCTTCATTTTCACACTGGTGAAAAACCTCCCTCTCTCTCTAAAAGTGCATAACTCTTGTCATATAATGATGTGCACTGTCATTGCATGTGTTCACGTAGCTGGGGTTTCCACCAGGAATTGCAACACACCATTGGATGGTCGCCTAAATTTTTCATCTCTGAACCTCCAAACCTGTCACTAAAATATGGTTACAAACGCGCTTTTCTTTTCTTTTGGTAGCAACACCCAACAACAAATCAAATTAAGCGCACACTTTCAGAGAAGGAGGTTTCATTTTCAGAATAGCAGACCAGTCGACATAAAGAATATAAATCTCCCTGATTCGTGTTTGAAGAAAATGCATCAACTGCAACTGTGATTGCAGCAAAGCAGTATCACACTGGAAACCTGCTTCCAGTAGGTTGAGACTTCAGTTGCTAATGCCGTGTCTGATTGTGTCTATAATAGAGCAGACTGTGCGAGTACTCACTGTGAGTAAGAGAACTGATCATGCCAGTACTGGCTGTATGCATAACAAAAGTGGCTGTACCATTACTGATTGTGTGTGTGTATAGCAAGGCTGGCTGTCCGAGCACTAACCATATGTGCAACAGAACCAGCTGTATGCATAACAGAAGTAACCGTGCTAGTACTGACTGTGTATATAGGAGGACTGGCTAGTCCAGTGCTGATGGTGTGTATAACATGACTCAGTACTGCCTGTATCTGCATCACAACTCACTGTGCTGTCTGCATGTTCAACATGGCTCAGCACTATCTGTATCTATAACAGGACTGACTGACTGTCCCATTTTGAATTGCATATATATATATAACAGGATAACGCATCTCTCTCTTTTTTCATCTGTCTCGAGACAGCAATTTTCATGGGCTGGATTTTACTCACCCCACCCCAGCCCCGTTCCCCACCCACCTTAATGGGTGTGTTCATGATGGAGAGTGGGAGCATGTAAAATATGACGGGTTGCAATAAATGTTAGGTGGTCGGGTGCCGAAGGCGGCTGCGCGCTGGCGTTTTGAAAAAACAATTAAGAGCAATTGAATTTGTTGACAAGCCAATTGAAGGGCTGCATGGTGGCACGGTGGTTAGCACTGCTGCCTCACGGCGCCGAGGGCCCGAGTTCGATTTTGGCCCTGGGTCACTGTCCATGTGGAGTTTGCACATTCTCCCTGTGTCTGCGTGGGTCTCACCCCCACAACTCAAAAAGATGTGCAGTGTAGGTGGATTGGCCACGCTAAGTTCCCCTTAATTGGAAGAAAAAAAGAATTGGGTACTCTAAATTTGTTTAAAAAACAAGCCAATTGAGCTCGGTATTACACTGCCAAAGCCATAATACAGTTGGCGTGGGCAGGCAGAGAGGAATGGGCAGGCAATATTTTTAACAAAACTGGTTAAAAGTCAGGAAAGAAGAGGCATGGTTGGGGGAAAGGGGGTGTCCTAGAAGTGACTTGTGCACATCCTTTTCTGTTGGGTGCCAGTCTTGGTAGCGTACTTGACCTCTGATTCAAAGCATGGGGACTCAGCTAGTTTAAACAGCAAATAAATACGTCTCGCTCCATGTGTTAATTTTTTTGCAGCACGGGCGGCACAGTGGTTAGCACTGTGGCTTCATAGCTCCAGGGTCCCAGGTTCGATTCCCAGCTTGGGTCATTGTCTGTGCGGGGTCTGCACGTTCTCCCCGTGTCTGCGTGGGTTTCCTCCGGGTGCTCCGGTTTCCTCCCACAGTCCAAAGATGTGCAGGTTAGGTGGAATGGTCATGTTAAATTGCCCTTGGTGTCCAAAAAGGCTTAGGTGGGGTTACTGGGTTATGGGGTGGGGGTGTGGGCTTGGGTGGGGTCCTCTTACCAAGGGCCGGTGCAGATTCTCCTTCTGCACTATAAATTCTATGATTCCATGATATCTCACTGCAATGTTAAATTTGTCGACCTCCATTTTCTTGGTTTGTGGAAGCCCTGGTTACCAGCTAGTTCAATTTTAATTCTTCAGAGCACAGCCGACAATTGGCGACCAGTGTGATTGCAGCGAGCTGTCCTCTGGTGTATGGTACCATACAGAGCAGGGACTATCCCATAACCATCTGCATTTATCAGCAGCTATTCCATTACTGATGATCTCCACATAAATGCAAACTCCTCACACAAGGCAATTGTCGCAGGTCGGAGCAAGACCAATTTAAAAATCAAGCAGATATGTTAAAATGCATTGGGTAGGTCTGAATTAGATTAACTCACTTGTGCAGAGTGTAGATTTGAGCCTGGTATGTTGTGATGAGCTTCTTCTCTTGTCAGTTCTACATTTGCCATTCCATTCCAGCACGTGCCTGACAGCCTTGTTGATTTGACATTTGGCATCTCCTAGGAGCACAGTGCTTACCCTGGGAGGCTCAGAGGTTTCAGTCCTATTATGTTTCCCAATATTTTGGTTATTTTCTTTGTGAATTGCAAACTTGGGTCTGTACAATAGCTGAAAAGCAACAAAGACTTTAATTAAATGGCCCCTTTTATGACCTCAGGATCATCCAATGCGCTTCACAGACAATGGAGCACTTGTATTGTAGGAAAGTGAGCAGGGGCCTGACAGGGTAGATGCTGAGAGGATGTTTCCCCTCATGGGGCAATCTAGAACTAGGGGACATAATTTAAAAATAAGGGATCACACAGAGATGAGAAGGAATTTCTTCCCTCAGAGGATCTGTAGTGTTTGGAATTCTCCTCCACAGAGATCAGTGGAGGTTGGGCCATTGAACATGTTCAAGGTTGAATTAGATAGATTTTTGATTGACAAGGCAGGAAAGTATTGTTGAGGCCACAGACAGAACAACCATGATCTTATTGAATGGTGGAGCAGGCTCAATGAGCCGACAGGCTCCTATTTCATACGATTTTATTAACCAATTTGTGCACAACCCGGTCCAACAAATAGCAATGTGGCAATGGGGGGGCGACACGGTAGCACAGTGGTTCGCACTGTTGCCTCAAAGCGTCAGGGACCCGGGTTCGATTCCCGGCTTGTGCCACTGTCTGTCTTCCACATATTTTCCACATTACACTTCAAAAGTATTTTGTCAATTGTAAAGTGCTTCGGAATGTCCTGAAGCCCTGCCAGGTGTGATATTGCATGCAAGATGTTCTTTTTAGATGATCTGTCCATTAATAATAATAATCTCTATTGGTGTCACAAGTGGGCTTACATTAACACTGCAATGAAGTTACTGTGAAAAGCCCCTAGTCGCCACACTCCTGCGCCTGTTCGGGTACATGGAGGGAGAATTCAGAATGTCCAATTCACCTAACAAGCACGTCTTTCGGGACTTGTGGGAGGAAACCAGAGCACCCGGAGGAAACCCACGCAGACATGGGGAGAACGTGCAGACTCCGCACAGACAGTGTCCCAGCGGGGAATCGAACCTGGGACCCTGGCGCTGTGAAGCAACAGTGCCTACCACTGTGCTAACCACTGTGCTACCGCGCCACCGTATTACGCTGTATTACCCATATTACTCTGCCAAAGTCAAAATGCGGGTTGGCCTGGGTAGGCGAGCAGGATGGGATTTTTGCTACTCACCTGAGATGACACTGCCGCAGGGCCTGGATTCAACATCCATCAGGATACGGCACCATCCACTCACGTCGGAGTGCCGGCCTGTAGAGGGATCAGCAGCAGGCTCAGCCAATACCTTGGGTGTTCCAAAAAGTTCCCAAAGAAAAAAGCATAAATCCGTGTAGATATGTCCTATCGAAGGATAACTGGGCCCAAGATCCTTTTAATAGTCACATCAAAAGAGCGAAACAAACACATCTTTATCTGTCCATGAAACGTGGATCTGAAATCAATCTGCAGTCATTACAAAGACAGCGAGCAGGATACAGTGATCAACTCTAACTGTGGGGAGGTGAAAGGCTTACTGACCCTTCAACTTGTGAAAAGGAAGTATCGTAGCATATTTAGCCGTTTGACAATCAAAAATCACAAAACGGCAGAGGGAGATACTTGAGCTGAAGTATGTATTTATTTTTCTAATTTGTAAAGTCACCCCCCTCGAGATGGTTATATAATGAAACTGCTATTTATCTTGGGATTAACAGGAAGGTGAGGCACCAGCAATGCTGGAAACATCTGGACGATTCTGCCTGTTGCTTTATTTTGTGCCCTGTCCCAAGGGGGTTCCACTTTTCCTTCAATGTGATGTTATTTGAAGTGTCACACAGTAAGATACAGAAAGTAAATGATCTGCTGAAACAAAGCATATTCAAACATAGACTGTGCATCAAAATGCAAACAATGGTGCTGAAAGTGGACAATGCTGCTTTTCATGCCACTTTGATCTTTTCCGTAATGCAGAGAAATTACCAATCTTAGTTACCTTATGGTCTAGCAGATCATAGAATCATAGAATTTACAGTGCAGAAGGAGGCCATTCAGCCCATCGAGTCTGCACTGGCCCTTGGAAAGAGCAGCCCAGTTAATCCCAAGCCTCCACCCTACCCCGTAACCCCACCTAACCTTTTTTTTTTGGATACTAAGGGCAATTTAGCATGGCCAATCCACCTAACCTGCACATCTTTGGACTGTGGGAGGAAACCGGAGCACCCGACGGAAACTCACGCAGACACAGGGAGAACGCGCAGACCTGGGACCCTGGAGCTGTGAAGCAACTGTGCTAACCACTGTGCTACCGTGCTGATGATTAATGATTTCCACTTGATTTGACTCCTCAATAATTGCTTAGGTCTTGATAGCCAAAAGTAAGCACATTTATGTTATGCGAGTGGCCCAAAAGCTCCTCAAATATCATCTACTGAATATACTGCAAGAAGGAATTTGCATATCTTTCCACAACATCCCAAAAGCCTTTTACAGCCAGTTTACGCACTTTGAAATGCAGTCACTGTGGTAATGTAGGGAAATACAGCAATGCGGCACGGTAGCTCAGTGGTTAGCACTGTTGCTTCACAGCTCCACGGTCCCAGGTTCGATTAGGGTGGAGGTGTGGGCGTAAGTAGGGTGTTCTTTCCAAGGGCTGGTGCAGACCCGATGGGCCGAATAGCCTCCTTCTGCACTGTAAATTCTATGATTCTATGAATGTGAACACAGGAAGCTTTCACACACAGCAATGTGATAAATTAAACAACTGGACAGAAAGGACAGAGGCCATTTGGTCCATTGTGCCGATACTGGCCCCTTGATAGAGCGATCCAATTAGTCCCATTCCCCTCCAATTTCTCCCCCATTCAAGTCTTTACCCCGCACCCTTTCAAAAGTGGCAATTGAATCTGCTTCCATCATCCGTTCCGGGAGTGCATTCTTGATCACAACAACTTGCTGTTGCAAAAATGTTTTTCCTTACCTCTCCATCATGTTCATTTGCCATTTATCGTAGATCTGTGCTCTCTGGCCCCTGACTCTCCTGCCAGTAGAAACAGTTTCTCCCAATTTACTCCATGACAGTCCCCCATAATTTTGAACGTTTCTCTTAAATCTCCCTTTAACCTTCTCTGCGCGAAGAACAGCCTCAACTTCTCGAGTCTCTTCACTCGAGTGAACAGATGATACTTTGGTGTTTTTAACTGAGGTCGGATTTGAGACAAATCCTCTGCTCTTCTTTGAAAAGCATCTTGGGATTGTCTTTGACATCGGCCGGAGGGGGCAGACAAGGCTGCAGTTACTCACCTCACTCAAAAGATGACACGTCCAAGAGAGGATCACATGTCTCCACTGTCAGTCAGTCCAGACTATGCGCTGAGGGCTTTGGAGCGAGTCTTGAATGTAGGGGATGGTTTAGCACAGTGGGCTAAACAGCTGGCTTGTAACACTAGAACAAGGCCAGCAGCGCGGGTTCAATTCCCGTACCGGCCTCCCCGAACAGGCGCTGAAATGTGGCGACTAGGGGCTTTTCACAGTACCTTCATTGACGCCTACTCGTGACAATAAACGATTATTATTAACCTTCTGACTCAGGAGTGAAGGCGTTACCGCTGAACCAATGAGGACATCTGGGAATGTTGTTGAGTGGATGAGTAGGAGGGCACTGTGATGACCTTTTATTTTGCTTTTATTTAAATCTGTTCATGGCAGGTGGACATAATTGACCGAAGTCAGCTTTTATCGCCCATCCCTAATCACCCCTGAAAACATTGTGGTGAACCACTGCAGTCTATGTGACGTAGGTACACCCACAGTACTGTTAGGTACGGAATTCCAAGTTTTTGGCACAGCAACAATGAAGAGGTGGCAATATTTTTCCAAGTCAGCATCATACAAGACCCGGAGAGGAAGGGGGGAGGTGGGTAGTGTTCCTATGTGCCTGTTGCCCTTGATCTTTTGGGCAGGAGATGTCACAGATTTCGAAGGTGTTGTTAAAGGAGCCTTGATGAGTTGCTGTAGTGCATTATGGAGGTGGTACGCACTACTGTCACTGTGCGCTGGTAGAAGATGTACTGCCAATCAGGTAGGCGGCTCTGTCCTGGAAGGTGCAAAGTATTTCTACGGTCCATTCTCAGAAGAGTTTGAATGGGGGATAAAGTTGGAATTGTGTCGGAACACCAGGTAATGTATTTTTAATGATGTTGGCTGCCTCTTTAGTTAGTTTGTGGTTTAATCTGTAAAGTAATTAAGCATTAAATTCACATTAAAAAAACAATTGGATTGCAAAATCAAGGTTCCACAAGGCTGCAACTGGTGAAGCACCAAAATAGTTATTAACAATGAAAGTAGAATTCTATATCATCTTGGAAGAACTTTCCTTTCGTGTATGGGCGGCAGAGGCTGTGAGTGCAGGCATTCTCATAAAGAGGACCGACTTCAATGATGTAAGAAGATGAACTACCTTCTTCGAGCAGCTTGGGTGACTAACCACCCCTGTACCCCTGGCATCACCCCCACCTCTCACTCCTCACATCTGCTCCCAACCCCCTCGAGACCAATAACAACCCACCTGCCTGCGTCTCCCTTACAACACACCCTCCACAAGCCCCCAACACACGTATTGCCCTCTTTGGCCAGGAGCCTTGCACATATGCCACCAGCAATACACCCCCTCCATACAACTCAAGTCCTGGCGTCTCACTGTGCCATTTCTGTATCCCCTGGAATGAATAGGGCCATAATCACCAGGAGAAACAAAAGGGGAAACCCCAGATATTCGGGTCTACGTCCACTCTGAGGAAAAAGCCGGGCAACTTGCGGGGGAGGCCAAGGACAGGGCAGTGGCTTTTACGGAGTCCGGCATGTACCAAATCAGTGAGAGTCCAATGCAATGCAGATGTCCCTGTAGCAAATGAGTCACCCTGCTTCCACAGGCCAATCCACCTCAAGGTCTCACCATGTCTTTTGTCTTGCCGGGCCACCCAGGGTCACAGCCCCCTATCCAGTCCCTCGGAACCTCCCAGAGAACTACTCCGGGGAAGACACAAATATCTCGCCACCGCTTCCACCTGCACCAAACACCATCGCAGAGACTATCACCTCAGTGGGAAATGTTAGAGATCAGATGCGGGATTCTCCCTGACCCGGCGCGGCAGGGGGTCCCGGCGGGACGGAGTGGCATGAACCACTCCGGCTTCGGACCGCCCCAAAGGTCCAGAATCCTCCGCACCTTTAGGAGATAGGCCCGCCCCGGAGTGGTTGGTGCCCCACCGGCTGGCGTGGAAGGCCTTTGGCGCCAAGCCAGCCGGGGCCGAAGGGACTCCGCCGGCCGGCGGAAGTCGGCGCATGCGTGGGGGCGTCAGCGGCTGCTGATGTCATCCCCGTGCATGCGCGGGTGGGGGGTGGGGGGGGGTCACCTATGCATCGACCATAGCGGAGGCTGATGGCCGACGCGGAGGGGAAAGAGTGCCCCCACGGCACAGGCCCGCCCGCGGATCGGCGGGCCCCAATCGCGGGCCAGGCCACCTTGAGGGCAGCCCCCGGGGCCAGATTGCCCGTGTGCCCCCCAGGACCCCGGAGCCCTCCTGCGCTGCCTGCTCCTGCCGGTAAGGGACGTGGTTCAATTCACGCCGGCGGGACCAGGATAAAATCAGCGGGACTTCGGCCCATCGCGGGCCGGAGAATCGCCAGGGGGGGTGGCCCGCCGACCGGTGCCGGAGAATTCGGCGGGCGGCGGGGGCGGGATTCACGCCGGCCCCCGGCCATTCTCCAACCCGGCGGTGGGTCGGAGAATCCCGTCCCAGGTTCCTGGGTCACCCTTTGGTGAAAACAACACACATGCTGCAGCTCATCAGGTGGAAGCAAAGACTCCCGAGGAAGCGGACAGTTAGAGGGCTGCCCAATCCCACGGAACAGCTGTCATCCAGACAGATGTGGCGCTTCTGGAAAAGATGATCCCATCACTGGTGCAGGTGAAGAAGCAGAGCTAAAATCTACAGGAGGGGGTGTCAGCAACATTCCAACATTTGAAAGTGCAGTGGGAGGAGGCCCTGGTGTTCTTGCTACCGTGTATCTGCAACGGCTGCAGCGGCCAGGTAGAGAGCATTGTTGGCTGTCGTCCGAAATCCATGACTTTGTGGGGGGCGGGGGGATGTTGCTAATTGTATTTACAAACCACAAGCAGCGAATATGTTTCTTGTATTGACCAAATGACCACACAATCAGTATGTTAGTTCAAAAGACAATTTATTATTGAACACAAGACTTATCTCTATGTGCAATGATACGCATTAAACTACACCGATCAACTAATATGATCTTAAACTTAACTTCTGGATGACCGGCTCTGTGCAGGTGGATAAGGCCTTTATCTGAGTCCCCACGTGTGCCGGCTGGAAGTCGTCAGGTTCGTCTCGGCTGCGGCTCGTCTCTCTCAGGTAGCGATCGTGGGTCTTGAACTTGGCTGGTCGTTATGCTGCAGTTGGTGTGGGCACAGGCCGGTCCCAAAAGAGATCGATCCCTCGTGCGCAGGGCCTCTTATCCTTCTCCTCTTTTGCGCCCTTTTGGGCGGTGCTAACTCAGGATCCAATGGATCGATAGGGTCTCGATCACACAATCGATACTGGCCAATTAGGGGCGGGTACCTCGATGGCTGGGCGGGTCCTAGTTATCATTGCCCCACAGAACATAGATCATAGAACATTTCAGCACAGTACAGGCCCTTCGGCCCTCGATGTTGCGCCGACCTGTGAAACCACTCTAAAGCCCATCTACACGATTCCCTTATCGTCCATATGTCTATCCAATGGCCATTTGAATGCCCTTAGTGTTGGCGAGTCCACTACTGTTGCAGGCAGGGCATTTCACGCCCTTACTACTCTCTGAGTAAAGAACCTACCTCTGACGTCTGTCTTATATCTATCTCCCCTCAATTTAAAGCTATGTCCCCTCGTGCTAGACATCACCATCCGAGGAAAAAGGTTCTCACTGTCCACCCTATCCAATCCTCTGATCATCTTGTATGCCTCAATTAAGTCACCTCTTAACCTTCTTCTCTCTAATGAAAACAGCCTCAAGTCCCTCAGCCTTTCCTCATAAGATCTTCCCTCCATACCAGGCAACATTCTGGTAAATCTCCTCTGCACTCTTTCCAATGCTTCCACATCCTTCCTATAATGCGGCGACCAGAATTGCACGCAATACTCCAAATGCGGCCGCACCAGAGTTTTGTATAGCTGCAACATGACCTCATGGCTCTGAAACTCAATCCCTCTACCAATAAAAGCTAACACACTGTACGCCTTCTTAACAACCCTCTCAATCTGGGTGGCAACTTTCAGGGATCTATGTACATGGACACCGAGATCTCTCTGCTCATCCACACTTTCAAGAATCTTACTATTAGCCCAGTACTCTGTCTTCCTGTTATTCCTTCCAAAATGAATCACCTCACACTTTTTTGCATTAAACTTCATTTGCCACCTCTCAGCCCAGCGCTGCAGCTTATCTATGTCCCTCTGTAACTTGTAACATCCTTCCGCACTGTCCACAACTCCACCGAATTTAGTGTCATCTGCAAATTTATTCACCCATCCTTCTACGCCCTCGCCAGGTCATTTATAAAAATGACAAACAGCAGTGGCCCCAAAACAGATCCTTGTGGTACACCACTAGTAACTGGACTCCAGTCTGAACATTTCCCATCAACCACCACCCTTTGTCTTCTTCCAGCTAAGTATGCCCAGGTAAGTATGTCTTTCCAAAAAAGGGGAGGCGGGGTTGGTGAGTCTGCTACTGTTGCTATTACTTAATTTGAGTCTATTGTCCTGGGGAAATCGGTGATTGACCCCCAGGACCCCGGAGCAAGTTTCAGTTCGGTCTGGTTTTCCTTTGTCCAATACACAGAGGCTGTGTACTGTCTGTGTCCCGACTTGACCACAATTCCCATTATCCTTTGCGGGTGGCCATTTTAGATGGCCACAAGTAGGAGGGGGCTTGAGACAGAGAATGTCAGCAAGATGAGGATTCCCTTGACAATCCAATGTCACCAGGCTACATGGTCACCTTGCTGCGCAGCCTTCAACATGCCCCCCACCACCCGCCCGCTTACCCGCCTGCTCCCCTGGTCCCTTCAAAATGATGCTATTCGTATTGCGCCCCTGTCCCCATCAATGATTGGCATCTTGCCTGTGATATGGGCAGCCTCTATCCTCACCACCTGTCCCTGCCAACAGGGGTACCGGTGGCTGCCACAACCGGTGTTAACGACTGGCTCTGTGGTCACGGTCCTGCTTCACCCAATTGGTTTCCTGTGAATCTCCTCACTGGGTGGGCCTCGTGCCCTCCCACCAGAAGGATGGCAACTGGTTGAATGGTGGAGGTATTTATGATACGCAGGCATGCGTGTGGGCAGGTCCTACAGATGGGTGTGAGCGAGAGAATGTGTGCATTTGCTGGGACCTTCGTTGCCGTGTTATGCAGAACCTGGGTTTCAACCACAGCTTGTGACAAGGAGCTGGGCATGTCTCCTGGCTGAGGGCAGGATGGACGGGATCATGGGTGAGGTGAACAGGCGGGGCTTGAAGACATCTTGTGATCCTTAGGGATGGGCTAGCTGATAGTGTCACTGAGGAGGCTTTTCCACTGAGAGGGCCTGTGTGCTCGGGAGGATTCTAATGTAATTGGTGCAAGTTTGAGGTGAGCTCTGCTGATCTCTTGTTTCCTCTGCTGAGGAGTCACATTCCTGATGAGTGCACCGAGGAGTGTCAACACCTGGTGAGCCAGCGGTTGAGCGTGGCGGGAGGGGGGGACGTAGTTGGTGAATCAGGCTTCCAGCCTGTTGATCAGATTAAAATACATGTAAATCACTTTTTCTCATGATGCCGCGGTGCAGCATGGTTAGCTCGCTGCTGCCACTGGTGGTGGATCGGAGCCTCGTAATGGGTTTGCCCCGTTTTTCATGGGCGTCTCATTTTCCGCCTGATCAGGAATGCCAATATTGGAGGCGCGCAATGGAGAATCCACACCAACATCTTCCAGTATTGGTTCAGGGCTTGCTCTGGATATCTGCCATACGTTGACCCCTGACTGGCAAACGTGCTAAATGGAGGCAAGCACCTTTATGTCGAGTGACATCCTATGACCAATCCTTCAACTTTCTGCCCTCAACATACGTGCCACAACTTGCTGATCAGTGTAATCTAAAAATGCTGTGGAAGCAGCAAAAGTCTGGTTTCTAACTAAATCTGTGTGATCTTCTACATCCAACCACTTGTTCAGATCAGATAAACCGTTGTGTGAAGTAATATGTGAAGAGACAGCTGTTCCTGTGGGCGCAGTAAATAAAGAGAAGTCAGCTGGCAAGGTACCCCAAACATAACTGGCCTGATTTCCTGCCCACTAAAAGAACAGAAAATCATACAAGCTTCTTTATGGGCGTGCACTGTCCCCTGCCCAATGTTCTTGGATTCATTGTTCCCAGGTGATGCATTAACCCCCAGTGTTAATGAGCAGGACAATCTGCGCTGATCTCTTATTTACACAGAATTACACGGAATGTTCATCGAACCCCATCAATATCTCCTTCTATTCTGTTCCCCCTCGTTTATTTATCTGGTTTTCCCTTAAATGCACGCATGCTATTCGCCTTAACGACTAACCCTTCTCTGGGTAAAGAACATTCTCCTAAATTCCCTACTGGATTTATTAGTGATTATTGTATATTTCTGGCGGGCTAGTTTTCGGCCCCTCCATAAGTTGAAATTTGCCCAAACAGAAAAGTACAGAGCGGGCAACTGCTGCTCTGAGAGAAAGACGGACTGTGCTCATTCCATTCACGTGTTTAACCTTCATATGTCACTCACGGTCTTGTCCTTTGTGGGTTGCCAGGCCTTCCTCAATCGTGCAAGAATTTGTATACCACACTACCTCCCCACTGTGCATCCTCCACATACACCACAGGTGTGGTCGTAAAAGCTACAGACAGAACAATGTTATTTGATGGAACTAAATACCATCTGTTGAATGACACTTTATTTATGATACCGTAAATTATACGTACCATTGGCAGAAAACTGATTTAAACTCAAGTTATAATTCACAAAGACCTCACTGGGATTTGCAGATGGATGTGACAGCTCTAGCGCATCTGCAAACGGAGCCCGCGACGCTTCCAAAATCCCGCCGAGCGTTTGCCTGCCCGGATAATCGAATCCCACTTTCCCTGGTTCGTTCTAGCCACCTTGAGCTGAAAAAGTGAACATGATCCAGCGTCCAGGGAATACTGGGGGAAAAAAAACAAAGCAGTAAAGCAGGGAAAATGATAAGACTGTAAGGTGACCATGAAATTTGTGCTTCATCTGATTTCTCAACTGGGCCGTTTTAAATTACAGAAATGAGAGTGAAGTTAAAATCCCCGATAATTCAGGCATTGCTTCTTTAATGACAAGTTAAAAGATTAACTGAATTATGGATTTTTTTTTTTTAGTTCCTCATCAATATGCATGAAGCTCCCTAACCTGTCAGTTCCAGCAATTCTCTTCAATCACTCGTCTTAATATTCCTTATTATATTCTTCATCTCACAACCGGGTGGAATCTCAGTGGCAGATGGAAGGGGACCAGCTGTGTGCCTGCACTCTTCCAAGGCTGCACTCAAATATGTTTGCATTGCAGAGCAAGCATATAAATTGAAGAGAGCCTCGACTGTTAGGGTGGGAGGAGAAGGAAACGCTTGCAAAATTTCTTCCCAGGTCACACATGGTCTCCTCATGTGGAAAAGAAACCCAGCCGGCCACAGAACACAGTAATGTTCTTTTCTTGTACTATGCTAATGAACCCATTGGGACTTTGAGAGTTCTTTCCCAAGAGACTTGAATCAGTGTACATTTCCCAGTGAAAGCAGACCCAGGACTGCTTTGGGAGCAGGCCTTGATAATCTATAATCGTAGGGAAGTATGGAAAATGAAATGGTGTATGGGCATTTGTGCTATTTCATTTTAACAAAGGGATAGGGCCATCCCATGCAAATGACAATTCACATGCTTAGCATGTCTCATTGCCCAAGGGCAAAACTTTGGCCCTATTTCACTCTTAAGGTTGCCTTTTTAAATGTATGCATTTTGTTTTACTGTTTGTGCCCTGTGAAACTCACCGTCCACCACCTGTACTGATCATTGTTCTCCAATAGGACAAGGAGCAGAGCAGCTACCCCAGGTGCTCTGTCATTTACCCTTGTAGTGCCTAGAGGCGTACAAGAGCAAACTGAGCATTTGTCGTCTTATCCCATCAACCTTCTCACCACTGGCTGAGAATTTTGAACACAGCCTTTGAGAAATCATGGATTGGAAACTATGCAATTAACCATTCCTGGCCGGTTAGTTCAGATGGTTAGGGCATGATGCTCATAACACCATGGTATCAGATTCGATCCCCATACTGGCCAACGAGGCAAACCTGTTGTCAGCTTATATGGGCGGCATGGTAGCACAGTGGTTAGCACTGTTGCTTCACAGTGCCAGGGATCCGGGTTCGATTCTTGACTTGGTCACTGTCTGTGCGGAGTCTGCACGTTCTCCCCGTGTCGACGTGGGTTTCCTTTGGGTGCTCCGGTTTCCTCGTCCCGAAAGACGTGCTTGTTAGGTGAATTGGACATTCTGAATTCTCCCTCTCTGTACCAGAACAGGCACTGGAGTGTGGTGACTAGGGGATTTTTACAGTCACTTCATTGCAGTGTTAATGTAAGCCTACTTGCGACAGTAATAAAGATTATTATTATCAAAGCTGCAGAGTGGCAATCCATTAACATACTGGGCTTATAGAATCATAGGAAGAGACCATTCAGCCCAGCACGCCCATGCTCGCACTTGGAACAATCCAATTAGTCCCACTCCTCTGTCGTTACCTCAAAGTGATACAAAGTCTTCCCTTTCAAGTACTTAACTAAGCCCCTTTTGAAAGTTATTGTTGAATCTGCTTCCAACACAGTTGGGGCTGTGCTTTTATGATCATAAAAACTTCATTGTGTAACAAAAACCTCATCTTGCCTTTCCAAATTTCCGAATGTTTGTACTTTCCAAATTACTACAAGTCTGTGTCCATGGTTTAAAATTGTTGTTTTAATTAGTATGCAGAAAACTCTTCCCACTTATACAGTCTTTGCCATGAATGATGAATGAATGTTATGAGTGGCCAATACTCCCGTGCCTGTTTAGCCCGCACCTTGGAATCATTACCATGTTTTCTTCTTGGCTCTGTGTTTCATTCAATAACTTTTCTCCCTGGTAACCATGTGCAACTGAACAGAGGCCGAATTGGTTGATTTACATTAACTAATGCCATCACTCCACCTTTTGAACTAATCATTCACACAAGTGTAGGTGTCGGCCATAAGGCCAGCATTTATTACCCAATCTGATACAAACTGAATGGTTTGTTGAACCATTTCGTGCCAGACAAATAACCAGGGTCATCACAAAGCATCTTTGCACCACTGAATTGCATTTGAGGCATAATCACTGTTGTAATGCGCAGAAATATGGCAGCAAATTTGCACGCAGTAGGGACTCGCAGTGTTAGTGCTTTTGACAGTGATGTTGGTTGAGTGATAAATATTGGTTAGAGTGCCAGGAGATCCTGTTTTTCTGCAAATATATGCATAGCATGGGATCTTTTAAATCCATCCAAAAGGGTAGACAGGGCTTTGGTTTCACACCATAAAGAACCATAGAATTCCTACACTGCAGAAAGAGGCCATTCGGCCCATCGAGTCTGCACTGACCCTCTGAAACAGCACCCTACTTAGGTCCACTCCCCCGCCCTATCCCCACCTAACCTGCACATCTTTGGACACTGAAGGGGCAATTTTAGCCTGACCAATTCATCAGCGCTGTGAGGCAGCAGTGCGAACCACAGTACCACCGTGCTGGCCCATCTCATCTGCGAGCTTTCTTTCACAATTGTACTGAAGTATCATCTTAGATTATGTACTCAAGTCTCTGGGCTGGGCCTTGAACCCACAAACATCTGACACAGAGGCAAGCATGCTACCACTCAGCCGAGGTGATGACAGGGGCTGCAGTCAATCAATAGGGAATGAAACAGGCAATAAAGTCAAATAGATATTCTAGAATATCTCTCAAATTATCATGAGAGGAAGATAAGCAGGCGCTTTGAGTATTTTCCTTGAAAAGGTTATATGGCTAAGTACAGTCCAAAATATGGTGACTTCCGTGTTGATTGTGGAAGGGATGGGGTAGCTAAACTGGATGGCCTTTCCTTATTGACTTAAAAAAAAAAATGCATTGAGCTACACCTGTGCTAATGGGTTTGATTGTATCACAGCTCAGCCAACAACTCTCTGAGTCACAAAGAAAAGTGCTTCACAGTACAGTTAAGTCACCGTGCTTTCAACGTTGACCTAAATTGTGCAACTGGTTAAAAACATTTCGTTTGGAATTACTCTCATCATACCAATCCTACAGTCACGTTCAAATGAACATATTAATCGTGTGGTTTAGATGCCAGTTGCACATGGCATTAATTTCAGAAATGTCCTTTTGGGAGGGGCGGGGGTCATTGATATTGTTGTACAAAGGGGCTTGGTGGTTTGTGCATTGCAACTTTCTTTGGAACTTGGTGTTAAATGCAGTCCAGCCAGAGGAGATGGAAGCCTCTGTTCTCCACTGGTGCTCTGAGCAGTGTAGAAGCTTGGTGCATTGTGCTATCAGCACAGGGAGCTCAGCTGCCTCAGGCGTACAGAAACGGAATCCCATTTCTGATGGGAGGGTGAGTGCAGCGTGCCTGAAAACACATACACACCCTGAAAGCGACTCCATCCCAGTCTGATAAAAAAAACCTGGCGATGGAAAGTGAGGGAAATTTCGAACAACACTCAAGTAAATTTGGAACAAAAGCAACCTATAAATTAGAAGTAAATGATGTTCTCTGGACCACCTCACCCAGGCGCAATGGGATAGCCAGTGGAAAAATGGAAATGCCACACTGCTGTGGGACAAAATTTTGTTGGGAATAAAGAGACACTTGTAGGATGCAAAATTGGTAAGGTACAACATTTCTCTTTGTCAGTACTGCTGTCCTACTCCTTGGTGAGTGAAAATTGTGAAAGAATTCCATTAAATGTATTTAACATATACCCCTCTTATGAACGTCCAAACGATAATGAACAGGAAAAAACCCCGCTTTCCATCCAGCCTGCCCCACACAACTACAGTGCCTTGTGGACCTCTCAGTACCTGCCTAAAAGCTAGCTGGTGCAAACACTTAAAACGATGTGGCGGCCTACTCACACCATGCTTTTCACGGTTAGTCTATGCGGCTTGCATTCACTCAGAACGGTTTCACAATTGCACCTTTATTTCTCGTGAAATTAGCTGAAGGTTGATTCTAAGTTTGTGTCGGGATCCCTAGCTGCCTCCTGCTCGGAATGAATTTTCAGATTCTTCATCAACCTGACCATATAACCGGTGGATGAGAGAGACAGCAGGCGACGATTTTTGGTCTGGTTTCTGAGTGGCGTAGTTGGCAACCTGAGTTTTGTTTTTGGGCATCCATCACCTACCAGTGCTGCAATGCCTTTGACATAACGTACATTGTCCACAGCTCCCTTACGAGGGCACAATGCTTACAAAACCTCCTCTTTAAGTTTGTTGTGTTTTTCAATGTCGGTTTTCTCACCTCTTTTGATGGCATGGCCCTTGCTGAACTATAGCCCCACAGATCCTGGTCCAGCCTCCTATATCCCATCCATATGGCTACTTTTTACATGTGAGGCTTGACACTGGAGTGCTCAGGCAAAGAGCTTCAGGGGCATGGCAGCAGTGGACAGAGACAGAAATCAACATGGGACCCAGTTACATCATGTTTTTAACCCCTGTGGAGTTTGTTGGAGGGTGGGGAGTGGTGGTTTCCCATATTGCACACAGCCTTGCCCCCCGGTACCCAGCACCAACCCTGCCCCCCAGCCCTCGCCCCTCCCAAACCCTACAACATACATATGACTAAAAAAACACATACAATGATTTCAGAAAGGCAGATGTGGGGCCCACCAGATTATGACAGGCTAGTTTCAGAGCATTTGGCTGCTGTAAGGAAAAGTGACCTTACTGGAAGAGAGTAATCCCCTTTCTTGCTATTTCCCAATAGCTACTCTATGCCTTTATCCTAAACCTTTCTCAGGTCGAGAAGACACCCTAGCTGTGTCACAATGAGTGCAGTTACTTGCCAACTTTATTGAAATGTGAGGCTATAAAAAAAAACCAAATAGGATTCGAGGATTTATCTCAAGAGGCACAGAATATGAAAAGCTCAGTTGCAATGATGAGCCTGAATAAGACCTTGATGTGACCCCAGTAAGAGTATTGTGTGCAATATTAGGCTCCATACTATAGGAAGGATATTGAGGTTGTTGAGAAGGTGAAACACAGAAATACAAGGATGAGAAAGGCTTGTAAATTGGATCCTTTAAAAAAAAATTTAAATCATTGCAAGTTGCAGGATTATATATAAATGTATTAAAATTATGAAAAGATGGAGGAAGGATTTGGGAGTTTGGGAACTGAGTGAAAGGGGAAGTATGTCACACAAAGCATTGTGAAGTTGTAGAATTCACTTACAGGCTGTGTGGCTAAGGTGGAAACTGTCAATTTTGAAAACTAGACTGATTTTATTTTTATTTTTATTTGATTTTTATTGTCACATGTACCGAAGTACAGTGAAAAGTATTTTTCTGCAGCCAAGGGAACGTACACAGTATGTACATAGTAGATAAAAAGAATAATCAACAGAGTACATTGACAAATGGTACATCGACAAACTGGCATTGGTTATAGTGCGGAACAAGGGGTCAAACAAAGCAAATACATGAGTAAGAGCAGAATAGGGCGTCGTGAATAGTGTTCTTACAGGTAACAGATCAGTCCGAGGGGGAGTCGTTGAGGAGTCTTGTAGCTGTGACTGTAGATCTTGTAGACGACAGGTGAATGAAGGAAAAGGAATTGCAGAGGGGGCAGGTAAATATTTGCTCACGTGGAACGTAAATGCAACACAAGCCAAACAACTTGTTTCTGTGTCGCAAAATCCATACTTGTATATTACCTGTCTAAACATGGGAATTCTGATAGAGTCTGGCACATAACTTCACAGAATTATACAGAATTTAGAGCAATGGCCAATGCCAGGCGCCTCCTCCAAGTGTCACACCATTGAATCCTATCAGCATTGTCCTACAATCCTTTTAAATCTTTATGCCATCAATGGAGATCAGATCCACTTTGGGTTATTAGTGCCACACTCTAAAATACCAATCTAACTCCCCTTTTATATGTAGGTAAGTGGCCCAAAAGCAAAGGGGAGAACCTACACAATGGGCCAAATGGCCTCCTTCTGCACTGTAAATTCTATGATTCTACTCCACTATTGTTAAGACAGCAGAGCAAGATTGATTTGTGGCTCCTGAATGCTGGGAAACACTTAATGGTATGGGATAGGGGAATGTCTGAGCTCAACCTAGAGCAGCAAAGATTGAGATTAAGTGCCTTGAATGATTTCCCCTCCCTTACAAAGGGAGATGTGGAGGTCAATTGTAGCCTGCAACACCGTGCAACCAAGATCAACTAACTCAGCACAGCCTGGGGATTATATCTGAGACACTTTTAGGCTGCAGGGCATTATTCCTCACTGACTAAAATCTTGCCTTAACCTAATTCTCTCTGAAAACATCTTTCTGATTGAAACACTCTTTCATATAACCTTGCTACTAATATAATAGTCCCTAATATAGCTTTGTCCCACACTGTAATACTTTGTGAGATCATTCACATCATTGTGGAGTCATAGCATTTTAATGGCTCTGTAGGAGATTGTATTGCCCATCAGCTCCATCTCTGACTATGTAATAATCTCTGTAATTATCTCTGATACACTATACACATAATAATAATAATCTTTATTAGTGTCACAAGTAGGCTTACATTAACACTGCAATGAAGTTACTGTGAAACGCCCCTAGTCGCCACATTCCGGCGCGTGTTCGGCTACACGGAGGGAGAATTCAGAATGTCCAATTCACTGAACAAGCACGTCTTTTGGGACTTGTGGGAGGAAACCGGAGCACCCGGAGGAAACCCACGCAGACACGGGGGAGAACGTGCAGACTCCGCACAGACAGTGACCCAAGCCGGGAATTGAACGCGGGTCTCTGGCGCCGTGAAGCAACAGTGCTAACCACTGTGCTACCGTTCCGCCCATGCCAACAATCAGCAGTTTAAGGCAACAGTCCAGTGTCCGAATCCATGTCTCGGTTTGTCAGTCTTTCAACGAAAGATGATTTTCATTTTCTGGACTGGAACGTTGTCACTATTAATCAATAATTCAGTTGGTGGGCTGGTCCTCAGGTAGTCAAAACCAATCAAATCAATTGGAATGGCAGACAGTCTGAAGCAATTAATCTTCAAGTCATTGAGCTTGAAGACAAAAATTTTACGATGAGAGTTACTTATGCTTTGATGCAGTATTCATCGCCAAATAAGTTACAGACAAAATAAATAAGCTGCTGTAAAGATTTTTAAAACGTTATTATTTTTGTTAGGTTCTCTTTGGAGCTTTGATCCTGTTAAAAATTGGTTACAACCATTTTTGTGAGTTTTAAACTTGAATATTCCTGTCACCGTTGAATTGTTTAAGTTTGGAAATGAAATAGGGAGTGGTGTTTGCCTTAGCTTGATTTATTACTCTGAGAAATTGAACAAAGTTGCCTAATTTAGGATTGTAGTAGAGGAATAATGTGTGATGTAAACATTCATGTGTGAATTGTAGAGTTGGGTTATGATCTGCACCTTTGAATGTTGTTTTAAGTTTGTTTTAGAAGTTTGAAGTTTGTTTTTGCCAAGCACTAACTTGTATGTCCTCGGGTACTTCTCATGCTCCATCATATATGACATTTTGAACACTCTTATGTGAATAAACAGATTCTATGCACACCCCTTCTAAATTTCTCACCCGTTGTTGTTCTGTATTGTTCCAAAATATAAAGTGACCTTTTGTTTCTAACTTTATAGCACAGTATTGCAGAGATATGAACCATGCAATACATGGAAAGAAAGACAGAAAGAATGGGAGAAAGAAAGAAGAAAAGAGAGAAAGACAGACTTAATAGTAATAATCTTTACTTTTGTCACAAGTAGGCTTACATTAACACTGCAATGAAGGTAGTGAGGAAGAATTCAGAATGTCCAATTCACCTAACAAACACGACTTTCGGGACTTGTGAGAGGAAACCAGAGCACCCGGAGGAAACCCACGCAGCCACGGGGAGAACGTGCAAACTCCACAACACTCACTGTCTTAGTTGGCACTAAGAATTACACGGTGTCAATGGTGGATAGAATTGTAACCTACCATGGGGCATTTCTTCTGGAGCAGAAGATTTAGAAATGAAATGAACGTCATTTGAAAGGAATAGAGGGTAGAGTTTCTACTTTACGCATAATTGGAAAAATTGCTTCCGATTTTTGGTAAAACTTCTTTGCATAATCACAAATGGAAGATCATTCCTGAACCGGCACAATAAAACGCAATCTGTTTCCATTTCCAATAAAGAGTATACAGCTGAAAATGTTTAATGAGGGTGTCTGGTCCTTCTCCTGTGAGTGGCTTGATTTAAAATGACTGGAAAAGGACTTGGAAAAACCCATTTAATAGTTTAACTAATTTACACTAGTCAGTTTCTTATTAAGGATTGTTTTTACACAAAAAACTTTTAAGATCGGGCTACTAGCGCCTGCGCAGCTAAGAAAATGTGTGCACTTTGAAGAGCCTTCCCAAGCTATCGGAGGCAAATCACAATTTGAATCTGAGCGCATGGCCTGCTCTGGGTGAATTTAAACTTGAAACAGTGTAAAAGATCATGGAAAACATGAGTGTATGTGGTTTTTACTGTCACTCACCAAGACTTTAGGGAGATCTTGAGGCTTAATAAGTAGAGCCCCTGCCTCTGAGCCAGCAGCTCTGAGTTCAAGTCCCACTCCAGGAGTCGTTAGTCACAGAGGGACTTCTTGTGATGCAGTTCAAGCAGGTTGATAATCAGCCTGCTAATCGTTCCAAAATTTTCCCACCCTTCCTTCAAGGGGAGAAAATGTGTAAGGATTCGTAACAAATAGAGTTACACTCTAATTTCCCTGCCTTGCCTTGGTTCTATTGATTTCCCACAGACTGTGTTGGGATCTGGTGGCAAAACGAATGGAAATTCCTCCCAGAATTTCAGACGGCATAATCAAGATCATCAACTCTTCGTTTAAGCCTGGTCACAGCACCTGTTCAGGCCATTTGTTTCCCTGCCTTGTGAGTGGAAAATATTTTCAGTGAGTTGTTTTACTTCAGGTGCGATTCAGCGGCCTCTACGCGCCCAATTTGGTGTCGGGCTGAGGCCGTTGAATCTCTCGAGAGACTTCTCGTGAGATTTGCGAATGCTCAAAGCGTCGCGTGAGATTTAACAAAATCCAATGAGATATTGGAATCTGGATTTTGCCTTCACTGGGCGTGATCCAGATCAGCATAAAGACTCATTTAAATATACATTTGCAGGATTCTCCCAGCCCCCGGAACCGGGAGACTTCACCAGGGTGCCATTTTGTATTGGTCCATACAAACGTGGACCAGTCTTAATGGCACCTGGCGGGGGTATCCCAGGCTATTAGAGACTCCCGGGAGGTCAGGGACGGTGCAGGACAGCAGCCTGGCACTTCTTCTAACACCCAGGCACCCTGGTGGCATTGCCAGGCTGGAAGGGGCTCTTCCAGGGTACCAGGGTGCCAGTGTCAGGGTGCCTGGGTGCCAGGTTGGCATTGCAAGGAATCGGGCATGGTGGGGGTGGGGGGGGGGGGGGGGCCTTATCAAGTGGAGGGGGTGGGGGAGAGGGGGTGTTCCCGGGAGCATCCCCAAGGTTGCGTTGTGTCGAAAATGGGAGGGGCCTGAAATGGAGTTGGGGGAAAGATTGGCGTAGCGTTCTGAAATGGCGCCCAGATCGGCAAGAAGCCTTTCCTGCTGGGCCCGCCGGCAGGAAATGACTCAAGTGCGGTCTCGGCGGACAGAAACTCCCTGAGGCCAAAAGACACGGCAAAGTGCCATTGAATAGCGGGGTGTTTCTCAGCACTGCAGCCGCCGAGAAAGCCCCAGTAAACGCACCCAAAACCGGACAGAGAATTTATCCGATTGGATCGCGCCCCCTCATTTAAATCAGGAAAATGAGAAAACATACTGCAATAGAATCAAAGGATCGTAGAACGATGCTATGAACAACAGAGACTCAATGATGAATCCCGAAAGACGTGCTTGTTAGGTGAATTGGACATTCTGAATTCTCCCTCAGTGCACTCGATCAGGCGGCGGAGTGTGGCGACTAGGGGCTTTTCACAGTAACTTCATTGCAGTGTTAGCGTAAGCCTACTTGTGATACTAATTGAAAAAAAGGATACTGCAGAAAGCTGTCAGTTGTTTCCAGTGTTACCTCCTTGTGTGAAAATGTTTTTTAAAATATCAGTTTAATACATCATGGACTATTTGAAGGTGATGATTAACACTTTGACTGTCCCTTTACCTATCTGTGACCCTCTGCAGTTCTTGTCTTGTTTCAGTTGCATTTCTGTTACACGCCACATGAGAAATGATGTTAATTGGGACCCTGAGAAATCTAGATCCATGGGCTGTAATTAGATATATTCCAGACATATAATTACATTGTAATTAATACTAAGAAACACTCAGAGACTAATGCTGCAGCTGTGTAACGAGGGCGGGATAAGCAATACTTAATTATATTAAATCACAGTTGATTTTGATGAAACATAATTGTCGAAGAGCTTTATTACTGGACCACATGCACACCTTAATAAAGATGTTATGTAATTCATAAACTGTTGTTAGACAGCCTGAGATCTCAAACAGTAACAACATTAAACCTGCAACATGACGTGTCTTGTACCTTAATTTGAGGCTTCATAATTAGCTAGTATTTTGAGCAGTTTGCGCGCAACCTGCAATAAACACAGAGTACTGTGCATTCAGTGGTGCTGTTTGTTTTAGGATTATGAATGAGAAAGAGGTGTGACAAGCTGACACACGGAGCTGCCCTGGGTCACCCTTGGCGTGACATTACACTGGAATACAAAGAAAATAGAATTTAATGCCAAATGTCTGGTGGAATGAAGATTTTTCTTGTAAATGGTGGAAGAGTCATTCTTATGCAATTGCTCGACTGACTAAAGTTTTGCTTTTATAGTCTGGGAATGTAAAATACAGATTATCATAAATTTTGGCATCCTTGCCTAAGAAAGAATATGCTTGTCTTAGAGAGAATGGTTCATTTTTCCGATGCCTGAGGAATTGCCCTATGAGGACAGATGGGTCTATGTTCCCTCGAATTTAGAAGAATGATAGGTGATAAAATTGACAATGTAATGTCCTTAAGAGAGTTCGCAGGGTAGACACTGGGAAGGTGGCTGGGGAGTCTGGAACTAGTAAGGGTCACAGTCTCAGAATAAGAGGCTATTTGGGACTGAAATGAGGAGAAATATCTTCACTCGAAGAGTTGTGAATCTTTGGAATTCTCTTCTTCAGAGAATTGTGGATACTCAGTCCTTGAGTATGTTCAAGGCAGAGATAAATAGGTTTTTACTTTCTAAGGGAATTAAGGAGTATGGGGATCGTGCAGGAAGATGGAGTTGAGGTACAAGGTCAACGAGAATGACAGAACAGTCTTGAAAGGCTGAGTGGCCTTCTGCTCCTATTTCTTATGTTCGTATGAAATAATCAAGATAAGAAATTAAAACTGCACACTAGCCGCTTTCCTGTGGTGTTGCTCACAGTGGGCCAGGGAATATAGAGTATGACTCCAAAGTTTGACATCTGAAATGTGATAACTACAGTGTGACAGGAAATATAGTGAGAAGACCATGTCTTAGAGCACATATGTGTCATAACAACAACTTGCATTTATTAATGCAGGAAACCATCCCAATGCACTTGACAGGAACGTAATCAGACAAGAATTGACACCAGTTCATCCCTGCCCTGGGTCACTGTCCATGTGGAGTTTGCGCATTCTCTCCGTGTCTGCGTGGGTCTCACCCCATAAGACAAAATGTGCAGGGTAGATGGATTGACCAAGCTAAATTGCTCCTTAATTGGAAAAATTTAAAAAATATTGACACCAGCTCAAAGAAGGGGAGATTATGAAAGGTGATTGGAGGTTTGGTCAATGAGACAGGTTTTAAAGTGTGTCTTAAAGGAAGAGCGAGAGGTAGGCTCATAGAGAGCTTTAGGGAGGGAATTACAGAGTTTAGGGATAATGATTGCAGACACAGCCACCAATAGTGGAGTAAATCAAGTGGGGGATGCATAAGAGTCTACCGTTGGAGAAATGTATTTGTCGGGCTGGAGGAGATTACAGAGATAGGAAACCCATGGATGGATTTGCATGCAAGAATGAGAATTTTAAAACTTGTGGTATAACAGCAAATCACCAATCAGAGTTCATCATTGTCACTCATTGTAGAGCAGAAGCTACAAGCATCCAATGCAGAATTTGGGTTACAGTGTTATACCTCTATCTTTGCCCAAATGTCATGCAGCCAGTTCCTTATCCGTAGCAGAGCTTCCCAATATCATCCCTTATAAGCACATAACATTTTCTGCTTTAAGGAACCCATCTGTAATGTGTTAAAGATCTTGTATGTAAGCCTGCATTTCCTATAAATGTTACAGGTACTTTCCGTCATACCTTAGCAGTTGTTGCATCACCAGCGGGGCGGGGAAAATCCAGGAACAAGATCTCGCTGGCGAGATTCTCGTTCCCGTGGTCTCACGGGATCTCCTGCCGGTGTCACATTTTTGCCCGCGGTGAAGGCCAGCTGAAAATCCCCCCATTACTTGAGATGATCTAAAGCTTGTTCAAAGAGGTTGGTCTTAAGGGAGTGTTTTAACAAAGGAAAGTGAGACAGAGAGGTGGAGATGTGTAGGGAGGGTATTCCAGAGATTACAGCCGAGGCAACTGATTGCCAGTGGAGTGACTAAAGCTGGGGTTGAACAAGAGGCCAGAAAGTGGCCCAGGTATGGTTGGGATTATTTTCCTTGAAACAAAGAAGGTTGAGGGGTGCCTTAATTAAGATGTATAAAATTATGAGGGGAAGAGATAGAATGGACAGGATAAAATTGTTTCCCTTGGTGGAGAATTCTAGATTCCAGAGAAGTGGCAGAAGGTACAGAGGGGACATGAGGAAGAACTTTTTTATGCAGAGGGTAGTGGGAGTCTGGAATTCGCTGCCCGAGCTGGTGCTGGAGGCAGAGACCCTAAACTCTTTTAAAAGATACCTGGATCTGCACCTTAAGTGCTGTAAGATGCAGGGCTATGGTCCCGGTGCAGGAAGGCGGGAATAGAAAGGGCAACTGGGTGTCCTCAGGCTGGCATGGACAAGATGGGCCGAATGACCTCCTTCTGTGCTGTAACGTTTCTATGGTTCCATGGTTCTATATTTTGGAGAGTCAATGTAAATCAGGGAGGAGTGATAGGCGAATGGGACTTGGTGAAAGGGAAGGCACGAGCAGCAGAGTGGTGGATGGCCTCAGAGGATCGGTTTATGCAGCCAGCGAGGAGTACATTGCAGGAATCAAGTATGTAGGCAACAAAGGAGGCAATGAGGGTTTCAACAGAAGATGAGCTGAGACTGGGGGAAAAGTCGGGGGAGTTACAGAGGTAAAAATGAGTTGTCTTGGTGATGACGTAAACATGAGGTTAAAAGCTCATCTTGGGGTCAAGGATGACATCAAGCTTATGCACAGACTGGTTTACTCTCAGACTGTTGGAGGGAGAAATGGAGTCAGTCGTTAGAGAGTGGAGTTTGGAGTGGAGACGGAAAACGATGGCTTCAGTTTTTCCAATGGAAATTTCTGCTCATCTCATCCTGAATGTTGGATAAGCAATCTGATACTTCAGTAAAAGTGGAGGGGTTGAGAGACGCGATGGTTAGGTAGAGCTGGATGCTGTCTGCATACTTGCGAAAACTAACCTTGTACTTTCTGATGGTGTCACCAAGGAGTTGTACATAGATGAGAAATAGAAGGGGGGGGGCAAGAATGGATCCTTGGGGAACACCAGAGGTAAACAGAGGGAGCAGGAAGAGAAATCAGTGCAAGTGACTCTCTGGCTACGATTAAAGAATAGAACCAATGTAACTCTGGTTGCAATCGGCCAAACATTTGAGCCTGCAATGATCCTGGTGTATTTGATTTGCTGTTCACTTGATAACTTCAATCAGTCGTTGAGAGTCAAAGTTTTGAGTTGGTTACTTTGCATTTGTGTTGATGTTGCCACATGACCTTGAGTTGTGCTGTGTTCTGATAATTGTCAACATTTTGAAATGTAACATCTGCATTTATTTTAATATAGAGCCAAACGAACAGGCAGTGCAAACAGAATGGATGACCCGGGAGTGAGATAATAAGTGCACAGAATCTCAGATATGGGCAGCATAAAAATAGAGGCAACGGGGAAAGCCAATATCAGATCTTGTCCATAAATCTGTACTAACACAATGGTACCGTTGGTAAAAATGATCAAACATTGAAAATAAAGGAGAGGTTGTGGCAGCATGCTTCAATGTACTCATGGATAAATGATGAAACGGTAGAAATCAGTTCAGACAATATTGGGGGGCTGGATTCTCCCGTCCCCCAGCTGCATGTTTCTCGGCAGCGTGCCATTCGGTGGCGGCGGGATTCTCTACTCCTGCCGCTTGTCAATGGGATTTCCCATTGAGGCAACCCCACGCCGTCGGGAATACCACGCTGCCATTGGGAAAAGAGAATCCCAATGGCTGGTGAATTCCGGCCCCAGATGTACACCATAAACATATCATCGGAGATAGCATGACTGGGTATTTGGGCCAATACCAGCTGATCAAGGAGGTTGGTATGGAGATTAAGTAATGTCTAAGTCAACAAATTGAATTTTTTGAGGAAAGTTAACAGTGCATTATTTGGCAATAACTTTGTGATCTGTGTTGGTAATTGGTTGGGAAGCAAGTGAGGGAATAGGGATAAAGGGAATGTTCTTTGATTGGTAGGATGTGACAAGGAATGCTGCCCAGGAATCTGTACTGGGCCTTACCCTTTTATCATATATATCATTGGCTTAGAAGATCTGCATTTACAAGTTAGCAGCTGACATTAGGAGACACAATCTATAGATGGGAGCGGGAAGTTACAAAGGCCCCGAGGTAGACTGAATGAGCGGGCTACGCTATGGCAAATGGAATTCGGTGTGGGGAACTATGGGACTTTCCATAAAGACAAGTCAGAAATATTTTCAGAGTGGTAACAGGCTTGTAGCCATGAAGGAGTAAAGGAATCTAGGTGTTCATGTAAGGTAAGGTAAAGTCGCCGTAGTCCCAGATGACCAGAGGCTGCTTTCCCCTTTGAAGGGGGAGAGCTGACCGGTGGTGATTTATCCCGAGAATCACCCCCTCCGGGCGCTCTGGTTTCCTCTCACGAGTCCCGAAAGATGTGCTTGTTAGGTAAAATGTACATTCTGAAATCTCCCTCAGTGTGCCCGAACAGGCGCCAGAGTGTGGCAACTAGGAGACTTTCACAGTAACTACATTGCAGTGTTAATATAAGCCTACTTGTGACACTAATAAAAAATATTATTATTATTACACCTCAGGTGAGGGGCTAGGTTAAGAAGGCGGGGCCTTCATGAAGAGATCACCAAAAGCCAGTGTACAAGTACAAGTTATCTAAAAAGCTAATTGAATGTTTACCTTTACATTAAGTGGGTTGGAATTAACAAGTGTGAAAGTAATGATTCAGTTGTATCGAACTGTAGCAAACTCTATGTAGAGTACTGTGTTCAGTTTTGGACACTGACCTTCAGGAAAGTTCAAGGGCAGCACGGTAGCACAGTGGTTAGCACAGTTGTTCCACAGCTCCAGGGTCCCAGGTTCGATTCCCGGCTTGGTTCTCTGTCTGTGCGGAGTCTGCATATTCTCCCCGTGTCTGCGTGGGTTTCCTCCGGGTGCTCCGCTTTCCTCCCACAGTCTAAAGATGTGCAGGTTAGGTGGATTGGCTGCGATAAATTTGTCCTTAGTGTCCTAAAAGATTAGGCGGGGTTACTGGGTAACGGGGATAGGTTAGAAGTGTGGGCTTAGGTGGGATGCTCTTTCCAAGGGCCGGTGCAGACTCAATGGGCCCCTTCTGCACTGTAAATTCTACGATGAAAGAGATATTGGTTTGATCAGTTCATGGTGCAGGTTGACCAGAATTATTTTTATATTAAGTTGCATAAACCCGACTTCCAGATAGCTTGTTTAGAAGGTTGAAGGGCAATCTAATCAAGGTGTTTAAAAATAATAAAGGGATTCAGCATGGTAGATAAAGAAAAAAATATATCCTCCAAAGGGAGACTAAGAGGATACATTTTAATACTTGGAGATTGGCCATTAAGCAGTGGAATCAGGAAGCATATTTTGTCACAAACAAAATATGAAACTCTTTCCCTCAAGAGGCTGTGCTCAATAGAAATGTTCAACACTTACTGAGATTGATGTATTTTTGTTGGGCAAGGGTTTTGAGAGATCAGAAGCAAAGGTGAATATATGGAGGTGACACACAAACCAACAGTGAGCTCACCAAAAGACAAAGACTGAATTGTCGACTCTTGTTCCTATTCCTAAAATGGTGATAGTGGATTGACAGATCATTTTGCACACTGCCCGGTGGGATTCAAAAGCACAAAAAGGAAAATTGTATGGGTTGTAAAAGTGGGCTGCCTATTTTGTCTTTCGCCTATTTTGCTAGAAACGTAGGAGGAGGAGTGGGCCATTTGGCCCCTCAAGCCTGCTCTGCCATTTAGCTAGATCTTGACTGATCTTCCCCGCCGCACTATCCCCTATCCCTTGACGTCATCGAAATCTAGAACTCTATTGATCTCTGTCGTGAACATACTCAATGACTGAGCTTCCACTCCTCTCTGGGAGGGGGAATTCCAAAGATGCAGCACATTCCCATACCAGCCTCCCCGAACAGGCGCCGGAATGTGGCGACTAGGGGCTTTTCACAGTAACTTCATTGAAGCCTACTTGTGACAATAAGCGATTTTCATTTCATTTCTGAGTGAAGAAATTCCTCCTCATCTCAGCCCTAATGGTCTACCTCTTATTTGGAGGCTGAGGCCAGGAATTTCCATCCCCCCCCCCCCTCCAGGGGTGGGTTTTCAGATGGCAGAAGCGGCTGAACATTGGCCCCGTCAAGGTCAGTGGCCATTTGTGTTGCTCGTTGGCTTGCGTTGCTGGAGAACCCACCATGCAGGCAGGCAGGTGGGGCGTGGTTTCCTTTGGCGGGACTGGGAGATGCTGCCGGTGGAAAGTGCTGTAAATACGCGGCCGGGTTCTAGATCCTCTAACCAGGGGGAAACATCCTTTCTGCATCTACCCTGTCGTGCCCTGTAAGAAGTTTATACACTTCAATGAGGTCACATTCCACTTTTCTCAACTCAAGTGAGGGCCTGCCCAGTCTCCTTAATCGCTCCTCGATAGGACAGGTCCCACCATCCCAGGAATCATTCTGGTGAACCCTTGTTGCACTCCCTCTATGGCCAAGGTACCCTTCCTCAGTTAAAGGAGACCAAAATTACACACGATGTTCCACATGCTGTTCTGCACCTGAAGACCAATTTCAATTCCATAATGCCTAATTTTTATCATTGTGCTACAGGATGGAGGTTATAGCCATTGGAAGGTTCCAGAAGAAATTCAGTTGAAGATGATGCCGGGGATGGGGATGTTGGGGATGGGCACATGAGCATTTTGTTATCCCTCCTAATGGAGGTCGGCTCCTAAAATATTAACTTGTCTGTTCTCGCCACTGCTGCTGACAGGCCCGCTATATGTTTCCACCACTGTCTGCTTTTATTTCAGATTTACAGCCTCTGCAGTTTTTTGGTTTTTTTCTGCTGATGTTTGTGATGGAAGATTTTTAAGTTTTGTGGGGAGACGGGTAAAACTGGAGCTCTTCCCATAAGAAGGTTGAGGGGAGCTCTGAAAGAGGTGATCAAAAATTAGGGATTTAGGTGAGAAATCAGTCAAATCTTGTTCCATTGTTTGCTGAATCAATAAATAGAGAGCATAAATGTAGGACCATTAGCAAAAGTTGAAAGGGAAAAGAGAATGCTTGATCACGCAGAGGTGTATCGAGATGTGAACTGCCCTACCAGAGGCAATGGTGAAACCAAAATACTTCATGGTTTAAAATTAATAAAGTTAAATATTTGGAAAAAAGGAAAGGGGCGTGGTTTCCGTCAGGGGAGATGGCCTGCTATTGGCCAGCGGCGGGAACCTTCGGTCCCATCAATGTCTACAGGGTTCCTCACACCCTCTACCACCGGGCAATGTGCCGGGGAGATTGTCGCCATTGGTGGGTCAGCCGACAGGGCAGGTTGAAAAATTCTGACCAAGGTATGGAGAATGGGACCAAATGCAGAGACCTTCAGGGAGCCATCTAGGCACAAACAATGTGCTGAATGGCCACTTACATTGCTATAGAATTCAACAATTTTAAGAGAGTGGATGTTTATATCAGGGGCGAAATTCTCCGGAAAAGGCGCGATGTCCGCCGACTGGCGCCCAAAAAGCGCAAATCAGACGGGCATCGCGCCGCCCCAAAGGTGCGGAATGCTCCGCATCTTTGGGGGCCGAGCCCCAACCTTGAGGGGCTAGGTCGGCGGCGGATGAATTTCCGCCCCGCCAGCTGGCGTAAAAGGCCTTTGGTGCCCCGCCAGCTGGCGCGGAAATGACATATCCGGGCGGCGCATGCGCGGGAGCGTCAGCAGACACTGACAGCATTCCCACGCATGTGCAGTGGAGGGAGTCTCTTCTGCCTCCACCATGGTGGAGACCGTGGCGGAGGTGGAAGGGAAAGAGTGCCCCCACGGCACAGGCCCGCCCGCGGATTGGTGGGCCCCGATCGTGGGCCAGGCCACCGTGGGGGCACCCCCCCAGGGCCAGATCGCCCCGCGCCCCCCCCAGGACCCCGGAGCCCGCCCGCGCCGCCTTGTCCCGCTGGTAAGGTAGGTGATTTAATTTACGCCGGCGGGACAGGCATTTTAGCGGCGGGACTTCGGCCCATTCGGGCCGGAGAATCGAGCGGGGCGGCCCGCCAACTGGCGCGCCGCGATTCCCGCCCCCGCCGAATATCCGGTGCCAGAGACTTCGGCAACCGGCGAGGGTGGGATTCACGCCAGCCCCCGGCGATTCTCCGACCCGGCGAGGGGGTCGGAGAATCTCGCCCCAGATATCTCTTTTTTTAAAAACTTGGCCGGAATCCTGCCATTCTTTATCAAAGTGTCAGGCACAGGTGGAAAACCGGTGGTGTCGCTCTCCCAGCTGCACAGACCAGGGGCTGGATTCTCCGCCGGCGGGATTCTCCATTTTGCCGGCAGCCCGGGGGTTTCCCGATGGCGTGGGGCTGCTCCACAATGGGATATCCCATTGACCGGCCGGCGTAACGGGGAATCACGCTGGCGGGTTGAGGCAGAAATGTGGCATGGCGGGGCGGAGTATCCAACCGCAGATTTTCAGCCTCTCTGATAAAAATAAAATGAGTGGGTAGGGTTTACCCGTCACTCTGGTGGGCAGGGCCTGAAGGTGCCAGTGATGCCCCCTTCACTGCCTGCTTCCTCCGTGCCTGCAAGTTCCTTCGGCACTGCCTGCTCACCGCACCCCCCCCCCCACATACACCCACACATAACTGGAACCCCCCTCTCATGGTGCTGCATGGCACTGCCCCATGCCATAGGTTGGCACTGCCAGGTTGACGCAGTGCTAACCCGACAGCGCCAACCTGGTGGTGCCATGCTGACAGTGCCGACCCATGCCAGATGGCTGTGCCAGGGGATTGCCCGGGCATCATGTCCCTCTCCCCCGGGGGCTATACGTACCTTTGTGCCCCCGGGAGGGGTGGGATCGCCACAACTGAATCCCATCTTTCAAATCCTGTTGTGGACCTCTCCAACGTGACGTCACATCAGTGAGGTTTGAATAATCAGTGAGGAGGGATCATTTTCCAGGGGAGGGTGGGGGGTGGCTCATAATATTTAAATGCATTCAAATGAGGTCTTCGCTTTTTGCGGGCAGGAACCTTGTGACATCTCTAGCACGGAACGAGGAAAATCGCGAAACGGGATCTCTCATCGCCGTTCTCACTGGTGTTGAACGCGGGTTGAAAATCATCTCCCTTGTTACGAGGGAAAGCCTGAATTATGAGATTGAAATTAGAATTGGCGCAAAAAGCTGCATGGACTTCACAAATAAACAACAAGTTAAAGTTTAACAAGCTGTTTCCAAGTTTCCGCAATGTGATAGACTGCAGTTGTGAAATATAAATTCTTGCTGACATTGTTTGTGTACTTTAACCCCCTATAACTTACAGGGTAAAGAACTTTCATGTCACATCACACTGAGTTTCATTGGATCTAGACTCCAGTCGGAATCTTGCGCCGTTATTTCATTCTGGGTGCTGGAGTGCACCCGATGAACGCACATGTTACTCTCGGGCACATTGATCGCTCGCTGTGATAGGCTTGAAACAGAATTCAAGCTCCGATGGCACCTCATAAATAGGGGGCTGGATTCTCTGACTTGCTGACTAAGTGCTGATGCCGGTGTGGAAACAGTGGCTTTTTACGCCAGAAAAAACGGCGCAACGGCTGCACCGATCCTCCGTCCGGTGGGGGGCTAGCAGCCGCGCAGCGTAAAGCCCCGGCTTTACCTGCGGATACGGCCGGAGAATTGCAGAGTTCGTGGCCTGTGGCGGCTGCTCCGTGCAACATTGCGCCGGCTGCACGCAGACCCGACCTGCCAAATAATGTCCCACAGTAACCTCCCTCCGCCACTCCGGACCATCCCCCACCAGTCTCCGAATCCCCCCCTGCCAGCGGAATGGCCCCCCCCCCCCCTTCCCCACCCCCGACTGTGGTGGCGCTGGACACAGTCTGAAGTCGCCAGGCGGGGTCCAGAAAACAAAATACCATAAGTATTCCGTGCCATCGGGAACTCGGCCCATCGGGAGCGAAGAATCGTTGGAGGGCCTCAGGTGATGTCCCGAGGCCTTCCATACGGCGTGCGCCGTACATCCGGAGTTCGTCGTTTTTGAGGGGCGGAGCATCGCAAAATGGCACCGCCCCGATTCCGGCGCAAACAGGGATTCTCCGGCTGATCGGCGAACGCGATTTTGGCGTCGGTGACCAGAGAATCCCGACCCCTATCTCTGATGGTCTCATCCGCATGTCCCAAGGCCGCGCTTGTAATGCAGATGCTTGTCTTTAACCTGAGAGTTGACAAATGCTTTTAGATCCTGGGAGTGCTCAAGGCCTCAAAATGTTTAAGTAAACTGCATAAGTAGGATTCGACTGATCTACATTTGGCTTCACTGCAGTGTCAAGTCCAAGGGAGTGTGAGATTACATTTAGAGCATCCGATTCTTTTTTTCAAATTAAGGGCAATTTAGCGTGGCCAATCCACCTACCTTGCATATCTTTGAGTTGTGTGGGTGAGACCCAAGCAGACAAGGGCAGAATGTGCAAACTCCATACAGACAGTGACCCGGGGCCGGGATCGAACCTGGAATCTCGGTGCCGTGAGGCACTAGTGCTAACTGTCATGATATTTAGATCAGCATATCATGGTGCAATCAAACACACACTGATGGACATGCAGTAGGGCCAACCAACACACACATAACATCGCAGCCAATCACCAGTGAGAGCACACGCACTATAAAAACAGGGAACACTACAGTTCCCGCTCATTCCAGTAACAGCCAGCTCAGAGCACCGAGCTCAGAGCCTGCCACTCAGACATTCACCATGTGCTGAGTGCCTCACCCAGATAGTAATAGGACAGGGTCCACAGATTAGCTGGTAATGCACGTACCCAAGTTAGCAGTGTGCTGTTACAGTTAAGTAGTTAATAAAATTGAGTTACACCATCTCCAGCCGTGTTGGATCGTTTGTACATCAGAACACCCAACACGACACTAACCCAACACGACACTGCACCACCATGTCACCCCGGGAGAGTGAGATGCTTGAGCAGGTTTCTCACTAATTTGCTCGGATCTCTGATAGCCCCAAGGAACTCCTTTGACTGACGTAATAGCTGTGGCAGTTCAGAATTCTACTGTGTCATCTCTGTGTTGCAGCTAGCCATTTAATTTATATTATTGTCCAAATGCCGGTAAAAAAATAACAGCAATAACTTTGAAAGTGTATTTATACTATGATTTGTACCACCAAACTAGAATCTGATTTGAAACTCAGTTCTTCTGCTCCCAATTCATTTGTTATGTGACGGAAATGATCACATCCCTATTTTGAAAATCGGCGTGTTAATCGTTTATCGTTTAATGCCGAAAGAGCATCAGAGGTTATTGCAAACCGGTACCTTCAGGATAATGCACTTAATTAATGCGTGTTGAGTGATTTTCTTAATTACATTTTTTTGAAAGAGTCCATTTCACTCCATCTACAGGAAACAAATGGCCTCAAGACCGTAATCAGTTTTGCAAAGTAAGCAGCCAGTTTTAGGTCAGGCTAACATTCTGAAGTTGCAGATAATATAGAAGAGGTTCCCAATCACCCTTCAAGTCACTGCCGCGAGTACTTGGCAAATTCAAGCCCCTGTGACTGAACTTAAACTGTTCTGTTTCATTACACTTTCACTCAGTAACACACAAAGAACCACCTCGTCAGTGAAGTGTCAAATATAGCCATTTTTTGCGGAAAGATTTCTCAATAAAAGGGTTTCACTGTATTGTGAAACGTGGGGAGTGGTCAATTAATGGGGTGCAAAATGACTGAGTTCAGTATGTT
Source organism: Scyliorhinus torazame (assembly GCF_047496885.1). Taxonomy (NCBI): domain Eukaryota; kingdom Metazoa; phylum Chordata; class Chondrichthyes; order Carcharhiniformes; family Scyliorhinidae; genus Scyliorhinus; species Scyliorhinus torazame. The sequence continues at coordinate 255,713,190 of NC_092714.1, read as the reverse complement.
ATTATCGTTTAGTGCATAGTAGTTCAGTTTACTATAGTTTGGTTGTTTATAGTTCAACACAGGACAGTTTACAGCAGTGCATAAGTGAGAAACTGGGGGTGGGATTTTACACTAGGATGTTATGCTAGGGTTTTACAGCGGAGTTTTACAGCGGGATGTTGTGGCCCCGCCAAAGTCAATGCATTTTGAATGGCTCGCTGCATTGTAGCCCTGGCCCCACACTTGATGCAACAGCCTGGAAAATTCCACCCAGGTGAGACCTAGGTCTAAGCTGAATATGCATCAAGATGGATTTTACAGCCCCTGCCCTGCCCCCGCTGGGCTTTCTTTTGGCAGCGGTGGGGGGAGCACTCTCCCCCAATGTGGTCCCCATATAGTAGGTAAGGCCCAATGGTCCGCCCATCCTTGGGTCTACTGAGGGTCTGACGTGGCTAATTATTTCCCACTTAAAGTCCTTAATCTGTCTCCACTGCCATAATATGCTTGGCAGTGACAGGCGGGTGAGAGTGGGAAGGGCTTTTTCATTACAACGTTGGTGAAAAATTGGGAAGGAAAGGGGGTTTCATGTAATTCGGGGGATGCTCAGTGTGCATTGGCACACCTCCTCACCTCAAGGTGTTGCCCCTACCTCGTGCCTCTTTGACTGGCCGCCCAAACCCTCCCCCCTTCTCAACCTCCCTTCACCCTCTCTCCTGCTTGAAAAGCTTGGGAAATTGTTGAGGTTCAATGTCCATCTGTTTGCAGTCCCAACACTACCTACCAATGAGTCCTGGCGCTGCTGGGACTGCTGGAGCTGGCGGGCAGCCACATCTAGTCCCTCTCGAAGCGTGGGAATTCCTTCCCACTGAAGGGTGGAAGTCTGACCCTCAGCTTGTTCAGGCCGCCAGCAGCGTATTTATGCTGTGGGGCAGCCATTTTAAAAGTTGGTTGGTGTGGAACGCCCTTTCCTCCTGGGGTTGGAGGTGGGGAGGGAGGAGAGGGGGGGGGGAACTGCTGCATGGGGTGAGTGGTGGTGGGGGGAGGGGGGGTCACAACAGAACACCACCCCGTCAGAGATCACAGACAGAACAAGGACATGGAGGAATTTGAAAATAAAGATGACAATTTTAAAATCAAGTCTTTACTTGACTGGTGGTGATGTGAGGGAGGGAATTCACAACTTAGGCCCTTGACAGCTAAGGCTACTCCTGGTGGAGTGATTAAAACTGAGGCATGGTCAAGAGGTCAAAATTGGCGTTGCGCAGTTATCTGAGAACCGCAAGGTTGGAGGAAATTTTCGAGGGTTGACAAAGGATTTGGAAACGAGGAGGAACATTTAAAAATGTTGATGTTGCTTAAGCAGGAACCCATTAAAGTCAGCAAGCACAATGTTGATGGGTGAGTGGGACTTGGTGTGAGTTTTGGCACAGGGACAGAGTTTCAGATAATCTCAAGTTTGTAGTGAATCGGGAAGGCTGGTAGGGAGTGAATTGGACCAGTCAGGTCTCGAGGTAAGGCGTGAGGATTTCAACAGCAGACGGATAGAGACAGGGTGGAGTCAGGTGACTTTATGAAGGAGGGAAGAGCTGGTCTGAGTCATGGTGCAGATAAGAGGTAGGGATCATCTTGGTGTCAAATATAACACAACGATTGCAAACAGTCTAGTTTAGCTTGAGACAGATGCAAGGGTGACTAAGAACCAGAGGTTTGTGGTGTGGAATAGTGTCAGTCTTCTCAATATTCATTTGCAAGAAATTTCTGCTCATCCAATACCGGATATTAAGTCTGACAAATTAGAGGTAATAAAGCGGTCAGGAGAGGCACAGAGTGAAGTGGAGTTCGGTATTGTCAGCATACATCTAGAAACATTTGTGCTAATTGAATGGGACTAAAAATTAGGAGAGATGTAAATAAACTGCCGACTCACTGACAACCAATTTATACTCTCACACTAAGTCATGTTCTGATACAGCTCACTATTCCGAGGTTCATAACATAGTAGCATAATCAATAGGGACCGGCTCACACTTAAGGAGCAAACAAATATAGATTTCCTGCTGAATGACCACTATAGGTGGGTGGATTAAACAAGTAAGCTGGAACAACTTTGACTCTTTGCGTATGAAGTTCCGAGCAAAGTTTGCTACCCAGAAATAACTTTGAGCACATTTTGACCAGAGAGCTGAACCCTCCGGGCAGGTCAGACCCAGATTCCTGCTTAAGCAACACCACAATTTTCAAATTTTCCTATAATCAAGGAAACATACAGAACGCGGCTATGATCACAGTTCCTGCAAATAAAACCCAATTGCACGCTTAATGGTTAACGGGTTTAATTTGTGGGTGGGTATGAAAAATTGCAGAAGCAAGAAGTTTGAAGCAAAAACATCAAATTTAGGAAAGATACAAACAAGGTCCTTCAGTAACTGCGAAACAGAAAGCTGGGTTGACATCTCATTTCTTATTTTTTGAAAATAAATTTCGAGTACCCAATTATTTCTTTCCAATTAAGGGGCAATTTTAGCAGCAGGGCCAATCCACCTACCCTGCACATCTTTGGGTTGTGGGGTTGAGATCCACGCAGCCACAGGGAGAATGTGCAAACTCCAAACGGACAGTGACCCGGGGCCGAGATCGAACCCAGGCGCTCAGCGCCATAGGCAGCAGTGCTAATCAATGCGCCACCAACATTTCATTTCAATGACCTGCTCCTCTCGGTAGATAATAACTGGCCTGATGTGCGTTTCCAACTTATTTAACTTTTACGTTAAAATAAAAAGGTTGTATGTCCTTTTTTCACAGTAATTGTATATTCTGGAGTATATATTGGTGAAGTTCTTTGGAAGCAATCTCTTACTTTCAAAGAAAGATTTGTATTTATATCGCACGATTTGTGATGTCAGGGTATACTAAAGTGTTTTACAACCAATGAAACACTTTGAATTGTTGCCACTGTTGCGATAGATGATATACTTCAGCCACTTGTGCACAGCAAGACCCTTCAAACAGCAATGATATAATGGTATGTCTTATTGTGATGTTGGTCGCAGGGCAAATATTGGCTAGGATGTTGATTGTGAATTCCCATGCTTTTCCTCATATATTAGCTCAGGAGGGCAAGGGAGGGCCTCGATTTAACGTCCCAAATGGCCGCTCCGTCAGTGACGCACTCCCTCAATATTGCACTGAAGTGTGAGCCGAGTGTTAGACCCTTGAGTTAGGATTTCTATCCCTGACCCTTTGACCTAGAGGTGCGAATGCTGCCACTGAACGAATACTGACAATATCAGCAATTTTCTGATATGCATTGTTGGTAGATGAGGTAACCTTCTGTTTTCTCAGTCGAAAGCTGAAAATTATTTGGAGAGAATGCAGAAGCTGTTTTTCAAGATCATACCAGGGAAGAAGGACTTCAGTTACATGGAAGAATGGAGAAGGTGTGATGGTTCAAAAAAGAGAAGGTTAAGAGGAGGGGGGGGGGGGGGGGCTGATAGAGGGTTTACAAGTTACAGAAGATTTTTGATGGAACAAGAGGTTTTTTCCTTTGGGAAGTCGGTTGGTAACCAGAGGTAACAGATTTTAAATAACTGACAAAGGTCTAGAGGGGGAATGAGGAGAGTGTCTGTTTGGACTGGAGGTTGTTGTAAGGTAGAATGGAAAGTACTATCTGAAGGAAAGGTGGAAGCAACTTCTACAGGAGGTTTCAAAAGACGTGGAATTGAAGGGAACTAATTTTCAGGATTGAAGAGAAAAGTCCGTGGAGTGGGACTAAATTGGACAGCTCATCCTGAGGGCTGGCACGAGCACGAAAGGCAAATATCCTCCTGCACTGTAGAAATGACAATTCTAAACTTCCTTTTGAAACATAGTGGTGTTGCAATCAGGTGAGGAGGGGTGGGATGGTTTCCGCCTTTTCCGTACTCCTTGTCTGACGGCAACACTTTTTAAAAAATGATAGGTTTGCCAATTCAGTGAATGTTTAACTGTTTACAAATTGTGACTATAAATGACACAACAGACCCGTTTCCTTGAGTTCTTAGAAACAACAGACAACAATATTTATTGTGCTTACACCTGTCCAAGGAAATAATAAAAATGCTCCTGCTGTCATACACACATTTGAAGTTCACACACACACACACAAATAGATGACAGGCCGGGAGGATAGATTAAGCAATATAAAATCCAGTAAAGTTAAAGGGTACGTGTCTCTTGAATGTTGGCAACTTGCTTGGCTTCAGACCTCGTGGTTAGCCCTGCTGCCTCATGGCGCTGAGGTCCCAGGTTCGATCCTGGCTCTGGGTCACTGTCCATGTGGAGTTTGCACATTCTCCCTGTGTTTGCGTGGGTTTCATCCCCACAACCCAAAGATGTGCAGGCGAGGTGGATTGGCCACGCTAAATTGCCCCTTAATTGGAAAAAATGAATTGGGTATTCTAAATTTATTTTAAAAAAAGATGGAGATGGGCGATTTATCTGCTCTTCTGGTGACAGCAGTTGTTGGGCTGAGTTACTTTTAAAGGTCTCTTCCTGCAGAAGATGGATAGTCAAAATCAGCAGACAGGGTTCAAACTTGTAAGCTGGATGGAGAGAGAGAGAGAACAAGAGAAAGGCCGACTCAGGGTCTTACTTCTTCAATGTCAAATTTACTTGTGCCCTTGTCTGCAGAGAGAAAAGGTGCTTAAGCTCACAAAGGGTTAACTGGCTTGTCGCATGACCCTCCCTTGCTGACTGTCCACAATGACACAAATATGTTCATGGCTAGTGGATTCCCGTGGCTTGGTTTACACGTTTAGATTATGGGCATGATTTAGCGGATTTGAGTTAAAATCCACAGAATGGCGTGATTAGTTTCTTGGTGCCTGCAGTGCCGAGAAACATTCCACTATTCAACGGCACTTTTTTGGCCTCAGGAGGTTGTCTCCACCGAGGCCGCAGTTAAGGGATTTCCTGCTGGCGAGCTGAAGCTTGCCAACAGGAAAGGCTCCTCATAGTTTGGGGTGCCATTTTGGCTGGCTGACCCGATCAGTCCCCTCACCCCTTCCAGGCCTCCCCTCCCCCGATTTTTGACCTTGGGGAGCCCCCCCAGAACCCTCCCTCACTCCCCTTGACCTGGTAAGGCCCCCCCAGGCCTGATCACTGGCAGTGCCAACCTGGCACCCTGGCATTGTCAGCCTGGAGCCCTGGCAGCACCCCTGCCAGCCTGGCAGTGGCAGGGTGCCCAGGTGCTCGGTGGTGAGCCAGGATGCCACCCTGCCCCGTCCCCGACCACCCGGGGGTCTCCGATGGCCTGGGAGGTCCCCTACCCCCGCCACACAGGTGCAGTAACACCTGGTCCACATTTGGGTGGATCAATGCTAAACGGGTGAATACGGCTCGTTTATCACGCCCAGTGAGGGTGAGATCCAAGTCACGACATCTCGCAAGATTCAGGTAACTGGACTGTAGTTTAGTTTTTTTCAAAAATTCAATTAATGGTCTCAGGCGGGTACATTCACAATCGTTTTTTAAATGAAAGCATGGTTCCAGAACTGTGGAAAGGGAATGTGAATTGTTCTGGTCAGAACAAGAAACTGAAAATAGAGACGTGTTTGGGTGCCATCAGCTTTCCTGTCTCCCCTATCTTGCTTCATTTCCTATCCACAGACTCACCAGGCAATCAAAAGGGTCCCAGCTCAACTTGCTCAGCAGTTACTTATGAATTGCACCTTCTGAAGAGTTCAAATTAACCCCACCCTTCCCATTTTACACAGCCAGAAGGGTGTATTATGAGTAAGAGGCTGTAAAGGGACTGCTGTTGTTCAATAGGGATGACAACCTGTGGGAAAGTTAAATGTGTGGGAGCCTTATAGTTACTAAGCTTATGATGCAGCTACACCACCAAAATACAGCAAGTTAAAATACAGCATTTCCATCAAAATTGGTTTCATTTGGCATTTTTCGGTGCAGCTTTGATGCACACCTTACTGCAGATGATAAAGATAGACGTTGAGTGGATGCTTCCTCTTGTGGGGCAATCTAGAATGAGAGTTCATAGTTGTAGGTTAAGGCGGTAGCAGATATATAGACGCGATCTAACTAAAAATAATCAGAATCCATTCTGGGTGGGATTAACGAGAGTGCTGGGGATGACCCCGCTATCTAATGACACTCTGTTGCTATTTTGGGCCCCAATGAGTGGAGCTCCAAAGCACAGGAAGAGATCGGGGCGCCGTTTCAAAATGACATCCTTGTCTCTCGATCCCCAAACCCCCTCCAACGCCCCAACTCACCTATAAGGGGGTCCTTGAGCCCCTCTCTACTCCACCTCACACAGGCAGAGAACCCCCAGGCCCAATCCCAGCATGGGCAAAATGCCAGCCTGGCACCCTGGCAGTGCTCGGGTGGCACCCAGGTAGTAGTGCCAGGGTGGTACTGTCAAGGTGCAAGGCTGGCAGTGTCAAGAATCCAGGTGGCACAAGCAGTGCCAGGTTGCCAACCTGCCTGGAGGTCGACCATCCGGGGCCTCTGATCACCTGGGAGACCCCCCCCCCCCCTCCCCAAGTTCCATTCCACTGATCCCCGATCTGTGGGGGCCAGTCCTGAGCGGCGACCGGCTGGAGTCTCCTTGGCGAGGCCAATAGATGCTGGTGACGGTTCTATCTGGCGTGAGCTTTTAAGCTCTTCTACCTATACGAGTTTGGGTCCCGCCCTGTGTGAGGCTGTGACCCGCACGATTCCGTCAGGACGCGGCTGGTAGATGGCGCCTGAGGAAAAACTACTTCTCCCAAAGTGTCGCCAATCTGTCGAATTCACTACCCCGGAGAGCTGTGGATGCCGGGACATTGAGTCAATGAAAAAATAAATTCCAATCAAGGAACAATTTAGCGTGGCCAATACACCTACCCTGCACATCTTTGGATTGTGGGGGTGAGACCCACACAGACACAGAGAGACATTGAATAAATTTAAGGAGGAGACAGATAGATTTTTAATCAGTAATGGGTTGAAGGGTTATGGGAAACGGGCAGGAAAGTGGAGTTGAGGCCGAGAGGAGATTAGTCATGATTGTATTGAATGGCGAAGTGGGCTCGAGGGCCTGACTGACATTGCCGACTCCTGCTTCTTATGTTCTTATGTTATTAGGGAACAATGTTTCCACTGAATCTTCCAAAAGTATTGGGTGCTTTCTCGTGTCCAAAATGTCACCCGTGTTGTGCACGCAAACGTTTGGTGCATGCTGTGCCAGATGCTGGGCGGCACGGTCGCACAGTGGTTAGCACTGTTGTTTCACAGCTCCAGGGTCTCAGGTTCGATTCCCCGCTGGGTCACTGTCTGTGTGGAGTCTACACGTTCTCCCCGTGTCTGCGTGAGCTTCCTCCGGATCAAAGCTCCGACTTCCTCCCACAGTCCAAAGACGTGCAGGTTAGGTGGATTGGCCATGTTACGGAGATAGGGTGGCAGTGAGGGCTTAAGTGGGTCGGTGCAGACTCGATGGGCCAAATGGCCCCCTTCTGCACTGTATGTTCTATGTTCTATGTTCTAAATTACCCTTAGTGTCCAAAAAGGTTAGGTGGGATTGCTGGGTTACGGGGGTGAGGTGGTGGCGCGATTCTATGATTCCATGATTCTATGCCATTTTGTTTGTTGTTAGTGTGGGCACGGGGAAAGGAATCGGCAAAACATGACACCAGCCAGCGTCTGAAGCTGATTGTATGCTGGCGGTGGTCATTTTTGTCCTCAACACCACAGATAGCCTCACACAGCTGAAAATACTTGGCATTAGTTACTGATTTATTTTTACTGGCTGTTGCTGAATTAGTCGATGTGTTCGAAGGTTGTGTTGCTAATCGTTGACAGGGAGTGAGGTGGCATCTGGTGAAGATCTTGATTCTGAGTTTTGCTCAGTCGTCTTTTGCATGAGATGTTAAAACCAGGCTCAATCTGCACTCCCAGGTGGAAGTAAAAGATCCCATGGTACTACTTCGAAGAAGAGCAGGGCGGTTACGCCTGTGCCCTGGACAATACAGATCCCTCAGTCAACATCGGAAAAACAAGCTATCAGCCCTTCATCACATTGCTGTTTGTGGGAAAGTAGGAGGTGCACGCTGTCAGCAACTTGTAATTAAGAAATTGTGTGAGAAGGGAGCAGTGGGAGGCGAGAAGGTAGATTAGGGGCAGCACGGTGGCGCACTGGTTAGCACTGCTGTCTCATGGCGCCAAGACCCGGGTTCGATCCCGGCTTTGGGTCACTGTCTGTGTGGAGTTTGCACATTCTCTCCGTGTCTGTTTGGGTCTCACTCCCACAACCCAAAGATGTGCAGGGTAGGTGGATTGGCCATGCTAAATTGCCCATTAATTGGAAACATTTAAAAAAAGAGAAGGTAGTTTCAATTGATACAGTGCATTAGGTATGAGCACACCGTCAACTTTGATCCTTTCAACCCTATTAACACCAGGGGCGAGATTCTCCGACCCCCCGCCGGGTCGGAGAATTGCCGGGGGTTGGCGTGAATCCCGCCTCTGCCGGTTGCCGAAGTCTCCGGCACCGGAGATTTGGCGGGGGCGGGAATCGCGCCGCACCGGTTGGCGGGCCCCCCCACGCGATTCTCCGGGCCGGATGGGCCGAAGTCCCGCCGCTAAAATGCCTGTCCCGCCGGCGTAAATTAAACCACCTACCTTACCGGCGGGACAAGGCGGCGCGGGCGGGTTCCGGGGTCCTGGGGGGGGGGGGGCGGGGGACGATCTGGCCCCGGGGGGTGCCCCCACGGTGGCATGGCCCGCGATCGGGGCCCACCGATCCGCGGGCGGGCCTGTGCCGTGGGGGCACTCTTTCCCTTCCGCCTCCACCACGGTCTCCACCATGGCGGAGGCGGAAGAGACTCCCTCCACTGCGCATGCGCGGGAATGCTGTCAGCGGCCGCTGACAGCATTCCCGCGCATGCGCCGCCCGGAGATGTCATTTCCGCGCCAGCTGGCGGGGCACCAAAGGCCTTTTCCGCCAGCTGGCGGGGCGGAAATTCGACGGCGCCGGCCTAGCCCCTTAATGTTGGGGCTCGGCCCCCAAAGATGCGGAGCATTCCGCACCTTTGGGGCGGCGCGATGCCCGTCTGATTTGCGCCGTTTTGGGCGCTAGTCGGCGGACATCGCACCGGTTCCGGAGAATTTCGCCCCAGAGGCCTGTGTGAATGGTCTGGAGATACAAATTGAAATGCCACCACGGCATTGGGGATTTAAATTTGGTAAATTAAATAAACCTGGAAGAGAAAAGTTACTATCAATAGTGGTGATTATAAATCTAATAATTTCTTGTAAATACCCATCTAACTCACTGATACCCTTGAAGGAAGGAAATCTTCGATTCTTACCCAATCCGGCCTATATGTGACACCAGACGCAAAGCAATGCGGTTGACTCTTAACTGCCCTGTGAAATGAACCAGCAAACCATTCAGTTAAGGACAATTAGGGATGGGCATTAAATGCTGGCTTTGCCAATGATGCCCATGTTCCGTGAATGAATAAAAAAAAAATGACGAGGACCTTAGTCATGGCTGCGCCAATGATCACACACAGTCTCCTCCATCAGCGTGAGAACATGCAGCCATGTCTGTTCCCCCTGTTGGTTGGATGCTGAATCCTATGGTCGTGTACCACCTTGTCTGGCAAAAGAAAGGGAAGTGAGTCAGCAGGCATGGATGTGTAGCTGGCATGGTTCATTACCTGGAAGTCTGTGTGAGCTGTGGGACATGGGTGTGGGGATTGCAGCTAAGTGTGTGAAGCCCGAGGGAGTGAAGTCTGTGTCATGTTGGAGAGGGATTGTGGACAGGTGAGTGAAGACGCAGTGGTGAATGAGCAATGGTTGACTTGTAAGGATGTGGAATTTGAAAATGCACTTACTGACCTTGACCAGTGGCGACGAGGGGATTTTCACAATAACTTCATTGCAGTGTTAATGTAAGCCTACTTGTGACACTAATAAAGATTATTAGTATTATTATCCGGGTCCTCAGGGTTAGACTGATGGTAATGACCGTGATGGGTACCTCCTTCCATTGCCTTCACAATTTTGGTCCAGAGAGCTTCCTGGTCCCCTGTGTATACAGCACTTCCCTCTTCTTGTCTATCTCCTGCCTCTGGTGGGCCACCAGTGCTGTGTCGAAGAATGCAGGAGCACACTCTCTGTCTTGTGCCTATTTTCAGAGATATGTTGGAAAGGACCGACTTCTTTCCACTGGAGTTTAGAAGAGTGAGGGGTGGCTTCACTGAAGATCCTGAACAGTGTTGACAAGGTGGACATTGAAAAGATGATTCCTCTTGTGGGTGAGTCCAGGATTAAGGGGCACTATATTAAAATAAGGGGTTGTCCTTCTCGGACAGAGATGAAGAGGAATGTTTTCTCTCAGAGGGTTGTGCGACTTTTGAACTCGCTGCTTCAGAAGGCGGGATCATTGAATATCTTTAATGTGGAGGGAGATAAATTCTTGTCAGGCAAGGGAATTAAAGGTTATTGGGGATAGATGGTAACATAGAACTCCAAACAAAAATTGATCAGCCATGATCTTGTTGCATGGCGGATCAGGCTTGAGGGGCTGAATGGCCTACTCCTGCTCCTACTTCATTTGTTCGTACATATTCTTGCTTGAACACTCCTCCCCAGCTCCTGCTGTAATCAAATCGCATCTTCTCCTTAAGAAGTTCCGAATGGCTTTAAGTAGCGCAGACGAACGTGAAGCGGCGTTGGCTGCGTGCTACAATCACGGCAATGGGCAGGTTGCATCATTAATGCAATAGAGGGAATGAGCGCAGTTTAATCGCACATAACAATCTTTATGCCTGTTCTTGTGGGCATTGTCGAGTTGAGCAGCCTTGTCTCCACATTGCTGTTACAAGTGCACATATCTTTGGCAAAAGATGCCCCTCTCTTGTTGAAGCATTGGCCTAAATATAGTGAATTGTTTACTGGAGAATACATGGGGATGTCCAACATATTCCTTTGATTCCTGTGATCATGGAAAATATTACGTTATTGGGCTATCTCTTATTAGGTAAAAGTATCATTTCAGATTCCATTAAATTTAAAACAACACACAGGACAGAATGGGAATCACTCTCAATGGTGAATGGGCACTTTTTAGAAAGTACTTTTCTTTACTGTGCCCCGGAATATAATAGTTTCTTCGACCATATTCGCTGAACTCTAAGCATCTTTCCTTGCTCAACAATCCCATTGTCTTTTACAATGCATCCCATGAAGCTTCTGCCAGAACTGAAAACGACCTGGGGCTGGATTCTCCGCCGGGGCAATTCTCCATTGTGCCAGAAGTGCACCCACGCCCCCAGGTTTCCTGGCGGAGTGGGGTGGCCACAATGGCAGGAATGGAGAATCCCGCTGCCAGCGAGGGCGCGCCGTCCAGGAAAACGTGGCTGGCGGACCGGAGAATCCCACCCCTGGGGCGAGATTCTCCGACCCCCCGCCGGGTCGGAGAATCGCCAGGGGCTGGCGTGCATCCCCCCCCCCCCCGCCGAATTCTCCTCCACCAGATATTCGGCGGGGGTGAGAATCGCGCCGCGCCGGTTGGCGGGCCCTCCCCCGCGATTCTCCGGCCTGGATGGGCCGAAGTCCCGCTGCTAGAATACCTGTCCCGCCAGCGTAGATTAAACCACCTACCTTACCAGCGGGACAAGGCAACGCAGGCGGGCTCCGAGGTCCTGGGGGGGGGCGCGGGGCGATCTGGTCCCGGGGGGTGCCCCCACGGTGGCCTGGCCCGCGATCGGGGCCCACCGATCCGCGGGCGGACCTGTGCCGTGGGGGCACTCTTTCCCTTCCGCCTTCGCCACGGTCTCCACCATGGCGGAAGCGGAAGAGACTCCCTCCACTGCGCATGCGCGGGAATGCCGTCAGCGGCCGCTAACACTCCCGCGCATGCACCGCCCGGAGATGTCATTTCCGCGCCAGCTGGCGGGGCACCAAAGGCCTTTTCCACCAGCTGGCGGGGCGGAAATTAGTCCGGCGTGGGCCTAGCCCCTTAAGGTTGGGGCTCGGCCCCCCAAGATGCGGAGCATTCCGCACCTTCGGGGCGGCGCGATGCCCGACTGATTTGCGCCGTTTTGGGCGCCAGTCGGCGGACATCGCGCCGATACCGGAGAATTTCACCCCTGGTATTTTATTCCCTGAAACTCCTTTGATGTTAAACGATTTTATTTTGAAGTGGCCACGTAAACAAAGTTTCAAACGTCTTCACACCTAGCCTAATAATGGGATAATGACTTGTGGCTTCTCAATAGCCGAACAAGAGGCCATAGTCTTGGGATAAGAGGTAGCAAACCTCGAACAGAGATGAGGAGAAACTACTTCTCCCAAAGGGTTGTGAATCTGTGGAATTCACGACCCCAGAGTGTGGTGGATGCTGGGACAGTGAGTAAATTTAAGGTGGAGTCAGTCAGATTTATAATTGGTAATGGGTTCAAGGGTTATGGGGAACGGGCAGGACGGTGGAGTTAAGGCCAGGATGCGATCAGCCATGATCGAATGGCGGAGCAGACTCGATGGGCCGAATGGCCTAATTCTGCTCCTATCATAGTTCCCCAGCACGATATCCAGATCGATTTAATACTTGGCTGTGATATGTTCATCTGATTTTAGTGGTCACGGAGGAGTCAGGTCCGAGGGTACAATGAAAACGATTTATTGTTGAAGCAAACTATTTATCGGTCAGAATCCAGGTCCCAGCCAGGACCTCTCTGCCGAGGCTCCCATCTTGCCGGCCTTTATGTCTGTAACCAATTATCCTGCTGAGGTGCCCCTGCCCCTCATCGGGGGGGTGTTCGTATTCCACGAGCCTTACGGGGAGGCTAACCGGTCGCTCCCCGTAAGGTCTCTTGAGGGTTATAACACTAATTAAACGGCATACATCAACGTTTGAAACATGTTGCCAGGCCATCAGAGTAAAGGTACCTCAAACCATTTTTTTGAACGGAAAACGTTTGCTACTTTTTGGAGCCCACCCCTGTGTGCCAGTTTGCACCTAGCTAACAGCTAATGAAGCCTCCATTTTAGCCTTTAACTGCTTGAAGCGATATTAAGACCAGGAACAGAAAAACCTTTCAGTCTGGCATTTTCAGCCTCACTGCCCTTGTGATAGAGTAAATGTGTGCATTTGTCAGAATAAAACATTTCAGCTCATCATAGTGCAATCCTTGGACACGAAGGATCTTGTGTATTACGGAGGTATCCAGAATTACAGTAATGGTGTTTAGTACACAATGTACCATGGTAAGGACAGGAGCCAAGACCTCTTTGCCTTAAGATAGCCTTATAAGCGAGGATCGCATAATGAGGATAGCATGTAACAACCTGGTTATATTGCAGTTTTTATGTTGACATAACATGATTTTCATGTCACATTGACACAGAAATTGCAGTATAATTGGTTTTAAGTAACTGTTTGAGTTTTGTACTTTATTCTGGAGGTGTCCTCACACCATATGGAGAACAAAGTTCACATCACACTCGCTGAAGTGTAACTGCAGCCAACAGAAAGACATATTTTTAAGTCTTAAGAATCCTCCTGGACGTCCTTCACATTCTTAATGGCAGTGAAGAGCTGACAGTGCAATTGGCTGTTCACTAAGAGTGATGCAGCCCCTTGTTCAGAGTTTGAGTTTGCATTTCCCCATCTACAAAAAGCGACCATATCGGGATCAAGGGCGCGATTTAACGGAAACATTACTAAGTGTCATTTTAGGTGCGATTGACGGGGTGTTTCTCGACGGTCGTGTTGGCGAGTTCGCGGCCCATATTTAACGGCACTTAGTGCCGAAAATGAGTCCCCAGGAGCTTCTCGCCGTCTGACTCGCCAGACGCGCGCCTTAGATGCTCGTCACTAACAAGGGGAGCTGCTTTTAAATGCTCCCTTACCATTCACTCCAGTCAACACAGAGCCTGGCAGTGCGCAGACCTGCTCCTCGCTTTGACGATGCCGATCTAGCCAGGCTTCTGGACGCTTTTGAGGCGATGTGGGGCATCCTGTCCCCCCGAGAGGGTCGGAGGGCCAGTAGCATGGCTATCAATGCCACCTAATAATAAACTTTATTATTGTCACAAGTCGGCTTACATTAATACTGCAATGAAGTTACTGTGAAAATCCCCTAGTCGCCACATTCCGGCACCTGTTCGGGTGCACTTAGGGAGAATTCAGAATGTCTAATTCACCTAACAAGCACGTCATTCGGGACTTGTGGCAGGAAAACAGAGCACCCGGAGGAAGCCCATGCAAACACGGGGAGAACGTGCAGACTCTGCACAGACAGTGACCCAAGCCGGGAATCAAACCCGGGACCCTGGCGCTGTGAAGCAACAGTGCTAACTACTGTTCTACCGTGCCTCCCTGGGAGGCAGTGGCAGTCAGGTCGGGTAGCTTGACCAAGAGGCCTGTTGTACAATACAGGAAGAAGACAAACGACCTCCACCGAGCTGCAAGGGTCAGTTACCACCTCTCTTCTGACATCAGTTCCGCCTGCCACCTCCACCCACAGATGACTAGCTGACACTAGTGGGGAATGTGGGGGAGGGGGGGGGGGGGGCGGCAGGAGGGGAATGGTGGGGTGGGAGGGGGTGGAGGGTTGAGTTGACGGACAAAGCCTCGTCCTATGAGAATTGGGCAATGGTGAAGGCCTCCCTGGTCCTCTGGGCATCGTCCAGCTCAAAGTTGATACAGTCAGCTCCCCAGGCATACAGGGCATCCGTGAACTCACAGATGCACTTGTGGCCTGTAGGTTGTGAAATGCCACACAAATCCCCACTCCAATAAACCCGTTGAATAAAAGTTCAGGGCGCGGTGACCTTCATTGCCACGAAGAGCAGGTGTCCTCCTCTTCCGTGGGACGCCAGGTCTGCGAGGACAGGGCACAGGTGCCCCACCGTCACTTTGCTGAGATGGAGTCTCCTGCGGCACATGCTGTCCACCATCTCCTCGGAAGACCAACGATGCTTGTACACCTTGGGTCGTTTCTGGCCTCCCCCGCGAGGTTCCTCCTCGACCTGATGGGCGGCCGGGTCTTAAGGGTGTGCGGCGGCCCCCTGCACATGGGGTGACACTTCCAGCCTGCGTCAACCCTGCTGCCTTGTCTGGCGTCTGGTCACTTGGGCTGCCACCAACACTGTGAAGGCATCCTCTACAGGACCGCCACCACCACCCAATCGCCCCCCCAACCAAGCCCAATCCCCTTGAGTGGTGTCTTCCCCCCCCCTCGCCCCCCCCCCTGTCCCCCCTCCTCCCCCCCCACCCCCCCCAGCACTGGGGCGGCAGCCCCACTATCCTTGAGCTACATGTCGGAAAAAGGAAATGGCTGCTCACCTCCTCATTCCCCTCAGCAACCATCGCGCCAGCTCCAAGTTTTTAAAAAGGAGTACTAAACGATGCCCGTGTGATTTCTCACTGGGGAGCCAGTTCATTCCCGGGAGGCCGTTACATTCGACTTCAATCTCGTTGATGAGATAGAAATTGATGCTAATTGGCGCCAATGATATCCACGTCATACTTGGGTGTGATTCGGAACTTGCCACCTGGAGCAGGCCGGTTAGATAGCAAACTGATTTACCCCGGCGCGATTCTCGGTTTTGGCTATTCCCGGTATTTAACTGGCTAGCCCAGATCTGTGCTGGGCACAAGACAGTGGTTAAATCGTGCTAAATGTTGGAACTGAAGATCTTCATAGGAGTTTGGATGCAACGGAGGGCCATAGCCATTATCTAAAAACATATTGATCTGAAACATATAGGGGGCAAGGCTTATTTTGGGCGATTGATGTAAACTGTAACATTTTGGTATGACCATCTACTAAGCATCTCTCTTGATATATGTTTCCATTCGAATCAGTCAGGAGTGATGCTCAATAGATAGCGTAGTAGAGCAGGCTTGAAGGGCCTGATTTTGCTCTTTCTTATCTTTTGAACAAATATTGCTTGTTTTATTTGACTAAAGCCAAAATGATTCTGATACTGCTTAAATCAGACTTACCCAACCTTATCGTGAAGGGAGTCACATTTCAAAATTCTTCTCACTCAAGGGGCTGATGAACAAATTTCAGAAAGATTAAATTTGCCGCAACATTAATCAAGAATTTCAAAACAAACTGGGGTAAGAAAAGAAACAACTTCCCAAGCAAAAACAAAACAATATCAAAGCAATGACATAAGTAATGAGTAATAAATAAAGATGTGTATTAGAGCGTGATAGGGTGAGTGTGTGTGTGTCTGGTTCACTCCCAGTCTCGGGGTGCGACTCGCTCCTCCGCACTCACTCTGAGAGTGGGTAAACGTGCACGTTGGTGTGTGGGATGAGGGTGATTAAGAACTCCAAGACTCGGGAGTGAGGCAGACCTTTGCACACCCTCTCCCCTCTCACACACTGTCTCTCCTCATGCACTCTCCCCACTCCCCCTCACTCTCCCTCTCTCCCCTACACTCCCTCTCCCTCTCCCCTCACACACAAACACTCTCTCCCCCTCACACACATACCAACTCCCCCTCACACACGCACTCTCCCTCCCCTTACATACACACGATTCCCCCCCTCCCCCACCCCGCACTCTCTCACCCCCTTCCCCTCTATCTCTCTCTTACTTAACCCTGTTTTGGCTTCTCATGCCCCGATCCGGTTCCCTCGCACCCTGGGCCAACACTCCCAACCTATAGTCTTGCACCCCATAACTTAACTTAAAAACATTATTCCCATTGTTTTCTCCCCGTCCAATCACAAGCCGATTTCTCTTCGCATTTGATGCTGATAGGCTCATTGGTACAAATAAAGGGGAACACCATCCTGTGATTGGTTGATCAGTTGAATGGCCGACAAATTTGGCGGCTAGGTCCAGAGGCCTTGAACGCTGACTTAATGGGTATCTTGACCACCATTTCTTCCCATAAAAGCTGGTTCCTCTCTGTCTTTCTTTGCTGGTGTCTTTAACTTTTTTTCCTGATATTCCCTCGCTTTCCTCAATTTCCCAGGCCCTTCCTCCCTTTCTGGCCCATTCCTAGCAGAGAAGAATAGGTGCAGAGAGAAATCTGGTACCGGAGCAAAGGACCGAATGCCTTCCATGTTAGAAAAGAGAAACGGGAGTGGAAAACTAAAAAAGAAATGAAAGAAACAGAAAATGAGAGAGGAGAGTTAGAAATATTGAACTAATGTGTCAAGTGTCCTATGACCATGTCAGACTCTGACATTGGTTTCTTGATTGTGCACCATCAAAAAAAACGAAGAGGCTTATTGCGCCATTTGGGCGATTTCTTGCGGAGTGCATTGGTTGTCTGCCCATTTGGCTATCAGGACGGCCTCCAACATTATCAGGCCTCAGCCTCAGTTAAATCTGGCAGGCCTCCTTAAGCTCCAGCCAGAACCGATCTGCAAAGACGATTGGACCCTATTTAGGTCCTGGAACTCCCGCTTTCATACGTCGACCAGCTGAAGTAAGTGGCTTGGAAGGCAGGCAAGAGGCGCGTTCCAAATGGGAACTGGCCGCATCATGAGTGATGGTGAGGGAGCCAGGCTGCCCACACCTTTTAAAGAACACGGGAAATAGGGGCAGGAGTAACCAAATGGCCCATATGTCTGCTCTGCATTCAGCACGATCATATCTGATCTTGCGCTTTTATTCCACTGCCCCACCCCTTCTCCATATTGGTTGGGGCGATTTTGAGCCTGTGTTAGCGATCCATGGGATCGTCAACATGGACGGCTAATTTGGCGAGAATTGCATTTCCATACCCCTCGCCAGTCACTTCATGAGTGGGCGTGAACCTCATTTTAATGATTATGAATGCATTTAATGGTGTTTATCCAGCCCCCAGTCCCCACATGATTCCCCCCCTCACTGAATACTCAAACCCCACTGATGTGGGGTTTGTCGGCAAGGTTCACACCAGGTTTTGAAAAATGAGATTCAGTTGAGGGAATCTACCGGAGGCGCAAAGATGAGTATAGCCCTCGGGGATGAGAAGAACATGTCCGGAAAGTGTCCTGGCACTGCCCACTGGCATTTCTCCGTGGCATATGTTGGCACTGTCAGTTTGGAGGCCCCATTATGTGTGCTGAGGGGGGGGGAATAGCACCAATACCATTGACGGGGGAACTTGCAGGCACGGGATGGGGTAGGGAGGGAGTGGGCAGTGAGGAGGGGGTGAACGCTGGCGATATTTTGTGCGGGGGGATTTAAGTTTAGTGTTAGAGTGTTGATCTTCACTTCTGATTATGGCGTACTTTAAGGATGGCGCCCTGATCCCTGTGGAGCCGGCCTTGCTGGCTCTGTCAGGCCCTGCTCCACCAGAGTGACAGTAAAATTGCACCCATTAATTTTTTTTTAATCACAGTGGCTCAAGGTCTGAAGAGAAAACTGGGGCGGGATTCTCCGACCCCCCGCCAGGTCGGAGAATCACCGGAGGCGGGGTGTGAATCCCGCCCCGCCGCTCCGACGCCGGCTGCCGAATTCTCCGGCGCTGGTTTTCGGGCGGACGCGGGGATCGCGCCGCGCTGGTCGGGGGCCGTTGGCAGCAGGCACCCCCGGCAATTCTCCGGGCCTCGATGGGCCGAGTGGCTGCCTGTTTTCGGCCAGTCCTGCCGGCGTGGATTAGACATGGTCCATACCGTCAGGACCTGGCTTGGAGGGTGGTTAGCGGAGCCCTCAGGGGTAGGTGGGGGGGGGGGGGGTGCGCCTGGGGATCTGGTGGCCTGGCCCGCGATCGGGGCCCACCGATCTGCGGGCCGACCTGTGCCGTGGGGGCACTCTTTCCCTCCGCGCCGACCTGTGTAAGGCTCTGCCATGGCTGGCACGGAGAAGAAACCCACTGCGCATGCGCCAGAACACACTGGAGGTCCTGCGCATGCGCCAACTCGCGCTGGCTGGAGGATGGGCCTTTGGCGCTGGTTGGCGTGGCGCCAATCCCTCCAGCGCCTGCCTAGCTGGAGCAAGTGTGGAGGATTCCGCAACTTCCAGGCGGCCCAACGCCGGAGTGGTTCACGCCTCTGTTTGGCGCCGGTACGGGCTGCCCCACCGATTCCAGGAGAATCCCGGCCCTGGTCTGTGCCGCTGAAGAGCGACACGCCGGTTTTCAGTCTGAGCCTGACACTTTGAATAAATGTGGTAAAATTGTTCTGCCCGTCGATTGAGAGAACATATGTCTTTCTATCCCAGCCTTAAAGTCACGCAACGATGCAGCATCCATAGCCCTCTTGAATAGAGATTTTCAAAGATTCGGAATCTTATGAGTGAAGTAATTTCTCCTCATCTCAGTCCTAAATGATCCGCTCCTTATGTTGATATAGTCAGGTGTTTCCTGTTAATGACAGGCAATGTGAGGGCGGCACGGTGGTGCAGTGGTTAGCACTGCTGCCTATGGCGTCGAGGACCCGGGTTCGATCCCGGCCCAGGATTACTGTCCATGTGGAGTTTGCACATTCTCCCCGTGTCTGCGTGGGTCTCACCCCCACAACCCAAAGATGTGTAGGGTAGGTGGATTGGCCACGCTAAATTGCCCCTTAATCGGAACAAAAAGGGTAAACAAATGACAGGCAAATTGAGAGAATTCAAACATGACTACGAAGAGTATGAGGAACAATATTGTTATTGGGACAGAATTTACTGCACGTGACTGAAAAATTCCAACAATTGCATGCATTAAATTTCAAACTGCTGGTTTGTACTGTAACAAATTGTGCCTCACTGGGCAATAGGTTATCTATTTGTTTTATAATTTAAAGTACCCAATTATTTGTTTCCAATTAAGGGGCAATTTAGCGTGGCCAATCCACCTACCCTGCATATCTTTGGGTTGTGGGATGAGACCCACGCAGACACAGGGAGAATGTGCAAACTCTGCACGAACAGTGACCCGAGAGCAGGGATCGAACCCGGGGCCTCGGTGCCGTGAGGCAGCAGTGCTAACCACTGCGCTACTCTGCCGCCCAGACTACCAGTTATATAAGCTTTCAGCTGAAATAGCACTAAGATCGTAGATTGCTATGCAGCTATAAAGCTACTCAAAAACCAAGTGTAGCTTTATCCCCATCATATATTAACTGTTGGCAGTTAAACAGTAAAACAGGACAGGAACAAAAAAAATTAAATATTACTTAAAATCATCTGATCATCCTTGGCGTCATCGTGTTTTCTCTTCCTTTTAGTTAAATGTTAGAATTTGTTTCGAACTAAAGTTCTACCTACTCTACTTCCACCCCATGCCCCACCCTCCCTCCCCCGAGTTTAAAATCTTGCACCATTTCCTCCTGTTTTACCAGACATTTGGGTGATTTTCCATTCAGCTGACGAAAAAACAGGTCCAAAAGGTCTGTTTGCCCAATCATGTTGCAAAGAACTGAAAATTGGTGGGGGTACATACAGGTGTGAACTTTTCAGACAAGGAAGGGGTCTCCTAAACACCAACAAATCCCAGAGACTGTGGATCCAGACAAATAACTGCATCCACAAGGCTTGAAAGAGAAATACATAAACAAATGCAGATTGGGGGAGTGGGCAGGAAAGTGGCAGATGAAATTGAATGCAGAAAAGCGTGAAGTGATTCATTTTGGTAAAGGGTCCAATTCTAAAGGACGTGCAGGAGCAGTAGGACCTGGATGTATATGTGCATAAATTTTCGAAGTTGGCAGGGCAGGTTAAGAGAGCAGTTAATAAAGTACACCTCATCATAAGTTTTATTAATAGGAGCAGAGGGTACAAAAGCAAGAAAGTTGCATTAAAATTGTACATGTGGCGGTACGGTGGCACAATGGTTAACACTGTCCCCTCACAGCTCCCGGGAGTCAGGTTCGGGTCCTGCCTCGGGTGACTGTCTGTGTGGAGTTTGCGCTTTCTCCCTTTGTCTGTGTGGGTTTCCTCCGGGTGCTCCAGTGTCCTCTCACAGTCCAAACATGTGCAGGTTAGGTGGATTGACAACACTAAATTGCCCCTTAGTGTCCAAAAGGTTAGGTGGGGTTACAGGGTTATGGGGATAGGGTGGATGTATGGGTGCTCATTTCAAGGGCCGGTGCAGACTCATTGGGCCGAATGGCCTCCTTCTGCACTATAGGGATTCTATTCTATTCTATGAACACTGTTTCATCCTCAACTGAAGTATTGCATTCAGTTCTGGACACCACACTTTTGGAACAACATGAAGGCATGGGAGAGAATGCAGAAAAGATTCATGAGAATGTTGTGGGCTCACACTCATGGTATCAATAGAATCCCTACAATACACCTGGAGGCCATTCGGCCCATCGGGTCAGCATCGACGCTCTGAAGGAGCACCCTCTTGCCCCATCCCCCAAACCCTGTAACCCCACCTAATCTTTTGACACTAAGGGGAAATTTAGCATGGCCAATCCACCTAACCTTCACGTCTTTGGACCGTGAGAGGAAACCAAAGCACCCGAGGGAAACTCATGCAGGGGAGAATGCGCAAACTCCGCACAAACAGTCACCCAATGCCGGAATCAAACCCGGCTCCCTGGTGCTATGAGGCAGCAGTGCTCACCATCCAACCAAGATCTTCAACGTGTTAGCCCAGCTGGTACTCCAGTAATAAGAGGTGCTGTCTTTCAGTTATGACATTAAGCCGAGGTCCTCACAGGTGTATATCTTACGGCACAGGTTGAAGACGAGCACATGTGTTCTCCTGGTGCCCTGGCCAGCATTTATCCCAGAACCGATGTCATTAAAAGCAATTAATTGGTCAGTTATCACATTGCTATTTGTGGGGCCTTACTGTACACAAATTTGTTGCTACTACATTTTGTTGCATTAATATAATGATCATGCTTTAGAATAATTTCTTGGCTGATAGGTGTTTTGGGTGTGAAAGGCACAATATAAATGAAAGCTCTTTCTTTCAAATATACAAGTGTCGTACATATTCTGGGTCATTGCAAATTACCTCCCCATCCATCAGCCATGCCAGAGTTTCCAGTCATTACATTTTTACACGACAGAACCACCTTCATAAACCATTCAACCTCGTTGCACTTTTCCCACCTTCAAAGCCCTTTATATTTTTCAGCGACATGCTAACTCTTCTCCCAACTTTCGCTCAGTGTCCCATTTTCCCACTTTGTTAAGTTGCCTGTGATGATTTACTACAAGAGTGGAGACCGATAGGGTTCGGTGAAAGAGTGGTGAGGAGAGGTTGATGTGCAACACGGACCTATTGGGCCGAATGGCCTGAATCTTATTTGCATGCGATTCCACGTGACTGCGAGAAAGGTGCCACAGAGGAGTGAGTCCTTGTTGAACAGACTGTTGGTCATCACTCTGAAAATATTTAGTGTGATGTAATGTGAGTTTGGGACACTTTGAGCTTCAAACAGCACGGACAGTGTTCTCAGCCTGTACGGCTTAAACTTAAGGTGAGCTCAGCGAGTGAATAACTCCTCCCCGTGACTTTAAGGCTTCATGCTGCTTACACAATCTTACTGGGTTGATAATTTGCCTTGTTTGACAGAGGTTATCCAAAATAAGTATTAATAAACGTTTGTCGCAATGTCACTGATTTCACTGGCTTGAGCTGCAATGCATCAAATAGCAGACTGAAAATCCCGAACTGGGCCAGCAGCAGCCCTCCCATCCTATTCAGAGTGAACGCTGAGATTGTGTCGTCTGTCCACAGAACCAAGTTCATTGGCAAGGCGAGCAATAAAACTTCGGAGATCACTCCAACCATTTAAAGAAACCTATAAGCTCATCAGAAAGAAGCTCAATTTGCTGTCAGGCAGGCGAAGGCTTGCGCTGTGCTGGGTGGCGTGGCCCTTTATCATTAATTTCTGTCTCCTGCCAAAGTTCACACCTTGACCCCATTCACCAAGAGCAATTCAATGTCTAATAATACTGCAAACCCAGTGTCCGTACAGATCAACTCGAGTGCGAGCACAGTACGCGTTAAATTTTAATAGACTTGAGTCTGATAAACATATAAATACTTTGATGTGCTGGTTCAGCGTAGGTTGGTGTAAGCTCGCCGATGAACAAAAGAATGAAATTGTAAATCTCAGTGCAGTCGCTTTCGTTTAACAGTTCACCTGAAAGAACACCAGCGACAAAGCTCAGAACAGTAACATGGAAGGATGGGAATATAAAGGGCTGCGGAAGATCATAGAGAACCCAGTTTTGGGAACCGACATGTCACAATAACTCTCAATCACTTCTGTCAAAATTGTCTCCCACCACTCACCCAATTCTCTCTTTAATTCACCTGTCCTAACCTTCTTTACCAAACGGGTTCATATATTCACAGAATTTCATAGAATTTACAGTGCAGAATGAGGCCATTTAGCCCATCGAGTCTGCACCGGCCCTTGGAAAGAGCACCCTCCCCAAACCCATGCCTCCACCCTATCCCACACCTCCGCCCTATCCCCACACCTCCACCTTATCCCCGTAACCCCACCTACCCTTTTTTGCACACGAGGGTCAATTTATCATGGCCAATCCACCTAACCTGCACATCTTTGGACTGTGTGAGGAAACCGGAGCACCCGGAGGAAACCCACGCAGACGCGGGGAGAACGTGCAGACTCCGCACAGACAGTGACCCAAGCCGGGAATCGAACCTGGGACCCTGGAGCTGTGAAGCAACTGTGCTAACCACAGTGCTATCGTGCCGGCCGGTATTCGCCCCAACATAGCATCGCAACAACAGTCTGCATTCTACACCACCTTGAATGTCATTACAGAAACTTCCAAGGCACTTCACAAGAGCGTTATCAGACAACATTTAATGCTAAGCCACAAGAAGAGATATAACAACACGAGAAATAGGAGCAGGAGCAGCCCATATTGTCCCTGAGCCATTAGTATAATGTTCTGCCTCAATTCCAGTTTCCCACCTGCTCATTCCATTCGGACAGGTAGGTTTTCTAAATGGTTGTACATTTTGGCTTTCAGCACAGAATGGACAGGCAATGGACACTGGGTGGAAAGGCTAGGTGGCCCTGGACACGGGAACCTAGCCCGTCTTGAGTGCTGGGCCTCGAAACCCGTCACCGTTCCCCAATGGGCGCCTCACTGCAGACTTCCAGCCGCCACAACACCAGGTGGTTCACAGGCCGTAGCGGCCGGAAGGCAGAGACGTTGGACGGGGGAATGCGGAGAGATCGCTGAGTTGGGGGGGTGGGGAGCCTGGGCTGGCAGTGACTCACAGTATTCTGTTCCTCTTGGCCTGATAAAAATAACCTTCAGTTTACCGCTCACCAAGGCTTTGAGAAATACCAAATCGGTAGTGCATAGCTAATAACGCAGAGGACTGCACCAAAGGTTGGTGAGGGTTAAACAGGCTTCCAGAGAGGGCACATCACTAGTAAATGACATTCAATGTCACCTAAAGTGTGAGGTGGCTCATTTTGATCAGGAGAGTAAGAAGCCTCTTATTCCATGGTTTGTAGGAAAATAAACGAGATAGAGGAGTTGGAAAATCTGTGAATATATTTGCATTAACCAGGTAAAAGTAGCATCAGAAGCCAAAAAGGACATAGGCCAAATAAAGTATTTGCTTTCATTGCTCGAGGAATTGAATACATAGACAGGGAGGTAATGCTAAATTTACGTAGAACTTTGGTTAGCTTGCACTAACTGGCTTCTAACTGCATGGCAAAGAATCCCTGGACTTAATCTTATAATAATTGTCCACATTGAATTCGTGGGATAAACGTTATTTTTTAACACATGAACAAAATAGGAAAAAGATCAACTCATGCAGTTTCTTTAACATCATAAAACGTCCGTCCCTAGGCATTTCACCGGAATATTGTAAAATGTATGCCGGTGCAGACTCGATAGGCTGAATGGCCTCCTTCTGCACTGTGGCAATGGCTATAGTTCTCTGATATTGAGCCACATGAGGAAATAGGGCAGATAGTCAAAAGCTTGGCCAAAGAAGTAGGGTCTAAGCAGTGCCTTAAAGGAGGAGGTAGAGAAGCAGAGATGTTTAGAGAGGGAATTTCAGAGCTTAGGGCCCAAGTAGCAGCTGAAGGCAAGGCCACCAATGGGGGAGGATTAAAATCAGGGGTGCTCAAGAGGCTGGATCTAGAGTAATACAGATACCCCAGAGAATTTGGAGCTGGAGGAGATAAGAAAGATAGGTGGGGGGGGGGGGGGGGGGGGGGGGCTGGGGGCTGGCCAGGGAGGGATTTTGATGAGAGTTTTAAAATTGAGGCATTGCTTAATCAGGAGGCAAAGTAAGTCAGCAAGCACAGGAGTGATGGGTGAATGCAATTTGATACATGTTAGGAGGAAAGCAAGAGTTTTGGATGAACACAAGTTTAGGAAGGAAAAATGCATTGGAATAGTCAAGGCCAGAATTATTAAAGACATGGATGGGGGCTTCAGAGAGAGAAAAGAAAAAGAAAATAGTTGCCTTTCACAATCGTCGGTTGTTCCAAAGAGCTTTACAGTCAATGATATACGTTTGAAGTGCAGTCATTATAATGTGGGAGCCAATTTGCCTGCAGCAAAGCCCCACAAACAACAATGAGATAATGATCTAATGATCTGTTGCATTGATGTTAATTGAGGGATAAATTCTGGGTTGGACATTGGAGTAACCCTCCCTGCTCTTTTTTTTAAAAAAGTGCCAGGCCGAGAGGCAGATGGGGCTTCAGTTTAACCCGTGCCAGAAAGGCGGCACCTCTGACACCGCAGTACTCCTCCAGTACTGCACTGACTTGCCAGCATAGATTTTGTGCCAAGGCCTCTGGAGCGGGTCATGAACCCACAATCTTATGACTCTGAGTTGAGCATTCTACCACCCAGCTACAGCTGACTCAAAAAACTGCATTCGGCATTATTTGCCATCAAGATTTTCACAGGGGCATCTTAAAAACTGAAAAATCTTGAATGGTTGTAGGCAGCCATCTGTAAATAGTAGCGATCGTAAAGTAGGAAATTTCACGACCGGGATTATAGGGGTGGTGTGGGCCAGGGCTCCTCCGCACTGATTTGCTTACAACTTTTCATTTTACAGAATCGTTCCAAAAGAAATACACACATACCTTTTCACCTGAATGTGCGTAAACCACCAAGCATTTGTGAAGTCAGAAAATAGCTTAAGGCATCATCGTGGTATTAATGAATGTCTAAGCATGTTCGGGGTATGCCTGTCACCACTAAGAGCTACGTCACATCAACCAGTGAGGTCCACAAGACTTTTCTGCCTTCGGGAAGCAGGCTTTGGAAGGGGAGGGGTGTCTCTGATAAGTATTATCTCCACGGGTCTAATGCGCCACTGGTACATATGAGAGGTGATCATGTTTTTTCTTATCAGTCCCGTTTTGCTTGCTGCAAGTATTTGCACAGAAGCTACCTCATTGTGACCCGCAGGGAGAGAGGCTGCAATGATCTACTGTAACACTATGCAAAAGAAAACGGCAGGGAGAGGAGGAGGAACTTAAAGCTTGGCACATCTCGCACAATTTGCAGAAGTCTTTTAGTTCTTTAAGGGAAATACAGAAGTCTTAAGTTTTTCTTCCTCGGTACCACCGCGAACAGTTGGAACAAAAATGAAGGCAAAGCAGTTTTAGTGCAAAACATTTTTCAGGCCTGACTTGCAGCAGTAGCTGAGAAACTTTCATTTATTGCAACCTCAGCTATCACATGCTTCACTCCTGGAACAGTGCCATCCTTAGACCTGTGGGAGAGCGAAGACAAAAATATATTATCCTCTGGGGTTTTCACTGGAGTTTTGGCATTGAAGCATTGGATAACAAGGAAACCTTACAGTGTGTTCAAGGAAAATCATAATTTCTATAATCCAATGTATTTAGAATTTAATCTTGTAGAGCAGGAGCATGCTGGGCAACATCATTGGTTATATTAACCGAAGCATACATTGTACGGACCATGTACACTGTATAAAGATTGTCCAGTTACTATACATGATAGAAGGAACATCTAGAGGTAAAATATTACATAGTCTAATCCAGAAAGCCAGTTGGTGGAGGATAGAACTGGAGCCAAGCTTTTCAAACTTTGATAAATATTTATTTGCAGGTTACACATTACAAGCATGCAACTCCTAACTCAACAACCAAATTTTCAGTCTGCATCTATTTATAGGGGCTCAAGTAAATCCCCAGTGAATGCCCACCAACTGCATGCAAATAAGGACAATGAGCGGAATGTTCCCGTCATTTGTCAGACTGTGAGGCTCTGGCTGAAAACTGTCATGTATCTCTCCAGATGCACCACCGGGTTTTCAGGTCAGACTTTCTGGCACACTGACGAAATAAAATTGGGGGCACCACCCCACCACAAAGGTATCAGGAACTCTCCTTGCCCCCCACTGCACAATTATTGGGGCTCTCCACGTCCCGTCCCCCCACAATCACCACAATGGCAGTATCGCCACTGGTTCCTCCCTCCTCAATGCCCGCTCTCCCCCATCACTGTGAATCCCATCTCAATAGTCGCTCCTTCGACACTGCCAAAGGGCATCACGGTAACACAGTGGTTAGCACTGTGGCATCACAGCGCCAGGGTCCCAGGTACGATTCCTGGCTGGGTCACTGTCTGTGCGGAGTCTGCACTAGCTCCCCGTGTCTGCGTGGATTTCCTCCGGGTGCTCCGGTTTCCTCCCACTCGTCCCGAATGACGGGCTGTTAGGTAATTTGGACATTCTGAATTCTCCCTCTGTGTACCAGAGCAGGTGCCGGAATGTGGCGACTAGGGGCTTTTCACAGTAACTTCATTGCAATGTAAGCCGACTTGTGACAATAAAGACTAATATTATTCTAAATTCCTCTTTCAAAGGCCTCAGCACTCTCACCCCATCACATACAACGCAAACCCTCTCCCAATTGGACTCCCCAGGGAGTCTGCCCTGGCACATATTGATACAGGTTGGCAGTGACAGGGTAGTACCCAGGCATGCGCCTCTTTTCCCCAGGGGGCAATAGTGACCTTGGTGTCCCCCGCAAGAACACCTCGACTGTGTCCCGTATTCCTGAAGCTGTTGTGAACCTCGCCGATGTGACGTCACCTCGGTGAGGTTTGAATATTCAGCAAGTGGGGGATCACGCGGTGTGTAGGCCCATTAATAATATGGAAATCCTTTAAAATGGATTTTAATGAGGTTTCCGCCGTTTGTGGGAGGTGCGGGGAAAATTAGGAAACGGGATCTCGTTGGCGAGAATGTTTTTTTCCTGACTCTCGTGAGATTTTGCATCCGCATCGCCGTTCTCACTGGCAGCAATCGTGGGCGCAAAATTCCCCCCAGTGTTTATACGATTAACACACAGAGAACAATGTAAGAATATGAGAAAAGGAGCATGTGTCGCCCATATAGCTCCTCGAGACTACTTTCCTATTTAATAAGACTGTGGTGGATCCTTCACCTCACATTCCCACCCCCCCCCCCCCCCCCCCCCCCCCCCACCACCCTCCAACTGCCCAGAGTATTAGCCTGAGCTACTGGATTCTAGGGACTAGTAAAACTTTGTTTAAAGTGGATCAAGTTTGTGATCCCAGGTATCTGCTGAAAAAATAAAGTCACAAGGATCCACAGTCTTTGAACAAAACAGAATAAATTTTACTACAGGCAGTTAGAAATGTAAAAGCAATTTACAGCATCTATCTTATAATCTAACATTCAGAATCAAGATGAGATACATGTGAATTAACAGACAAACTGTGGTTGAATGCACCACCCTCCACAATAAATGGCAGATGCGACCAAGACAGATTCCACGGATTTCACAGCAACTCATCCAGCCATCAGTGTTCACTGTGGGTTACACAATCTTGTTCAAATTCTGTCTTTCTTATGAAAGTTTTAAGTTCTGCATCTGTTACGAAAGTCTTATATAAATCTTCAATTTTCCCTCTTGAAGCTCTAGCCTCGGGTTTCCCTCCAAAAGTCACTCGACTTGGACTTCCTGAATGACTGCTCACCTCTTTGGGTTTCAATCTCACCTTTGGAGACGATGTTCCCCTGTATTCCTGGGTCTGAACTTCAGCCTCTAATTATTGGTTCAATTTCAGCTTTTGAACAGTTGACTAGCTTCACTGGGCTGGCAATGTCCCTGGATTTCCCCACGAACCAATCTCTTCAGTGGCACCAAACTACAAGTGACTCAAAATTGTCTTCTGAGCCCTAATCTTCTGCAGCACAGAACCAGCAAATGGTTCCCAGGGCTTCTTCTCAGCCCTAACCCTCTCTGGCAACAGAAATAGTGATTTCCTGCCATATTTTCATCTCCTCAGTTTACGAAATACACAGAGACAAAACAAAATGATTGCATGACAACATTAGACTCCATCGTCCATCTCTTGCCCACACATTTAACCAGTCTATATCTCTTTGCGTCCTCCTTGCAGCCATCTTTCCAATAAAGACTATTGTCACTGTCCATTGTAAAATTGCAACTGTACCTTATCCAGAGCCCCTACAAATTGGGTAGAGGTTCACCTTGGCTAATGGAAGATAATGGGTGTGGAGCTGGGTGCAACGGGTGAATGGCATGAGAGCCCAAATCGGACTCTGCGCCGGGTGCCAGGTCGATTGCGAGTCACTTGACTCACTCTGCCCGCTGTGATCGGGCCAGATCTGATAATTTAAATGAGCTGAATGGCCCATTTAAAAACCTGGATGCCGGATTCACCCGCCACCCAGGACTCAACGGGCGTGTCTGGGAGACCTCGCCAGGGTGACATTTAGTACTGGTCCAGCAAATGTGGACCAGTCATAATGGCACCTCAGAGAATGTCCCAGGCCATTTGAGACCCCCGGGTGGTTGGGAACAGGGCAAGTTGGTACATCGGCACTTCCCCTGGCACCTGGACAGCTTGGCAGTGCCAGCCTGGCACCCTGGCAGTGCCAGATGATCACCAATTCCTGTGTGGAACTGCCAGGGTGCCAGGCTGGCAGTGCCAGGGTGCCCAGGCACCAGGTTGGTACTGCCAGGGGTCCGCCCAGGGTGAGCCTTGCCACTTGGAGGGGGGGGGGGTGGTGAGGGGGTATTCCCAGGGGCCTCCCTAAGGTTGAGGGGGTGGGGGTGAGGGTTGGAGCAGAGAGCAGGACGGGGGCCTAAAAAGGTGGGAGGGGGGAGATCGAGGCAGCTGGTTAAAATGGCGACCCCCATCCGAAGACAGCCTTCGAAGTGCGGCCTTGGCGGAGAAAAATCCCTGAGGCTAAAAAAAGGCAAAGGGATGTTTCTCGGCACTGCAGCCGCCGAAAAGCGCCCGACAGCGGACTTAGTTTGAAGTCCACTGAATTGTGCCCATTTTGTCCACCTGCTGTATGCTTCATCTGCTACTCAATGGAATGAAATATCAGACAGTGCCTATTAACAGGTAGCTACGACAGTCTATTTTATGTGACAGAAGAAGAGAAGTTTCTGTGCGATTATATAATGACAGCATGCTTGGGATTTAATTTCCTTTGATTGCACAGTACGTAACACATTTATGTAAAATGATCTGCCTGCTGTTTGTTGGTACAATGTCAGTTTGACGGTTCTTCTGCCTTTGAGTCAGATGGATGTGCTTAAAACCCTACTCCATTGCACAACCTAGGCCAGGGCTCCAGGCGTGTTGTGCTCCTCTGGCCCTTCAGATGAGAAGTCTGTCAATTCCCTCAAAGATCGTTGTTGATGAACCCATGGCACGTATCAAAGGAGAGCAGAGAGCTATCCCAGCCAACATTCCTCCCTCAGTCAAAAAACAGATTTACTTAACTTTCATCCCATTGCCCTTTGTGGGAACTTGCTGTGCACAGAATGGCTTGAGGTGTTTTGCCCGCATAATACTATTCACTGCACTCCAAAGCGATTTTTTTCTGTGTAAGATTCCCTTGAGAGGTTTCTGAAAGTGAAAACATGCCTTTACTACCTGAACCTGTCAGTAACCTCTATAAATGGGTTAAAAACTGTGAACGTTAATTGTATGACGGAGCACTGTGCAATAAAGCCCTTGCTAGAACAATGGAATAAGGATTATCCTTCCGTTCTCAACTGTGAATGCCAAAGAACAAATAGGGAGTCTAGCACATGTCAAATTAAGATAGTGGTAATATGTGATGATCTGTAACAGACTGCGTAATAACCTTTTTCCCACTGAAATACTGGAAAGAAAGCCAACGCAGTTAAAGTGCCATTACCTTTACTTTTCTGAGCTTTTTAAAGTTTCTTGAAAATATTAACATGGAAAAACTTCAGATCATGAACTTTCCTGCGACATCGTGGGTGCCTGGGACGAGTAAACACAATCTACATATTAATAAAAGTGTAACCTTTGTCCTTCTGGTAAATGATTCTTGGACCTTTCTTGCCTAAGACAGCATTAATTACCAAATGACATTAATAATTCCATTCTGAGAGGGGTTTGACTGATTCTACAGTTCCGAGAGGTTTAACCCTTACTGTATTTGTTGCAGTACCTCTGGTTGGCTGTCCCTTTTATTCAAGCCATGTCAGAATGATACACCGCTCCACTGAGTGGAGTTTGTGTTAACCTAGCAAGGGTTAGGGTTACTCACTGTTTAACTGTATGGATACGAAAGATGGTGATGTATCAAGGTAAAATGCTATGCTGGAGGAGTGATCAGCTGGATTCCAAGGCTACCTGGTGCACAGGTTGGGCAATTACCTGCACCGAGGTGTGTGTAAAACTTTAGTTATTGGAAGAGTTGGAAGCAAGTTAGAAAACAGAAACATCATACATGAACACTTGGAATTTCCTTGGAAGTGTTCCCAATGGGCTACCCTAACCGCAAGGTGGGCAGTAAACCCATGTTTCTGTCAAAAGCTACTCCGTTGGTCGGGAAGGACTTCCAAAGAAATGTGCGCCGATGTCATTGGAAATGCAGACTGAGGTCATCTCCTCCAATCAGTTAAAGAACCAGAGAGATAAAATAGATACGGGGTAAGTTGCTAGGTACAGTATTAAGTGTCCTCCCATGTCAAATAATTCCTTTACTGAGCAATGTAATGGATCAATCCCATTCCACCTCTGCCTGCTGTAAACTTATGATTGAATTTTCCTTTGTTAATTATTTCACAGTTAACTGTCAAAGCCATGAAGCATGATTGAATTCCATTGTCTTTTTCCCCTTCGCACAGTACCTTGTAGAGAGAGAGACAGAAAGAGTTGGACAGACCTGTGGTTAGAACGAAAAGATAGGTTTGTGCCATCTCAGGGAGCATTTTGTTCAAATGTTTAACAAACTATAGTGTCCGTGAGAGGATTAATCAGATGACCCTGACCTCCCTCCTAGTGTGCATCTGGAGGAGCCGCCTAATTCTCCTGGTGTCTGTTCAGCCAACAGTAAACTGGGTCCTTGAGTTAATTAGAAAGAGATGGAGAAACAAAGGTTGCAGAGCCCAGGCTGTGTCAAAGCAAGGGAAAGAAGAAAGAGTCTGAGGTTTCTCTCAGTAATCACTGCTTTCACTTGTTCTATGGTACTCTCTTAATCACCTGTCAAAGTTATGTAATAAGTGAGTTTTAAAGACTTCATTTAATCTGCTTAATTTGGAAGAAATGGGACTTTTTTTTTGCACATTAGCTGACTGAACAACAGGGAACAGCCAGAGACAAGCATAATGAGGACACATGTCTCGGAAAACACAGAGAGTCCCTGAAGTATCTGTACTGGAGGAGCAAGGGTCCTGCTGTGAGCCTTGCCATGGCATAGCGCGTGCTCCCAACATTCCTGCTTCAGCAACCAATAGTTTTCTTTTGTTCCGTAGAAGGGACTAATTTGCAGGCAGCACTGGAGTCTGGGACGCAAGAAAAATAAGAGGGTTGGGTTTGTTGCTGAAATGAATTCTGAAACTGCTACAGCATTGTTACTGCTCTTGTCACCCTGAACCTGACATGGAGATCTGACTTAAGTGCCAGGCGTTGTGCTATCCCAGTCATATCTCAGAGGGACGGCACGGTAGCACAATGGTTAGCACTGTTGCTTCACAGTGCCAGGGACCCAGGTTCGATTCCTGGCCTGGGTCGCTGTCTGTGCGGAGTCTGCACGTTCTCCTCGTGTCTTCGTGGGTTTCCTTTGGGTGCTCCGGTTTCCTCCCACAAATCCTGAAAGACGTGCTTGTTGGGTGAATTGGACATTCTGAATTCTCCCTCAGTGTACCCGAACGGGCGCCGGCGTGTGGCGACGAGGGGAATTTCACAGTCACTTCATTGCGGTGTTACTTGTGAAACTAATAAAGATTATTATTATTATGTAGATATCTCAGTGCTTCACAGGTGACTGGGAATATCCTTTCAAAAGAATGGATGGATGCACGGTGTTTCTTCAAAAGTGATTTTGTTTTGGTAAAATTAGAAGGAACGAAGGAGGGGGTCGCAGTGGTTTGAAAAGCAACATTCGTTTTGAATCGGACTTAAAATGGCCACTGTGACAATGGTAAGATAACGATGAAGTTGGTTTCGTCACTCAAAATTCCGGTGCTCAAAATCCACAAAACTACACCGCCAAATTGGCAACTTAACTCAAATTGATTTGAGAAATGGGAAAGATTCACATTGGTGTGGTGGGGTAATGATCTTCTGAGATTGAGATGAAGCCATTTTATTCGAGCAACGATGAGTCATATTCTGCCGACAGTGCACTTTATGCTGACCTGGCAATGCTTAAAGTAGGTAACCCTCACGGAGAGGTTAGGAACGAATGTTCAATTTCAGCATTGACATACTTGATTTTGATTAGCACGAAATCCTTTCCCCATCTATCATCAATTAAAGGACATTTGCTGAAGGCAGGTCAGGTTCTCACATCAATGTGAAAGTTAGTCTAACATTTAAAGAAAAGGGAAGTGTTGGATTTGCAAAGGAGAAGATTTTGGTCAGGATGACAACACATCTCTCACACACTACACCACAGTCTTAGTGTATGTGAATGACTCAGGAACTCAGCAAATTGCAACTAATTATTCTCACTTTCCTTCGTTGTCACTGATTGAGCTTTGATTGGGATATGCAGTGCAGTATGAGTGAAGTTAAATACGACAGCAACTACCAGACCCAGGCTTGATGGAGTGCAAATTTGAAGGGGTGGTGTAGACAGGGGGCTTCACAGTCTTATTAAACCCAGGCTAATTTGAATGTGGTTTTGCTTCTTTTGACTTCTGTGGTTTGGGGCGGAGGGGAATTCTTTGTCATCCCACCGAAATGTTTGAGCGCTAAGGCCCATTGAATCTTGGATCATAGAATTTACAGTGTAGATGGAGGCCATTCGGCCCATCGAGTCTGCACTGGCCATTGGAAAGAGCACCCTACTGAAGCCATGAATGCCTCATTACTGGGATAAGCATGACCCTCCCACCCCTCAGCCCATTGCCTGACGTAGTGTCAAGAGCATGGAGGGAGCTGCCGTGGAGATGCATGGGGCTGACTCTGAGGAGTAGAGGGTAAATGAGGCAAAGGGCTTTGGAGGGCCCAAGGACATACCTACTGAAGGCTTCAATCTCAGTTGAGATCTTCAGTGGGAGGTCTCAATCAGAAGCCTTCAAAGCGAGAAGGATCGAATGCAGGAGCACGGCTGTTTTGCCGCAATTATGCAAGGCTTTGGTGAGGCCACGTCTGGAATATTGTGTGAAGCTTTGGTCTCCTTATCTGAGGAAGGATGTTCTAGCTATAGAGGGATGCAGCGAAGGTTTACCAGACTGATTCCTGGGATGGCAAGACTGACGTACGAGGAGAGATTGAGTCGGTTAGGGTTGTATTCGCTGGAGTTCAGAAGAATGAGGGGGGATCTCATAGAAATCGATAAAATTCTAACAGGACCAGACAGGGTAGATGCAGGAAGGATGTTCCTGATGGTGGGTGTGTCCAGAACCAGGGGTCACAGTTCACTAACAAGGGGGAGCCGCTTTTAAACGGTCCTTCTGAACTCGGTCCCAATCAGCACACAAGCATGGTGCCGTGCAGACCTGCTCCGCGCTTCGGGCATGCCCACCTGGCCAGGCTTCTGGACATTGTGGAGGTGAGGTAGGACACCCTGTTCCCCCGAGGGGGTCGGAGGACCATCAGAAGTGGCGCTAATGCCACCTGCGAGACAGTGGCAGCGGCCGTCAGTTTGGGCGCTGTGACCAGGAAGGCAGCTGTCGAGTGCAGGAAGAAGACCAACAACCTCCAGTTTCCCCTGCCGCCTTCCTGACCTCGGCCAGCCCCCAACAGGTCAGTGACTGGCAACCCGCACCATCCCCACATCCGATCACCGCACTTGTGCCCCAGCACCCTGGCATCCATTAGTGCAACCCCTCCAATTCCAGATGTGGTGCCCACACATGCCATCTGCTTTAGACCCTCCCTGGTGCAGCAAGAGCGTGGCTCTCAATACACTCTCTCTGTCCTTGCAGGAGTCGTTAGCCGATAATAGGTGTGAGACCGGCCAAGACGGGTGGCGGAATTCCAGACAAGAGTCCTCATCGCCTCATTAAACCAACAATGCCTGTATACCTTGGGCCGTCGCCAGCATCCTCCTCTGGGTCCCTCCTTAGCCTGATGGGCGGCCTGGTTTACAATGCGGTGGCCCCCTGAACATGGGGTGCCACCTCCAGCCCCGTTCATGCTGCTGGACTGCCATTAGCACCGCGATGGCAGCCGCTGCGAGTCAGTAACACCATCCATTGCGGTATCTGTGGGGAATTGTAGAAGGAGAGATACCGAGATTCAGTTAGGGTTTTCCACCCCGGGACCCTCATAGCCCTGAACCACCCCACCTTCACGAGTCCTACCTTCTTTCAGAGTGCCCTCCACCAAGACAGTTGTGCTGGAGAACATCACTCTGCACACTCACCCTTGGCCACAGCTGGAGCCCCTATCCTCCAGGCCCCAGACCTCTGCTGGGAACATCAGGTGCCTCGCCTAATCCACACACTCACCATCTGGTCGCAGGGATATCCCCAGTGCTCTAGAGTGTTTTATTGTTGGCTGCTGCCTCTGTGGTGCTAATGCCTCAAGGGTTCAGGCAAAGTGTCCAGGCGTCACTGTTTGATTGGGTTGCAAGGCAATAACTCTTGTCTGAGACATGGCACGTACACCCACAAGATTGGACTCAGGGGGTGAAATTCTCCGGTATCGGCGTGAGGTCCGCCGACTGGCGCCCAAAACGGCGCAAATCAGTCGGGCATCGCGCCGCCCCAAAGGTGCGGAATGCTCCGCACCTTGGGGGGCCGAGCCCCAACCTTAAAGGGCTAGGCCCGCGCCGGACGAATTTCCGCCCCGCCAGCTGGCGGGATAGGCCTTTGGTGCCCCGCCAGCTGGCGCGGAAATGACAGCTCCAGGCGGCGCATGCGCGGGAACGTTAGCGGTCGCTGACGGCATTCCCGCGCATGCGCAATGGAGGGAGTCTCTTCCGCCTCTGCCATGGTGGAGACTGTGGCGAAGGCGGAAGGGAAAGAGTGCCCCCATGGCACAGGCCCGCCCGTGGATCGGTGGGCCCCGATCGCTAGCCAGGCCACCATGGGGGCACCCCACGGGGCCAGATCGCCCCGCGCGCCCCCCCAGGACCCCGGAGCCCACCCGCGCTGCCTTGTCCCGCCGGTAAGGTAGGTGGTTTAATCTACGCCGGCGGGACAGGCATTTTGGCGGCGGGACTTCGGCCCATTCGGGCCGGAGAATCGTGGGGGGCGGGGGGGCCCGCCAACCGGCGCGGCGCGATTCCCGCCCCCGCCGAATCTCCGGTGCCGGAGAATTCGGCAACCGGCGGGGGCGGGATTCACGCCAACCCCCGGCGATTCTCTGACCCGGCGGGGGGTCGGAGAATCTCGCCCAGGATCTGTGAACTGCTCACATAACTAACAATAGCAAATCCTCATTAACAATAGCCTTCAGCTGTGCAGCTGGAGGCTGCTTCCAGTCAAAGGGAGTTAAAGTGACCTTCAGCCTATAACCCCAGCCCAGTGGCCAACCCCGATCTATGACGGTCAGCTCCCCGAGCAAGCCCATCCCACCACCCCCTCCGTACCAATCCCCCCCGCCCCGCCCTCCGAGCACTGGGGCAGCAGCTCCAGTGCCCCTGGGCTGCATGCCGGGAATGGAAATGGCTCCTCACTTCCTTGACTCCCCTCGGCAGCCATTACGCCAGCCTCCTGCTTTTAAAAAAGAGTGCTAAACGGCACCCACGTGATCACTCGCTGGGGAAACAATTAGTTCCCAGGAGGCCGTTAGATTGGACTTACATCTTGCTAATGCGATGGAGATTGGTATCAATTGGTATCTCACCACGTGT
This sequence comes from Scyliorhinus torazame, assembly GCF_047496885.1. Taxonomy (NCBI): domain Eukaryota; kingdom Metazoa; phylum Chordata; class Chondrichthyes; order Carcharhiniformes; family Scyliorhinidae; genus Scyliorhinus; species Scyliorhinus torazame. Next base: position 255,676,014 of record NC_092714.1, on the reverse strand, counting down.
GAGCGGGATCCGGAACCGTTCACCGGGTGCGGGGATTGTGAACCGATTCTCGCATGCACGGTTCCTGATTTTGGCCTCTCCTGCTATTTAACCAACGTGTCCAGATCCGCGCCGTGCTCAACCGGGCTATTAAACCGCACCGTATATTTCTGAGACCTTGTCCACAGTACACCACAGCCATCATCACTGCTGTTTTTGTGGATACCAAGTTGTGACCCAGGCAGTCTAAACCCTCATACAAAATCTAAAATTAAATGTTTTCCTGCCTTTGATTTTGTGCATATCCCCAGCCACATCAGAGCACTAGGTAGGCATTAGACCTCTCAAGATAACAAAAACAGAACTTCTCCCCACCCCTCTTTGGAACCAAGGATTTGTATGTGCAGTATATCGGAAATTTCTCTCTCTCCCTCTCTCTCTCTCTCAGTGGGCATTAGATAATTGGGAAAATTCACGATCAGATTCAGGAAAAGAGTTGGAAAAATGTTCAGAGCTGCAAACACGGAACTGACGTTTCCTCAGGTTGGTCTTAATTGCTGGTGGATATTACCTGCTTGTATTGAAAAAAGCTGTGATTGGCATATCTGGCTATCGCGTTACGCACTATCTGCACAAAGGCGGATGAAATTGGTCTCTGTCAGCAGTCCGAAGCGGGCTCACAATGAGCCAGCAGCTGATCTTTTTCACTGCACCAGTTTTATTTTCGATTGACTTGGAAAATATTGCCACGACCTTCAATTTCAAACCAAGATAAAGTGACAGGGAGCGGAGGAAACGGGTCTCCAGAATGAGTTGGAGTCATTGTTCTCCGAACTTCAGTGGAAGGGGTGAAAAACATTGGCTGATTCACTCCAAGCCCGTTTTATGCTGGCGTCCCTGCCATTTCCCCGGTACTGAAAGTCGCCTTTGTTAACGTTTACTCCTTCTTCTGCCGGTTAGTGTTACTGCGCAAACCGTCCCACACCAGGAATTCACAGTTAATGATGCCATCACAGGTTCCTATTGGATGAGTATTTGTTGTGTCACATGGATGACACCACAATAAAATTAAGAATTGCAAGACTGATATTGAAAAAGGGAAAGATTTTTTTCTGAACTGAGAAACATCTAAGATTTTGTTGTTCAATCGATCGTGTTTCCTTTGGTGTTAAAAGGAGATTAGGACTGCTATTCACCGTTATCACAACATATACTGGGTAGCTGTACTGACATTTTTGATCATTTGATCATTTAACGTTATTGGTGTGTCTAAATAAGCCAAAGCGGGTCCTCTATCAAAAAGACGTTTTATATGAGGTGTAAACACTTAATTTGATCTCTGCAATATCATCCCCTTCTTCCCACCTTAGGCCTCAACTACTAAGACCTCCATTCATGAATTTGTCATCTTATTCCTATCCTAACACAAATTCCTATCTATCTGGAAGCTAGCCACTCGCACTCTACCATGTCTCAAGCCCCTGCTGCCCCTGCCATTGCTAGCCTCCATTGCCCCACATATCGATTTCAATACTCTCATTCTTGACTAGAGCTTCCTCACTCCCTTGCCTCGCACAAGCTCGCCAACCATCTGAAGCCCTACATCCCAACTCTCACTTACTGTTCTTCAAGTTCTAACGTTCCCTCCAACCATCACTGTACCCTCACAAGTAAAGTCTTGATCAATTATATTTCCGTCCTCTGGAACCCTTTAAGGTGGAACAGTGGCACAGTAGCACTGCTGCCTCACAGCTCCAGGGACCCGGGTTCAATTCCGGCCTCCGGTGACTGTGTGGCGTTTTCACTTTCTCCTCGTGTCTGCCTGGGTTTCCTCCAGGTATTCTGGCTTCCTTCCACAGTCCAAAGATGTGCAGGTTAGGTGGGTTGGCCATGCTAAATTGCCCCTTAGTGTCCAAAAAGGTTAGGTTGTGATTCTGGGTTATGGGGATAGGGTGGAGACGTGGGCTTAAGTAGGGTGCTCGTTCCAAGTGCCTGTGCAGACTCGATGGGCTGAATGGCCTCCTTCTGCACTCTAGGGATTCTATGATTCTATGATATGCAGTGCCACATCTCACCCCGCTTTCAAAACCTTCCCCAAACCTATCTTCGTAACTACATTTTTAATCACCTTACCCAATTCTCTGCTTAACATCTTGCTTGGTGCCTCGTCCCTGTTTCTGAAGCACTTCAGGATACTTTACCAATTTAAAGTGTTGCTGTTGACAATGTTTGAAAATCCATCATTGGTAAAGTAAGTGGAGGAACTTGGCAACCGCTAACCAAATTATAATGGCGGCTCCTTTAAAAATTGTCATCAAAATCCTATGCATCTGACTGACATTCCTCATGTGTTGAAGCAAGTAATGAAATACAAATGATATATTAGTAGATTTGCAACATTCTTCAAAGAATTAATTCACATAAGCCATTCTCCAATACGTTGCACTTTGACACGGGGAGAATCTCATAGAATGGCATCAGGTAAGCAATCTAATTTTTGCAGCAGTTCTTTGGTGACTGTGATTTTATAGACGCGATCTGGATAAGAACATACCAAAAAGCAGAAAACAATATTCTGGACTGACAAAAAATCATAAAAGAAGTTGTGGTACACAAAAGGTTAAAATTGCATTTTTGTTTTCAAGAAAAAAAAGCACCCCCCCCCCACCAACAGACACAAAAAACATGCATGTCTAAACCTTTCTCCAGTGTTTTCCCTATCCGTGTGCTTTTTAAACTTGCTGCGCACATAATTATTGCAAACTGGTTGACTGGAAATGGTCTGTGTAAAGACATTAAAGACCCTACTTTATCTGAATTGGTTGAAAAAGCAGATGTTCTCTTCAACGCCTCCTAGAATCAATTTGTTACGAGGGCACAAAGTGGTAAAACATGCTTTGTGGCTGCCTGCCTGGGTAGTTTGGAGATCCCTCAGGGCTATTTAACATCAGAAGTGTTTGTTTTGTACTGTAGAAGGCACGACTTTAATTGTTGGTATAGCAGGCTGTGGCACAGCGAGTGAAGGTCGATTGTTTGCTTCGCTCCGTGTACTTAAATCCTCCTTTCAACTTTATTCACTGACCTATTTATTTTACGCTGTCAGTCTCTGGTTTTAGCTTCACATTCCAGGACTTTGTGCGCAGTTTTCTTTTCGTTGGAAAAACGAGTTAAGTTTGGGTGAATTGTTACTTGACTGAGACATCGAATAATTCCCACTGAAGTTTCAATTTGAATTGCACCTGTCCCAAAGTCCCTTTGAAGTTCGGAACCCTGTGCAAATGCTCAACAGAATTCTTTTTCAACAAACCAAAAAATGGACAAGGAAAGAACTGATTGGCGCATGACAAAATTCAGTAGCATGCAATAGTGTGTCAGTCCTGTTTTGTAGTGTTAAGTGAATTCCATTACTCACTATCAAAGGCCAAAGAATTTTGACTTCATTTGTTCAAGGATTTGTGCAAGATTACTTTCCAACTCAATAATGTTTCAGATCTTTATAGTTCTAACCTAAAGGGGCTATCCAGCTGCAAAGTCTATTGTAGATGAGTTGTTTTATGTCTGGAACCATTTCTATTCGAACCAAGGCACTGTTCCCTCGGGATAATTATTGTCTACAAACTAATTATTGCCAAAATACTTCTGCTACATTTATTGCAATGCTTCGGTTGATTCTGACACTTATAACTTTTTATCTAAACATTTTGCATCTGGTACCCCAGGCTAAGTAATAAATGGCCCAATTCGCAAAGAAAAAAGTTTGGCTAGCACCAACTTTTGACTAATTTAAGGCTGATTTGTAACGCGACCTTCTCAGATAGGAGGGGAAAAAAGGCCCAAGGAAAGGAGGGATGGAATGCATGGATGGGAGGAGGATTTTGCAGGGTGACGTTCGATAACAAGAAGCAGGTAGAAAAAATCTTGGCGTGTCAACTATTCATGATTCGCTTCATATCCAAATTGAGTTCAGCCATTCATGAGAGGCTGGAGAACTTGAAGAGGAAAGAAATTATTTATATTTATAGTGCCTTTCATGACCTTAGGACATCCCAAAGCACTTAATCATGACTGAAGTACTTTTGAAAGTTAGATACTGTTGCGATGGAGGAAACATGGCAGACATTTTTCACACATTGAGGTCTGGCAATACCAATGAAATTATCACCAGATAATCTGTTTTTAGTGATGTTGATTGTGGGGTAAATATTGGCCAGGACAGAAGAAAAAAAGGCCCTGGTCATCTTCAAACAGTACATGGAATTCTTAATACACCTGAAGAACAGATGGGCCTCAGATGGTCCCCAGTGAATTATTTCCTCTGCACGGTACTGGAATGTCACATAGATTTGGGCCCAATTCTCTGGGGCAGGATGTGAACTCACAACCTCTGACTCGAGTAGTGAAAATGCTACCACTGAGCCATATGGTTGGCATCATTAGTTCTGTGGTGACACATCTTGGTTTACCTCTCTGAAATTAACAGTCAGGTGTCCTTAGTATACAGGGGCCAGAGGTGTGTTGTTACCATCTATGCTTGGTGCACATTGGTGTGTTAATTCAGTGGGGGAATGGGAGCTGTTAGCAGATGGCTGATCGTCCAGACATTGATCCTGCAGTATGATTTTTTCCAATAATGTTGCCGTTTCTTCATTCTGGTGTTGGGCGTATAGAATCAATGCCCAGGAGATCAGCTGACCCTTGGCTGTTCTAATGTGGAGTAGGATTGTGCACCTATTTTGCAGAAAGAACTCCCCACTGCCCCTGACTCCAACTGCGAAGCACTTTGATTGAGGTTGAGACTGATGGAGACCAGAAAAGTTGGGGAGATATATTTCACCTTACATTCCTAATATCTTGAACCTTCTGGTCACGAGATAGATAAAGTTAAGCTTGGTTTCCACTAAAACCATGCTTTAACTCCAGTTACAAATGAACACTTCCTATTGCATCAGTGACATACTGCTTCTCATGCCAGAAATCTGTGGCGACACTTTTCACTCCTATTTGTTGGTGGGAACAGAGCGATAGTGTGATGAAGACAGAAGTACAGAGCTTATCACCCTGTCTCCCAGAAGCAGTTAGATCGAGCACTTGGGGTGAAGGGGATTAAAGGATATGGGGGGAAGGCGCGATCAGGCTATTAATTTGGAAGATCAACCACCATCATCCTGAATAGCGGAGCAGGCTCAAAGGGCTGAATGGCCTCCTCCGGCTCCTATTTCCTATGTTTCAATGCTCCTGCTGTCCCTCTGCCGACTGCCAAGCTGATCAGGACCGAGACGTAGGCAGCCAGATCTCCTGCCTGCAACAAGTGGGTGTTTCATTAAAGCGTATAAATCAGGGCCCTCTGACATCAATGGGAGCCAGGTGTTGTAGCCATTAACGTTTGCATGGAATAACAGCCTAGCTGTCTTTCAATTCAATTGAAGTTATTGGAAAGGGAAATCAAGCAGGGCAAATAACGGGCAGCCAATCCACAACCAACAATTTATCACTCATGCTGAAAGTGAAAATTACCCTTACAACATCTCAGGTGTTTCCTGAGGGACTACAAGATCAAAGGAGCCTTTGTATATTTGTAATAATTACAGGTTAAAATACTTCCTATATATTTTAAATGCAGAGTATTAAATATCTGCTAGAAATTAGAAATTACAATGAATATTCTGAACATGGTGTGCAGAGAGGGGTGAAGTTTCTTGAACTGTACGGATATATGTTCTCGCGATAAATGTTGTTATGAAAAGTGCAACAATTGGCGTAAAATTTTCGAGAAAACTCAATACTCTGTATATATGCATATTATAGATAATCATCCAAAGTGCTTGGACTTGAACAAGTTATTACAACTCAGAACGAATCAGTTCAAGTTGTTCCATCTGACAGCAGAATGATTATGATATGATAAGAAAGTGTGTGTCCACCACAATGTACCATGGCTCATTCCATTTGATACACATTTGCTTTAAGCAATTTTGGCTGGTGGGGCTTTCCATCCCTCTGTTGCTTTTCCACAGATTGCCGGACCTAAACAACAGTAACCCCTTCCCTCCCCTGATTCCAGTGCAGTGTATATCAGCATCAAGTACAAGAATAGGGAAACAGCTGCTCTCTGACTAATGAATGAACTCTGTGCCTTTGCAATCATGTCAGCACCTTACGTCCTCAATCAAAAGGCATCTGTTTCCCATTTACATTGAAACTACATACCCATACCAGCAGTTTCTATACTAACTTGAACCTGAAGCAGCAATCAAATGTTTTCTGATTTATTACATTTGTGCACAGATTGAAAACATTTATTACATTCACCATCTACAAATTAGTCGTGAATTTCATTGAAGTTAAGGCTGTGCAAACAGCCTGCCGCAACTTTCACTTGTCCAATATTGTGATTGGCTTTTGGTGCTCACAAGCTGATAGTTCTTCAATCGTTTCTTGAGGACAGAAGTCTGGACTGATGCTCCAATGCCATACTGAGGGAAGGGACTTCAAACTGAAGCCCCATCTACCCTCTCAGATGTGTGGGAAAGATCCTGTGGCACTATTTTGAAGAGGAGAAAGGGGAGTTATCCCATGTTGTGCAGTTTATTAATTACTCCTCAACAGCACAAAAGCAGATTGCCTGGTCATTATCACATTGCTGCTTGTGAGACCTGCTGCGTGCAAGTTGCCTGCCACATTTCCTCCAACACAACAGTGAGTTCACTTCAAAAGTAGTTGGTTAGTGCTAAAGTGCTTTGGAACATCCTGTGGTCATGAAAGGCACTATATAACTGCAAGTCTTTCTTTCTACTGTGCTCTTCAGCATCTCTCCCCCCCCCCCCCCCCCCCCCGCCCCCATTAATTAAAAAAAAAAGTTAGAATTCATTTTTTCCAATTAAGGGGCAATTTAGCGTGTTCACTCCACCTATCTTGCACATCTTTGGGTTGTGGGGGTGAAACCCACGCAAACACGGGGAGAATGTGCAAACTCCACACGGACAGTGACCCAGAGCCGGGATCGAACCTGGGACCTCAGCGGCGTGAGACTGCAGTGCTATCACTGCGCCACCGTGCTGCCCTCACCGCCCCCTATTAATTATCAACCCACCAACTCCTTTCCAGTGATATTCTTTTGCAAGCCTCAATTTCCTAGAACATAGAACATACAGTGCAGAAGGAGGCCATTTGACCCATCGAGTCTGCACCGACCCACATTAAGCCCTCACTTCCGCCCCATCCCTGTAACCCAGTAACCCCTCCTAACATTTTTGGACACTAAGGGCAATTTATCATGGCCAATCCACCTAACCTGCACGTCTTTTGACTGTGGGAAGAAACCGGAGCACCCGGAGGAAACCCACACAGACACGGGGAGAACGTGCAGACTCCGCACAGACAGTGACCCAGCGGGGAATCGAACCTGGGACCCTGGCGCTGTGAAGCCACAGTGCTATCCACTTGTGCTACCATGCTGCCTACATATTGAAATTAAATTATGTCAATTTCACGAGTTGCCTTAATTTGAGCTAATGCTTTAATAACAGGGTTTTATTTAAATACACAAACAGGATGGGAATAGAGGGATACTGACCCCGGAAGTGTAGAAGGCTTTAGTTTAGACAGGCATCATGATCGGCGTAGGCTTGGAGGGCCAAAGGGCCTGTTCCTGTGCTGTACTGTTCTTTCCTCTTTAACTGCGCAGTACCCATTGCAAGTACCTCTTTCTCGGGCTACTTTTATACTGCAAGTGCTTGCTTCAGGTGAATATTTTCACTGGGATGTGTCTCCCATTCAAGGAATCATCGAAATTTACAGCATGGAAAAGAAGCTCTTCGACCGATCGTGTACCTTCGGGCTCTTTGGAAGAGTAGCTGTTCTTTTTGCCGACAACCCCACAATTCCTCATCGTCAAGTAGCCGTCAAACTCCGTTCTAAATTCATTCGTGAAACCTGCTTCCGCCAAATTTTTGGATAGGGCCTGAGAATCGAGAGTGAAAATGTTTCTCCTCGATGTCTTTTGCCAATGATTTTAAAACTATGACCTCTGGTTATTGACTAACTTTCCAGTGGGAATAATTTTTCTTTATCTGTTCTATCAAGTAGCAAAATAAGCTTTATTTAATCCAGGTGTCAGTGGATTTGGAATGTCTTTTGAATTATTGCCTTAGGTGGTCCTGTCAAGGTATTTTCTAAAATAACTCTCAATAAGGAGATATTGGTTTCTCAAGTGTTACCCCACTGAAAACAAAACATAAGCTCCCCCTTTTAATTGGGCACAACTAATAAAGACTTTAACCACAAAACTAAAGGGAACTTATAAAGCCTAGAAAATTATATCACTATTATACGCTATGCACGGAAGCACAGTGGTTAACACTGTTGCTGGGTCACTATCTGTGCGGATCGGTCTGCACGTTCTCTCCGCGTCTGCGTGGGTTTCCTCCGGCTGCTCCAGTTTTCTCCCACAAGTCCCGAAAAACATGCTTGGTAGGTGAATTGGACATTCTGAATTCTCCCTCTGTGTACCCGAACCGGCGCCAGAGTGTGGCGACTAGGGGATTTTCACAGTAACATCATTGCGGTGTTAAAGTAAGCCTACTTGTGACAATAATAAAGATTATTATTTAAATCTCTGAGGTACCTGCCGGCTGCAGAAGGCCTCAAGTATACAGGCGGACACTGCATACAACTTTCCAAGGCCATCTGAATATGGACCGTAAGGTAAAGGGGCAGAATGAGGACATTTGGCCCATCGAGCCTGCTCCGCCATAAAATTTTGGCTGATATGTTCCTCATCCCCATTCTCCTGCCTTCTCCCTGACCCCCTTATTAATCCAGAAATCTCCTTATTAATCAAGAACACCAGATTTGTGCTTGAGGTCCTATTACCTACAGGGCTACAGACTGAGAGTTGGAAGGTGGAATTAGACAGAATAGTTAATTCTTAGAATATAAGAACTAGGAGCAGGAGTGGGCAATTTAGCTACTCGAGTCTGCTCCATTGTTCAATCCGATCATGGCTGATCTCATCATGGCTCCAATCCCACCGTCCTGTCTATTTGTAATAACCCTTCAACCCATTACTAATTAATAATCTGTCTAACTCCTCCTTAAATTTACTCACTGTCTCAGCATCGACCGCATTCTGGGGTAGCGAATCCCACAGATTCACAAATTTTGGGGAGAAGTAGTTTCCCCTCTGTTTTAAATTTGCTACCTGCTATCCTGAGGCTATGATCTCTCATAGTAGAATGATCACAAGAGGAAGCATGCACTCCATGTCTACTTTATTCATACCTTTTATCATCTTATATATCTCAATTTGATCTCCCTCATTCTTCTAAACTCTAGAGAGCATTGACCAAAACTGCTCAATCTTTCTTCATAAGGTAAGCCCCTCATCTCTGGAATCAATCCAGTGAACCTCCACTGAAGTACCTCCAATGCCACCACACCTTTCCTCAAATAAGGGGACCAAAACTGTGCACAATACTCCAGGTGCGGACTCACCAATGCCTTTTATAGTTGCAACAACATTTCCTCACCTTGATACTCTATTGCTTTAGCTATAAAGGCCAACATTTCATTTGCTTTCTTTATTACCTGCTGTATCTGCATGCTAGTTTTCTGCAACTCATGCATAAGGACACCCAGACCCCTCTGCACCGGAGCGCCCCAAAGTCTCCCCGCATTGAGATAATAAGTTGCCGTTCCATTTCTCTGACCAAAATGGATCCACGTTGAACTCCATCTGCCACATTTTGGCCCACTCTCCTAACCTAATATCCATTTTTAAGGTTCTTATTTCCTCACTGCAACTTACCTATTTTAGTGTCATCTGCAAATTTGACTAGAGAACATTCAATCCCTGTATCCAAGTCGTTAATATAGATTGTAAATAGTTGGGATCCAAGGGCCAAACCCTATGGCACCCCACTAGTTACACCTTACCATCCAGAAAAATACCCATTTATTCCAACTCTCTGCCTTCTGTCTGTCAGCCAGTCTTCTATCCAAGCTAATAAATGACCTCTAACCCCATGTGATCTAACCTTGTGTATTAACCTTCTGTGCAGAACCATATCAAACGCCTTCCTGAAGTCCAGATATACTACAGGATCCCCATTATCCTCTTGGCTTGTTACATCTTCGAAGTACTCTAACAAATTAGTCAAACACGATTTACCCTTCATAAACCCATGCTGACTCGGATGGATTGCGTTTTGACTTTCCTAAAGTCCTGATGTTACTTCCTTAATAATGGATTTTAACAATTTCCCAACAACAGACGTCAAACTAACTGGTCTGTAATTTCCAATATTCTGCCATCCTCCCTTTTTGAATAAAGGTTATTTTTTTAGTCTTTTTCCAATCCAATGAAACCTTCCCTATGCACAGGGAATTTTGGAATATTATAACCGGTGGATCCATTATCTCCGCTGCCACCTCCTTTAACATCTTAGGATGTAGGCCATCAGGCCCTGGGGACTTGTCTGCCTTCAATCCCAACAGTTTGTTGAGTACTGTTTCCCTATTGATGCTGATTGTTCTAAGTTCCACCCTTTCTATTACCTCAGAATTACCCGTTCCGATGGGGATGTTACTACTGTCCTCCACCATGAAAACTGAGGCAAAATATAGATTTAGCATCTCTGCTATTTCTGTGTTCCCCACTATTAACTCTCAGTTTCATCTTCCAAGGGGACCAATAGCCACTTTAGTGACTCTCTTCCCTTTTAGGTACCTTTAGAAGCTTTGCTATCCTTTTTGATATTTTACGCTAGTTTTCTTTTGTAATTTACCTTAGCTCTTTTTATTACTTTTTAGTAACTCTTTGTTTATGTTTGATAGCTTCCCAATCTTCCAGCCTGTCACTGGGCTTTGCAACATGATAGTTTGTGCCTTTATATTGCCCTTAACCTCCTTGCTCAGCCATAGATGTTTTTTTTTTACCCCTCTTTCTATCTTGCTTCCTCTCTGGGACATATTTTAGTTGTGAGGAATTGAGTATCTCCTTAAACAACTGCCCCTGCTCATCAGCTGTCCTACCTTTTAGCCTTCCGGCCCACTCAACTCAGGCCAAATCTGTCCTTGTGCCTGTGGAATTACCACTGTTTAATTCCAGAACAGTAGTGTGGGGCTCAACTTCCTCATCCCCAAACTGGAATTTGGAATTCAGGACCATGGAAGAGGTTAATGCAGCTAGAGCACTAGCAGTCACGGGTCTAGTTCATAGCTATCTGGGGATGGTGTAGTTCAGTAAAGAGGGAAACTTCTTCTGTGCATTGCACATCATTTAATTAATTTATTCACTTGGCGAAGAACAATCACTCCTCTTTCCACAAAAGCCAAAGGTGGCATACTTAAAGGGAAAGAGCATCTTTCTAAATTCCCATTCAGCAGATGGAGAAGGATGAAAGAACGGCAATCGATTCCCCATCAAGGTCTCTCAATCTGTTTTTGATGATTAAGAAGCCTTCCAGGTGATGGCTGACATTCACAGATTTTCCAATGGGCTTCCGCGGAGGTACTTTTTGCCACACATAAAGTCAGTGTTGGCTGGGACCTGTTAGTGTAAATCCTACCCGATATGGAGGAACGATCAAGACTAAAGAGTATTATTGCACATGGAAAGAAATGCTCCAATCACATTGAACAATTTTGAGAAGGTACAAGTAAAGCTGGAATATTGCAGGTTTTGTGTGATTGCATTTTTCAGAATTGGTCAGTAGTGCATTTTTTTACTTCTGATATCTTAACAAATGTTGGATGCAATTCAACGGCCCCGTTGCACCTGGTGCAGATCCGGGCGCAACAAGCGATTCTGCGCGAGAGCCCCAAATCAGGTGCTGCGGTGTGCCGATCGCAGGTCACCCGCCTTGCTCTGCCCGACACGATATGAATCCACAAATGTGAACCAGGCGTGGCGACACCTTGGGGGGCTTTGCAGGCTATTAGAGACCCCCAGGTGGTTGGGGACAGGGCAGGATAGTACACAGGCACTTCCCCTGGGTACCTTGGCACCCTGCACTGCTAGGGTTCCAGGGGCATTACCAGGGTGCCAGGATGGCAGCGCCAGGGTTCCCAGGTGCGAGGTTGGTTCCTCCAGGGGTCAAGCCTGGGTGGGCCTTGCCCAATTGAGGCAGGTTGAGGGGGGACTCCAGGGGCCTCAACAAGGTTGGGAGAGTGAAGGGGGAGGTCAGCAAAGTGGGGGGGGGGGGAGAAAGAGGGGGGGAGATCACGGCTACCGACCAAAATGGCGCCCCGATCTGCGAGGAGCTGCTTCTGCTGGCGAGAGCAGCTCGCTAGCAGAAAGCCCCTTTAAGTGTGGCCTTGGTGGGGAGAAACTGCCTGAGGTAAAAAAAAGGCAAAGTGTCTTGCTGTAGCCACTGAGAAACACCCTGCCAAACGCGGACTTCAATATTTTCCCATTGAATCAAGCCCGTTGTATAAAAATATTGATTTAACATGTCTTAAAAGTCCTGAACCATACAAATTGTTTCTCATAACTGCAATGATAGGACAGTCAGTGCTGTTGTATACACAGGACGCAATAGTCAGTGTTATTATACACCTTTAGGAATGGAGAATCATGCCTGTTACTCAGAACTGATGCTGTTTGTATGCTGTGAATTCTTCTATAAGTAGTCAGTAGTGGGACAATCCCTCTGTTATAGAAACAATGGGCGGGATTCTCCCACCCCCCCGCTCCCGCCCCCCGCTGGGTCGGAGAATTGCCGGGGGTCGGCGTGAATCCCGCCCCGCCGGCCTCCGAATTCTCCCACCCCCCAAAGACCGGCGTGGCGTGAGTCGCGCCGCCCGCCTCAAGAATGGTGGGGATCGGCGCGACTCAATGGGCCATGGGGCCGCCCAAAATCTCCGGCCCGCGATGGGCCGAAGTCCCGCCCGCCTGTAGCTGGTCCTGCCGGCGTAATTTGGAGTTGGTCCCTTACCGGTGGGACCTGGCGGTGCGGGCGGCCTCTGGGGTTATTGGGGGGTTGCGGGGGGATCTCGCCCCGGGATGTGCCCCCACGGTGGCCTGGCCTGCGGTCGGGGCCCACCAATCCGCGGGCGAGCCTGTGCCGTGGGGGCACTCTATTCCTTCCGCACCGGAGGCGGAAGTGACACCTTGTGCGCATGCGCAGGGATGACGTTAGCAGACGCTGACGGTCCCGCGCATGTGCGGACCCACGCCGGCTGGCGGAGTCCCTTCGGCCCCGGCTGGAGTGCGCCAAGCCCCTTTCCCGCCGGCCGGCGGGGCGCAAACCATTCCGGGGCGGGCCTAGCCCTTGAAGGTGCGGAGGATTCCGCACCTTTGGGGCGGCCCGACGGCGGAGTGGTGGGGGAGAATCCCACCCAAGGTATTTGACATGGATTTTAATGTAAACAAGTGGTCTTGATTGGGTATCACATAGGGTGCGATCGAACCAAAAAAACCCAGAGTCTGTCCTGGCGGGATTAGAGAGGCTGTTCAATAGCGGGGTTGGTGCTTGTAACCTCAGGGACGACCCTACTATCCAGCAGCACTCTGTTTTGTCCTGGGGCCTCAATGGGGAATGCCCCCGTCGATGCCGCACTCAGTCGCATTTCCTGCATTGCAGAGCTCCGCTCGTCAGTGCAAGAAGCCGATCACTCGATTCTCCGACATGACCCCTTGTCGGGGGGTCCTCGAGCCCACCCCACACCCTACCTCACACAGGCAGGGCACCCCCCGAGTCCGATGTGCAGCGTGGACAAAATGCTACCTGGGCACACTGGCACTGCCAGCCTGGCGCTGGCAGTCCCCCGTCAGCCTGACAGTGCCACTTGAGCACCCTAGCAGTGGCAGGCTTGCACCCAGGTGGCACTTCCAGAGTTCCCAAGTGGCACTGCCACGGTGCTCAAGATCCCAGGAGCCAATTCGATTTGGCGTTGGCAGAGTTAAGTGAACTTTGAAACTCACTTAACTCTGCAAGTCTGGGTACCGCCCATTGTGGCCGGGATCCAGATCGCGACGTCCCGCGATACCTCGCGAGGCGAAACGACCATCGGAAATCCCAGACGAGGCTTCTCCCGGGATCTACCGGCTGCATCCTGCCCTAATTCCAGTGGGATGCGGCTGGTAAATCGCGACCATAGTGTAAATCAAAGTAGAATGCTAAATACATGGTGGAGTTTGCAACCTTGCACAGGGAGGGGTGGTGTATGAATTTCTGCTGTGAACAGACATTAACCGTGGACCAAATGAGTAGTGAAATCACAGATCAACTTATTAGCTGTGATGATGATTAGTTTAAAGTGCCTTTGAGAGTTCATGTGCTGTTTATATCATATGTAAAGTTGTTTAATCCTTTAATGTTCATTTCAAGTAGGCATAATGGTTTGAATGGCAGCACTAGTCAAATGAGCACAATTCAGATGTAGGCTTAATTATTGGGGGAATTCTGTTGTGCACATTTTCACGGCGCACAAACAGAAGGTTGCAATGTCTGACAAACAGGAAAGTTAATAATAGCCTGACCCGCATTTAACAGGACTGCCTACACTGACACTTCCCTGTGTTTCAGCGCACATTGCAAACTGCTACCAAATGTTTTCAGAACTGGAGCTTACCAAGTGAATAGGGTAGGATCGAGAATGGTGTTTCCACTGTGGGAGAGTCTAGAACACAGTTTAGGAATAACAGATCTGCCATTTAAGACTGAGATGAGGAATGCTTTCTTCATTTAGTCTGTGGAGTTCTCTTCCCCAGGGAGGAGTGGAGGATCTTTGAATTTATTCAAGGCAAACATTGATAGGGAGTCAAGCGTTATGTGGGGGTGGGGGCAGACAGCAAAGTGGAGTTGAGACCACAGCCACGGCCTTACTAAATGGCAGAGCAGGCTCAAAGGGCAGAATGGACTCTCCTTATCCTCAGTTCTGTGTTCCTAAATGCAGTGTATTCTCAAATTCGACTGCAGACGACACGTTAGCAGACTTGACAATATTGTGTACAACTGGGGACAATGGCACACACAATTCACCCACATTTATTTGACTGCAGATAAGAAATAAGTTGAGGTTTCCAAAAGCTGCCATTAAAAAAAAATAACTCGCAAAGGGAATTCTACACACACACTTGTTATGGGTTGGCCAGCCATGTTACAGCCTGAAGCCTTTCTTTCAGGTGTGTTGCAACATATACACTTCAAGTGTGAGAAATTATATTTGACAATGACAACCAGTCAGGCAAGTTTCTTCATGCTAGCCAATTGCTCAGACGATTCAAATTCAGAACAATTAACTGCAGCTTATTGGAAGCCACAGGTTCGTCTCGTTGTAAAATGCATCAAAGTTGTGTGGTACTTAATGCTCTGCCACTATTTTTTAATCTTCCACAAGGTTTTAAAAATGTACACTTTTAAAAGTGTCACAACTGCTTCCTGCCTCCCTCTCACACCTACATTGTGTGATTAGGGGATTGTTGTATTATAGCTCATTCGACAAATGGCCAGTCTGACAAAGCACCTAAAACATATAGAACATAGAACATTACAGCGCAGTACAGGCCCTTCGGCCCTCGATGTTGCGCCGACCTGTGAAACTACTCTAAAGCCCATCTACACTATTCCCTTATTGTCCTTATGTCTATCCAATGACCATTTGAATGCCCTTAGTGTTGGCGAGTCCACTACTGTTGCAGGCAGGGCATTCCACACCCTTACTACTCTCTGAGTAAAGAACCTACCTCTGACATCTGTCTTATATCTGTCTCCCCTCAATTTAAAGCTATGTCCCCTCGTGCTAGACATCACCATCCGAGGAAAAAGGCTCTCACTGTCCACCCTATCCAATCCTCTGATCATCTTGTATGCCTCAATTAAGTCCCTCTTAACCTTCTTCTCTCTAATGAAAACAGCCTCAAGTCCCTCAGCCTTTTCTCATAAGATCTTCTCTCCATACCAGGCAACATTCTGGTAAATCTTCTCTGCACCCTTTCCAATGCTTCCACATCCTTCCTATAATGCAGCGACCAGAATTGCACGCAATACTCCAAATGCGGCCGCACCAGAGTTTTGTACAGCTGCAATATGACCTCATGGCTCCGAAACTCAATCCCTCTACCAATAAAAGCTAACACACCATATGCCTTCTTAACAACCCTCTCAACCTGGGTGGCAACTTTCAGGGATCTATGTACATGGACACCGAGATCTCTCTGCTCATCCACACTGCCAAGAATCTTACCATTAGCCCAGTACTCTGTCTTCCTGTTATTCCTTCCAAAATGAATCACCTCACACTTTTCTGCATTAAACTCCATTTGCCACCTCTCAGCCCAGTGCTGCAGCTTATCTATGTCCCTCTGTAACTTGTATCATCCTTCCGCACTGTCCACAACTCCACCGACTTTAGTGTCATCTACAAATTTACTTACCCATCCTTCTACGCCTTCCTCCAGGTTATTTATAAAAATGACAAATAGCAGTGGCCCCAAAACAGATCCTTGTGGTACACCACTAGTAACTGGACTCCAGTCTGAACATTTCCCATCAACCACCACCCTTTGTCTTCTTCCAGCTAGCCAATTTCTGATCCAAACTGCTAAATCACCCTGAATCCCATGCCTCCATATTTTCTGCAGTAGCCTACCATGGGGAACCTTATCAAACACTTTACTGAAATTCATGTACACCACATCAACTGCTTTACCCTCATCTACCTGTGTGGTCACCTTCTCAAATAACTCAATAAGGTTTGTGAGGCACGACCTACCCTTCATAAAACCGTGTTGACTATCTCTAATCAAATTATTCCGTTCCAGATGATTATACATCCTATCTCTTATAAACCTTTCCAAGATTTTGCCCACAACAGAAGTAAGGCTCACTGGTCTATAGTTATCAGGGTTGTCTCTACTCCCCTTCTTGAACAAGGGGACAACATTTGCTATCCTCCAGTCTTCTGGCACTATTCCTGTAGACAAAGATGACTTAAAGCTCAAAGCCAAAGGCTGAGCAATCTCCTCCCTAGCTTCCCAGAGAATCCTAAAATAAATCCCATCCGGCCCAGGGGACTTATCTATTTTCACACTTTCCAGAATTGCTAACACCTCCTCTTTATGAATCTCAAGTCCTTCTAGTCTAGTAGCCTGAATCTCAGTATTCTCCTCGATAACATTGTCTTTTTCCTGTGTGAATACTGATGAAAAATATTCATTTCGCACCTCTCCTATCTCCTCGGAGTTACAATCTGAGTTACAAAGTGATATAGATGAGGGGGAAGAAACAAGGCAGGTAAAATATCAATAAGTGAAAGTTAAAAAAAAAAAAATCTTTATTAGTGTCACAAGTAGGCTTACAATTAACACTGCAATGAAGTTACTGTGAAAATCCCCCAATCGCCACATTCTGGCACCTGCAATAAGGAAAGGTCGATTATAAAATTTACTCCAGGACCATTTAGCTAATAGTGAGCACAACTGAACCAGAAACCGTCAGCTCATTTAAAAGTTGTCTGGATATGCACCGTCCATGGATATGCGCTGTAACCTGCAGGATTTCAGACCAAATGTGGAAAATAGGATTAGGCTGAGTTGCTCGTATTGCAGCCGGCCAGACATGATGGACCAAATGGCTTCCTTCTGTGCTGTGAACGTTCTATGATCCGATGATTCTATTCATTTTATTTATTTAATTTTTTAAAATAAATTTAGAGTACCCAATTATTTTTTTCCAATTAAGGGGCAATTTAGCATTGGCCAATCCACCTACCTGTACATCTTTGGGTTTGTGGGGGTGAAACCCACGCAGACACAGGGAGAATGTGCAAACCCCACACGGACAGTGACCCGGTGCTAGGATCGAATCCGGGTCCTCGGCGCTGTGAGACAGCAGTGCTAACCACTGCGCCACTATGCCGCCCGGATCCTATTGGAACTTGGTGTGAGTGCGTTTGGTGTAATCACTAAAATCTGATGCATGTATTAAAACAAATAGTGTTTTCTCCATAATCAATGCTGGTTACGGATTCTGAACACTTGCCCTGACCTCTGTCCTTGTGTCTGCGTATTAAGTAAGAGTTATGCATTTCCTAATGCAAAAATGTGTCAGAAAAAAACTCACTCTGAAGTACAGATGATGAAATCCTATGTGCACGAGAGTACTGACAGCACATTAGCATGAAGATTTGTGATAACATTCTGGCCAAGCCTATGTCGCAACATATCTCCATTCCCAGCCTGTAATTTGATGGTTTCATATAATGTTTTTTCACCGATCCAGTTTTGAACTGGACCATCTAGTTTTTGAGTGGGTTGTCTTGAAATTTCAAAAATGTAAATCGGACACTAAAAGTGGTTTTGTTTTAGAAGAAGTTGCCCATATCTGTAAATTTAGTGTGCAGAGGTTAAGTTATTCGGCCGTCGTGATTTCTAATGAACCTCCGCCAGTAGAAAAAAGACTTAAGGATGCGAGTCAGGATTCCATCCACTGCTCTGCTTTTACCCACGTTTTGAGTTGGACAAACATGCCACCCAAAGCGATTGCTGATTTTATCACTGGGCAACCTCTTTGTACACCCCAAGTGTGACGGAGCCCTTCAAATAGTTGCAGCCAATTCTGGGGGAACACACAAGCAAAGAAAATGCCTCGTAGGCTTGTGCACAGAACCCGGTGGACATGCCTTTCGACTGTGCCTTTTGCAACCGTATTGCAGCCTGAAGAGCTTGACGGCCATTTGGGTGGATTGGATTGGATTTGTTTATTGTACCGAGATTTCTGAGAGCGGCTCAAACAGATCACTTAGTACATGAAAATAAAATAGATAATAGGGCAACACAAGGTACACAATGTAAATACATGGGGCGAAATTCTCCCCCAACGGCGGGATGCCCGCCGACTGGCGCCAAAGCTGGCGCAAATCAGACGGGCATCGCGCCGGCAAAAAGGTGCGGAAGTCTCCGCATCTTTGGCGGCCTAGCCCCAACATTGAGGGGCTAGGCCGACGCCGGAGGGATTTCCGCCCCGCCAGCTGGCGGAAATGGCGTTTGTTGCCCCGCCAGCTGGCGCGGAAATGCGGCGCATGCGCGGGAGCGTCAGCGGCCGCTGTCAGTTTCCCCGCGCATGCGCGGGAGCGTCAGCGGCCGCTGAAAGTTTCCCGCGCATGCGCAGTGGGGAGAGTCTCTTCCGCCTCCGCCATGGTGGAGGCCGTAGCGGAGGCGGAAGGGAAAGAGTGCCCCCACGGCACAGGCCCGCCCGCGGATCGGTGGGCCCCGATCGCGGGCCAGGCCACCGTGGGGGCACCCCCCGGGGTCAGATCGCCCCGCGCCCCCCCCCAGGACCCCGGAGCCCGCCCACGCTGCCTGGTCCCGCCGGTAAATACCAGCTTTGATTTACGTCGGCGGGACAGGCAATTCCTGGGCGGGACTTCGGCCCATCCGGGCCGGAGAATCCAGCGGGGGGTCCCGCCAACCGGCGCGGCTGGATTCCCGCCCCCGCCCAATCTCCGGGAGCGGAGACTTCGGCGGGGGCGGGGGGCGGGATTCACGGCGGCCAACGGCCATTCTCCGACCCGGCGGGGGGTCGGAGAATGACGCCCAAGGACACTGGCATCGGGTGAAGTATACAGGAGTGTAGTATTAATCAGGTCAGTCCATAAGAGGGTCCTTTAGGAATCTGGTAACAGTGGGGAAGAAGCTGTTTTTGAATCTGTTCGTGCGTGTTCCCAGACGTTTGTATCTTCTGCCCGATGGAAGAAGTTGGCAAAGTGAGTAAGCCGGGTGGGAGTGATCTTTGATTATACTGCCCGCTTTCCCCAGGCAGCGGGAGGTGTAGATGGCGTCAATGGATGGGAGGCGGGTTTGTGTGATGGACTGGGCGGTGTTCACGACTCTCTGAAGTTTCTTACGGTCTTGGGCCGAGCAGTTGCCATACCAGGCTGTGATGTAGCCTGATAGGATACTTTCTATGGTGCATCTGTAAAAGTTGGTAAGACTCAGTGTGGCAGCACGGTAGCACGGTGGTTAACACAGTTGCTTCACAGCTCCAGGGTCCCAGGTTCAATTCCCGGCTGGGTCACTGTCTGTGTGGAGTCTGCACGTTCTCCCTGTGTCTGCGTGAGTTTCCCTCGGGTGCTCCGGTTTCCTCCCACAGTCCAAAGATGTGCGTGTTAGGTGGATTGGCCATGATAAATTGCCCTTAGTGTCCAAAAAATGTTAAGTGGGGGTTACTGGGATATGGGCTTCAGTAGGGTGCTCTGTGTAAGGGCCAGTGTAGACTCGATGGGCCAAATGGCCTCCTTCAGCACTGTAAATTCTATGATTCTATGGACATGCCAAATTCCCTTAGTTTCCTGAGGAAGTATAGGCATTGTTGTGCTTTCTTGGCGGTAGCATCAACGTGGATGGACCAGGACAGATTTTTGGTGAAGTGCACCCTTAGGAATTTGAAGCTGTCAACCATCTCCACCTCGGCCCATTGATGCTGACAAGGATGTGTACAGTACTTTGCTTCCTGAATTCAATGACTAGCTCTTTAGTTTTAAGTTGTTTTTGAAATGTAATGCAGAAAATTACAAACAGCAAGCATCCACACAAACAGCAATGTGATAACAACTAGATGATCTGTTTAGTTTTCAGTGATGCTGAGGAAGTAACACTGGCCAGGCACTCAGGGAAACTCCCCTGCTCTTCTTCAAAAGAGTGCCATGGGATTCAATGAGGTGAGGAATCTCTCATGAAACATTCGGTTGCCATTTTTGTTCTTGAGAAGGAGATGATCATTTCCTTGAAGTATTATTTTTACACTTGGTACCCATATGTCATCAATCTCCTGCTGTGCTCGTTCCACCTGATTAATCCCATGGACCAATCTTAGCAGTAATGCCAAATCATCTCTTTTCTGGCAATGCCATCGTCTCACTTTTCATCCAGAGTCGAATTTTAACTTGCAATGACTTCTCCAACTTAGTTGCAAGTGTTCTGCTAAAGGCTCATGCTTGAAACATTTGCCAAAGAAGTCGGTAGCACAGTCAGAAATTGTGTTTGCCTCATGGCTTTTTAGGAAATCTTTTAAAAATCAGCCCTGCGATCATTTCCCAGTCCAAGCTCAGTGTCTTTCTGTGCTTGGTGCTATTTTCCATTCTCCATGTTTTGTTCTTTGTAAGGTACTTCCACAGCCTGTCCTTACTGCTGTATAGAGTAATGCTGAATCTGACCAATTTGTGTTTGTTCAGCAAAAAAAAATTAACCAAATGTGGTTGACCGAACTGCTCATGACTTTCAACAGTAAACTCACAACTAATGGTCAACTGTGTTAAGCAAGTCCTGCTATTAAACAGTTCTTTCAGATGAGCTGGGGGGGAAAAAAACTCTGTGCACAATTTTTTTTTTTAACAAGCTCTTTAGTCAAAGTGATAGATTTGGCTCTTTCGGCAGATTGCTTGGGTTCTACTTCGCAAAACTGGTCCAAGCAATCTAACCCCGTGGCAGCACTAATGAACGGCTGCCAGGCGCGCTATTGAGCAATTCTGCCGGATTTTAAATTCACTCAAGAGAGAGGGGGAGTCAGACCATTTCTCAAATGTCACTGAGCTCAGGTAACTCCTCTAAACAGACCAGACACCCTGTGCAAGTTCAGTCAATTCCACCCCCCCCCACCCCCCCCCCCCCCCCCCCCCCCCCCCGCAATGGTCGGATGATCTCACCCTCTTCTGTCCTGTGGATGAAGTGTGAATCTCCGCTCGCCAATAAAAATTGCATTTACTTCTCAAGTTTACTGCCCTGATCTGTGGATTCGAAGCTGCTTCTCCAGAATGCAATTGGCAATGGGACAATACGTTCTCGGGTGTAAGATCTTGACTGATATTTAACAAGGCGACGGCAATTAATAATTTGAATTTGCTTCATTGTTAAATTCTACTTTGTGCTTATTAGCCTGAGAGCGAGGCTATCGTATGAATACTTAATGGGCTCATGTCAAATTTCTGTCTCCATGAATTAAAAAGGTATGTTAATTGGTTTATTTTAAATGGGTTCATATCTTTTCTGTTCCTAGCTTTAATAAAGCTTTGAATTTATATTGCACTCTTCACCATCTCAGGGTGGCCCAAGGCACTCTGCAGCCAAGTATAGGCACTGTAGTCATGTAGGGAATGTGGCAACTAATTTGTGCACAGCAAGATCCCACAAACAGTAATGTGCTAATGACTAAATGCGACATTGGTTGAAAGAAGATTATCTGCCAGGATACAGTGGAGAGCTCCCCTGCTCTTCTTCACAATAATGCTGTGGGATCTTTGACGTCCGCCTGAGAGGTTTAGCCATAGGTTTCCCATCTAACCCAAAAGATGGCTCCCTCACTACCGTACTAGATTTTGTTCTTAAGTTTCTGGAGTAGGAACTTGAACCCACAACATTCTGACTCAGATGAGAGTGCTACCACAGTTGACACATTATATTATCCTATAGGGAAGGAAATCTGCTGTCTTCGCCTGGTCTGGCCTTCATGTGACTCCAGACCCACATTGCCACAGCAATGTAATTGATTCAAATTCCCTCTGAAATGGCCTAGCAAGTCACTCAGTTGTATCAAACCGCCCAGGACTGACCATACGGCATTGACCGAGGCAGCGGAAACTACAATGGTAAACCCAGCCCTGGTAGCCCAGCAATAGCCCTTACTAACAACTGGGGGCTTGTGCCACAATTGGGAGAGCTGTCTCAGAGGCTTATCAAGAAACAGCCTGACATAATCATAGTCATGGAATAATATCTTACAGATAATGTCCCAGGCACCACCATCACCATCCCGAGGTATGTCCTTTCCCAACGGCAGGTCAGATTCAGCAGAGGTGGCAGCAGAGTGCTATACAGTCAGGAGGGAGTCTGCAACATTGGCTCTGAACCCCATGAAGTTTCATGGCATCAGGTCAAACATTGGCAAGGAAATCTTCCATCTGATTACCACACACCATCCCCTGTCAGCTGATGGATCAGTACTCCTTTATGTTTAACACCAATTGGAGGAAACATAGAGGCAAGGGCTACCAGAATGCACTCTGGTTCGGGGACTTCAATGTCCATCCCCAAGAGCTCTCTCCAACATCGACGTACAGTAGCTGTACCGTGTATAAGATGCACTGCAGGAACTCGCCAAGGCTCCTCAGACAGAACATTCCAAACACACGATCACTGCCATTTAGAAGGACAATGGAAGCAGACACATGGGAATGCCATCACCTGGAGGTTTTCCCTCCATGCCACTCACTTGGAAATATACTGCCGTTCCTTTACTGTCACTGGGTCAATGTCCTGGAACTCCCCCCTACCCTGCCCGATAACATGTGGGTGTACTGCAGTGATTCAAGAAGGCAACTCAACACGACCGTTGCAAGGGCACTTAGGGGCGGGCAATAAATACCGGCCTAGCCAGTGATGCCCAAATCCAGTAAATGAATTTTTTTAAATGTTGAACTTTGCTGAGTCACCTGAAGGGAGTTAAAACACAATCAGCCACCTATTGAACCATGAGTTAGCACTTGTCTCCCTGAAAACTTTGTTTCGTGGGCATCAGATAATTACAGATGGGTCACTGAAACTACCCTACCACTTGTAGAGTATGGGAAAAGTATGAAAGCTGAACCCCCAAGCTCACACAAAAGCATTTGATACACATACATGCTTACAGGACAATAAATATAGTCGGTCCGAGTAGCAGTGGTATCTAAAGCACAGAAGCAAGCGTTTTAGCTCTGTCGATCTATGCTGGTGTTTTTTAAAATATGAATCTCCTCCCATACTTCTTCATCTAAACCAATCTTCATATCCCTCTCCTTCCTTCTCCATTACATGCTTATCTAGCTTTCCCTTAAATACTATTCACCTCAACTGCACCCTGTGGTAACATTCCATCCACAAGGCCAGGGTCCCAGGTTCAATTCCCGGCTTGGGTCACTGTCTGTGCGGAGTCTGCACATTCTCCCTGTGTCTGCGTGGGTTTCCTCCGGGTGTTCCGGTTTCCTCCCACAAGTCCCGAAAGACGTGCTGTTAGGTAATTTGGACATTCTGAATTCTCCCTCAGTGTACCTGAACAGGCGCCGGAGTGTGGCGACTAAGGGATTTTCACAGTAACTTCATTGCAGTGTCAATTGTAGAGTATGGGAAAAGTATGAAAGCTGAACCCCCAAGCTCACACATAAGGCTATACTGACAATAAAGATTACGACTGTTATAAAATCTCTGAATTTATTAATGACCATCTTACATCAATGTCCCCTAGATCTGCTCTCCCTTCCAGTGGAAACTGTGGCCTGAATATTCATCAAGATGTAAGGGCTCCACACGTAATTCAAAATGAAGTTGAAGCCCTATTCCCCAAATCCTGCCCCTTATCCCGGCACCCACCATTTTTGCTCGGGGGGAAGGGGGAGGAGAGGGGGAAGGGGGCAGGTTATATTTTGTAGATGTGTGCTCATGGGGGTGCTGCACATGTGAAAGTGTAGCTGCTTTCAAACAGAAGCATTTTTCATCACTGGGATTTCCAAAACATAAATTCTGGTCTTTACAACTTTGAGGAAAAGGTCTAAAGCTGCCAGGATTATTTGGAGAGATAGGGGGCGGGATTCTCCGACCCTCCGCGCCCGAATCGAGCCCAGCACGGGGGCAGAGAATAGGCGTTCACACCGGAAATTTGGCGTGACGTCGCTTCCGCGATTCTCCGCGGACCCGCCAGGCGTTCACGCGCAGGTGACGCGGTGCCGGTCAGGGACCGTTGAAAGCGGTGATTCTCCGCGCTCGACGGGCCGAGTGCCCGCCGTCGTGGTTCACCTGTGGTCCCACCCGGCGGGAGCTCGCCGTTCTGGTTGCGGGGGCCATCCTGGTGCGGGGCCGGGGGGATCCGATTCCGGGGAGGGCCTCCACGGTGGCCAGGCCCGCGATCGGGGGCTAGCGATCGGTGGGCATGCTAATTCTGGGGGTGCCTATGTTCCTCCATGCCAGGCCCCTGTAGGACTCCGCCATGTTGCGCGGGGGCCGGCGCGAAGATGGGCGTCATGCGCATGCGCGGACCCGCGGCCGGCCGATGTGCGCATGCGTGGACCCGCGGACGGAACTGCAGGGCCCCGCTGGCAGCCGGAACTGCGCGATGTATGTTGGGGTTCTGCTAGCCCCCTTGAAAATGAAGGATCACCCTGGACCTTCGAGGAAAATATTCGGAGTGATTCTCGCCTGTTTTCCAGCGGGTGTGGAGACTTAGTCCCCAGAAGGGAGAATCCCACCCAGGGTACCTTTTTGGAGAGGTCAAATGCTCTTTGAGAGAGATCAAGTACCCTTTTGGGTTGGTAAAAGTAGATTTGAATGTGCCTAAAAAATGGATAAACTCTGTGAAACTGTCAATCTGTCAAGTCATGAAAACCCCAGACCCTGTACATCCTGCCTGCAGTTCAAAAAAATGGTTCTTGCTATTTCTCTTTTTACACAAACTTGAGTGGTTATCATTATAGGATTAGAGCTGCTTGATTGTATTAACAGCCTATCATTGGCATAGTAGGGACCTGTAATTTCACAGTTTGATTGACATCTCCAAGTGATGGAGATTGCTGTCTTTGATGTGTGGCTATGAATACAATGTTTGTTTTCATGAGCGATTAATTACTTGAAGGAAATGTTTGCTTTACTGTGGATTCAGTATTTGAAGGGATTTCATTTTAAAAATGAGCGTGTTTATTAAATACTGAAGTCCATAATATATACTTTAGAGTTTTACTTCATCTCACTATGGGCCCATGGTGGATACTGGATGAGTTGGCATGGTAGAATGATGGGTGGGCGGCATGGGCTGGCTTGAGTTGACACTAAGTATGCATAGCAGCTATAAAGGACCATGGGATGAGTGGGAAGCATGGGTTGGCATGAAGGGTACGAGCAGTGATGGGGGTGGGTGCAGACATAGTTTAGCATGAATTGGGATTAAGTTTTATATTCCCGTAACAGCCTCCCCGAACAGGCGCCGTAATGTGGCGACTAGGGGCTTTTCACAGTAACTTCATTTGAAGCCTACTTGTGACAATAAGTGATTTTCATTTCATTTCATTTCATTTATATGCGCTGTAAAGTGTCGGGGGATGGGAAGAGACATGGGTTAGCATTCAGGGCTTGAATGTTCGTGGAAGGTTGGTGGGGAGCAGGAAGTGACATGAGTTGTTATGGATGGGGCATGAGGAGGTTGTGGATATTCAGGATGTGAGGGATGACGCCAGGGGGGCTGATTCTTGTTTGTTGTTTCTATCATAACCGGGTCAACGTCCCAGGACACCGTGGCAGGCCTTGTACACAGCCTGCCTCGGCAACTGACCAATCCTTGTGGCTACCTCCAA